>NC_092384.1:26564230-26883183 GCF_030028105.1 Mobula birostris | reverse complement strand
GCCTGACTGAATTTTTTGCGGATGTGACTAAACACATTGATGAAGGTAGAGCAGTAGATGTAGTGTACATGGATTTCAGCAAGGCATTTGATAAGGTACCCCATGTAAGGCTTATGGAGAAAATAAGGAGGCATGGGATCCAAGGGGACCTTGCTTTGTGGATCCAGAATTGGCTTGCCCACAGAAGGCAAAGAGTGGTTGTAGACAGGTCATATTCTGCATGGAGGTCGGTGACCAGTGGTGTGCCTCAGGGATCCATTGAGGACATTTACAGCAGCAGGTACATAAAGGTGGCCTGGAAGATCATTGGGGACGCCGGTCACCCCAACAATAAACTGTTTCAGCTGCTTCCGTCTGGCAAACGGTACCATAGCATAAAAGCCAGGACTAACATGTTACATGACAACTTCTTTCTACAAGCCATTAGACTTATAAATTTCCATGTACATTGTGATGGAGTCATAATGCAAAGATTTTTACTCCCTCGCACTGTGGAATGGATGTAAAATTTAAATTAATTCAAATTCAAATCACTGTAAGATTGATATTTTTCTTTCACACTTAAGAAAACTCTACTTTCTCCAACCTATTTCAACTTCATTGGGTTCCAAAATGGGATAGTCTTAAGGATATTCTGAGGCTTAAAGTATGGAGGAGAAAAAGTGTAATTGAAACCTGATGTCACATCTTTCCCTCCAAGTCTGACTATTTACAGATAATCATGTCTTTCCTACTAGGACAACTTATTTCTTGGAAAAAATGTGTGTGGATTTTGTTTTAAAAATTATTGCAAGAACATTTAGATATAGGATTAAATTTCCCTCATATCTGTGTCTTGAATTAAGTAATATCTTTGGGTTCTCAGCTCAGCAGCGAAATCGAATCCGTGAGTTGGAGCCATTACAAAACATGCTTGTAACCACAACCGAGAACTGTGAACAGAGGATTCTTGCCCTGCGTGAAAAAGAAAAATTTGAGATCCAATCACTGAGGCGTGAAAGAACACAGCTACTTGAAAAAATTGATAATTTAATGGAAGTGCAGGATTCCCTAAAGACCCAGGTCAGTAAATTCATGTGAAACTTGTATATTAAGTACCATGCTATACCATATGATACAAAGCCACGAGAGATTAGACTAAAACTGGTACCACTTGGCTTCTAATAGTTTTACAAATGCCGGTGTCTTGTTTGTTGCACATAATAAAGAGTTTATTAGGATGCTGGGGGGGGCAGTCTTTCCTCCATTTGCTGTTTTTTGGCTTCATCTAAATAATTGGAACCATATGACTTCTTCCCAAATCGTGTATTTTAGGATAATCTGATTTACATTACAATACTGCTCCCATAGTCACACAAACAGATTATTCTTTCAAACTAGAAAGAAAAATTCTTCATCACAAATCCATTTATAATTGTTTTGCCCTTTTGCAGTATACTGATTCCTTTGTTTTGGTATGGTTCCATCAGAATTTAAAGCCAACTCAACATTATTTACAAGCTCACCTCCATAGTGATGCTTCAGCAATCTAATTCATAAACATTTAGATTTTTAATTGGTGTAAGACTTAGCAATGATTGTAATTTACTTCAGCCTTGGATGATACTATGTTGTTGCCATATTGGTGGTGTGTCTGATGGATATGATGCAGTGTTGCACTATTTTTAAAAATTAAACTATCAGTTAAACTTAATACGTAGATTTTGTTATCCAGAATAGAAAAGGAAAGGATTTACATTTGTGAATGGTATCTTAATCACTCATTAATCATTGTGGCAGTGTGGGAGAAAGTGGTTACAAATTTGACAGTAAATAAACTGAAATAAGATGTGTATACAGATATTCTTTCTCTTATGTGATAATAGTTGGGGAATAAAATTTAGGTCAGTTCGCCTGGAAAATTCATCTGCACTTTGAGCAGTAGCAGTCATCTTGGAAGAGAAGATGGACCATGGTTTGACATCATGTTTGAAATTTACTTCCTTTTTGTATGAGATAAAACAATACTTTTTCTTCTCTGCATTTGTGTTCTCAATTATACCTATGGAACCCAGGAAAAACTGTACCATGATCTTTCATCCTGGAATTTAGTTCTCTTTGAGTCTTCTGATTTAAAGAGTCATTGTGTCAAATAGCACAAAGATAAGCCCCTTGGCCCATTGTGTCCATACTGACCATCTATACTCCTCATTACCAGCATTTGGTCTTTCATCTACTGTGTCTTCTGGTTTTTATTTATTCAGGCTGATACCAAATATCCATGGAGCATTTTGTTTCCCTACGACTTTATTTAGAGTCAGAGTTACACAGCATGGAAACAGACTCTTCAGCCCAAGTGGACCCATTCAATCTAGTCCCATTTTTCAGCATTTGGCCTATAACCTTTTAAACCTTTCAGATTCATGCACCAGTTATTATTGTACCTGCCTCACCCGTTTCCTCTGGCAGCTGATTCCACATAGATAGCACCCTTTGTGTGGAAAAAGTTGCCTCTCAAGCTCCTCTCTCACCTTAACCCAATACCCTTTCTTTCTTTATTCCCCCAACTTTGGATGAAAAAAGACTGAGAGCATTAACCCCATCTATGCCCCTCATGATTTTATGTACCTCTGTAAGATCAACTTTCAGTCTCCTACGATCTAAGGAATAAAGTCCTAACCTGTCCAACCTCTCTCCCTATAATTAAGTCCCTCAAGTCCTGGTAAAATCTTTGTAAATCTTTTCTGCACTGTTTCCAGTTAAATAATGTCTTTTCTACAGCAGGGTGATCAAAATTGAACACAATAGTCCAAGTGTAACCTCACTAATGTCCTATGTACAACCACACCATGACCTCCTAAATTTTACACTCATTGCCTTGACTTACACTATGAAATCCAGAGAACCAAAATCTTTCTTCACCATCCTGTCTACCTGTGACTCCACTTTCAATGAACCATGTTCTACAATATTCCCCAGGGCCCTGTCATTCTTTGTCAAATTTCTACCTAGGTTTGACACTCCAAAATGCAATGCCTTGCACTTGACAAATTAAACTCTATTTGTCTTTCCTTGGCTCACTTACTCAGCTGATCAAGGTCGCCCTGTAATGTATGATAACCTTCAATGTACACTATACTACCTATTTTACTGTCATCTGCTAACCATGCCATGCATATTCTTATCCTATTCTTTGATTTAGATTGCTAACAACTAATTGTTGATTATGATGAGATAGAACTGAACTCTGTATTTAATCATACTCTGTTTAGGAACTCTTGTGACTGATTTGTATTCTATCATCCACGTCCTTCACCGATGACAATTAAAAACACAATTTATTTTTGAAAACGGTTTGTAGGGATTCCATAAAACTAATTTTGAGCTACTTTTTATGACCACCAGGTTCATAAGCTTCAGGAAGATCTGGCAGCCGAGTATGAAAGATATCGAGAACAAAATGATGCACGCAAACTTCTGATTTCTGATCTGAATAATCTGCGCAGTAATCAAGAAGCATCAGATGATTCTCACACAAAAGAAGGTGAAATGTATTGATTTGAGTTATATACTTATGTTGTGTAACAGCTAGCTAATCATTATTCTTGTTACATATAAAATGGGGGTTATAATGGTGGTTTCATGATAAATTGCAGTGGCACCACAAATCAATTCTTTGTGGCAGTTTTGGTAATCTGATACCGTAAGACACTGCTAATTATTGACTAAACAGCGTAGCTTTATATCAGAACTTTAGAAGTAGACCTTTCACTGGGATAACTTTAAATTAGCCTGCAGGTCTTAATAGTTTCCTCAGAAGGGTGGGTCTTTGTTATGAAGAATGTGAGACTTATTGGTACCACTATACATAGGGCAAGGTGCCTGATGTGTAAGTGTATGTCTTATTTCAAGTTAGACATTTTTTACAAAAATATTTAAGTAATTTTCCTTACATATTGGAGGCTGACCTGTTAGATACTATTCTGAGTATGAACCCTTCGATCAAGGGTTCTATTGGAAGAATTTATGACTTATTATTACAATGGGATAAGTGAACTTTATCTAAGATTAAACAGGATTGGGAAAAGGAACTCAATTTGACTCTTATGACAGAGGATTGGATGTGGATTTTGAAGTTGGTTAACTCTTCAATTTGTGCTAGCCATTCATTGATTCAATTTAAAATTGTACATCGTTATCATTTGACGAAGGAGAGACTTTCTAAAATATTTTCTAATGTTGATAGTCTTATTTCAAATGAAATGTATGTCCTTAAACCACTTCTGCTGGGTTTCTGAATTCTCCCATCCCATGGAATTGAGATTTTCAGTACTGTGTGTGATTATTTAGACAAGGAAATATAAAAGGACAATGATCCTGTGTGCTAAGCGATATAGGCTTAGCTATTTAAATGCACCAGTGTCTGTCTGAGTCCATAACTCTTAAGTGTGCTACTTAATGCCTGGACTTGTGGTGATGTGTGTCAATAAGGGGGAGGGGGTAAAGGGAATGTATATTCTACATTGAACAAAATGAAAATCTATTTTGTATTAGCTTGAACTGGAAATGAGCAAAATAATAGTGGATGTCTAATGCAAGTAAAATGACATGTTTGAACACAGGAACTTCTGAACAAAGCAAAGAAACAGGCCCTTTAGCCCACATTGCCTGTGCCAAGCTGAACCAGCTTAAATTAATCCCATTCTGCCTGCACTTAAGCATTGCTATCGTATCTGCTTTCACCACTTCACCCAGCAGTCTGTTCCAGGTCCGTACTGCCCTCCAGATTTCTTTAAAAAAATGCTATGTAAATCTCCTTTAAACTTTCCCCCTCTGACTTTAATGCTATACTGTCCAATATTTAATATTTCCACCCTCGGAGAAAGACTACTGCCATTTACCCTATTCATAGCTCTCATAATTTTATATATTTCTGTCAGGTCACCCTTCAATCTCTGATGCTCAAATGAAAACAGCAGGTTCACTTATCCAGATTGAACCCCATCTGCTATTTCTCCGCCCATTTTTCTAACTAATTTGCACCCTGATGCATCCTTTGGTAACCTTGCTCACAATGTCACCTATGGTCAAGATGATTTGAAAGTTGAACTACCAAGTCTCTATGGATTCCATGTACCTTAATCTTCTAGATCAGCCTACCGTGAGAGATCTTGTTGAAAATTCAGCAACATCTTCAGCAACCTTCAGCAATCTTTTCAACCTCATTAAAAGAATCAAGTTTGTAAGACATGACCTCCACCACGCAAAGCCACACAAATATCCCTAATATGCTTAAGCTCTTCCCAATGTAAATAGATCCTATCACTAGGAATCTTCTCCAATAATTTCCAACCAATGAGGTAAGTCTCACTGGCTTATTTCCTGGTTTGAATTTTACTCATTTGATTGTGGAAGGATTGCGAAATTGAATAAATTTTACAATTAATTGATTTATTTACTATTTTAATGTCCTCCAGCTTTCTCTTGCTTCATGTTCCATATTTCTTGTGAACATTTTTAAAAAAACATGCGTGTTTTATCAGTAGAACAATTACTAAGAATAAGTGCACATGTTGAGTTTAGGTCTACATTTCAAATCAGTTAACCTGCAGTTATATTGACCCAACCCAACCTTAGCAAAAACCTGTTCTGAATACCCATGAGTTTAAAACTGATATTTGCCTCTTGCATAACACTGAAAGGTATTAAAGGTAGGTAGGTATGTAGGTAAGATGTTTTTCAATGTCTAATTTTATATTTTTTTGAAAGCTGATGCAGGTGAAGATAGTGTAAAACTAAAGTTGGCATTGAAAGTAGCTCGTGAAGACCTCAAGGCATTGCAAGTGACACTAAATGCAATGAAGGCAGAGTATGGAGATGTGATTCCAAGGAGGGATTTTGAATCTTTAGAAAAAATCTATCATGAATTAACTGAGAAGGTATGTGCTTGTATTCCATAATTAAAATGTTTTCTGCAAATATTACAGAATTTTGCTGTTATCGTATATTGCATCATGAATCAAGAAATGTTGATGCTTTTTCTGTGTTCCTTCCATAGCATTAGACTCTGAGTTCATTGTTAATTTCCAAGATGCTTTTTGTTCATGGCTTATATTCAATCATAACAAGATCAAGTACAGTGGATCCATAAGGTTGTCCTCAAGTTAAGGAATTTGAAATTGAAACAGATTTCATTGTATGCACTGAATTCACATAAATTTAAGGTTTCAGCACAGGCAGTCCAAGAAATTTATATGGAAAAGAAGAGTATGAGGGTAAAAGAGTGAGAAATACAAAAATAGGTCAAATAAGCTTCTATATGAATTTAAAAAGGAAAAGATCAGCAAAATGTAACATCGGATCCCTTTACACATGGAAACAGAAGAGATACTATGGAACAGGAAAAGGCAGAAAAATTAAACCAATATTTTATATCTGTTTTAGTAGAAGAAGACATCTTGAATGAATGACGAGCCTGAAAAATTTAGCAATAGTTATTTCAAAAGAAAAGCTTTTGAGAAATCAATCAAAGAACACTAAAGAAGCACTAGCTGCAAACTCCATTGATTCTGGAACCCTTCTCACGAACCAGACGACAGCAAATGTAATTCCATAAGAGAGGCAACTACAGACCAGCTGGTCTGATATCAGTTCAGAGGAATATGCTAGAATCTACACTCAATGGCCACTTTTAGGTACCTCCTGTACTTAATAAAGTGGCCCATGAGTGTATGTTCGTGGTCTTCTGCAGCTGTAATCCATCCACTTCAAGATTCAATGCATCATGTGTTCAAAGATGCTCTTCTGCATACCACTTTTATAACGTGCTCATTTAAGTTACAGTCATTTTCCTGTTAGCCTGAGCTAGCCTGGCTATTCTCCTCTGATGTCTCTCATTAACAAGGCGATTTTGCCAATAGAACTGCCACTCATTGGAAAATTTTTGTTTTTCATATAATTCTTTGTAAACTCAAGAGACTGTTGTGTGTGAAAATCCCAGGAGATCAGTGATTTCTGAAGTACTTCAACCGTCCTGATTGGCACTAACAATCACTCCACAGTAAAAGTCACCTGGATCACGTTTTCTCCCCATTCTGATGTTTGCTCTGAACAATAACTGACCTCTTGACTATGCCTGCATGCTTTTATGTGATGAGTTGCTACCACTTGATTTACTGATTAGATATTTGCATTAATGAGCAGATATACCTAATGAAGTGTCTACTGATTGTATAGCAAAAAGTGTGGGAACAGGGAATTTGGAAAAAAAGAATAGGATTAATTGGAATTAACATGGATTTATGAAATTGAAATCATGTTTGACAAGTTCATAGGGGTTTTTTGAAGTTATCACTATCAGACATATTACCAACCTAACAATGTAAAGCAGGACACGGGAGCTTCTGGATATGCTTTGATTTACAAGTGCAGGCAGGGCTTTGGGAATTGGGAATGTGGCCAGGCTGGTTGTTTGGTATTGGGAAGCCCAAAGCTAATCCAAGACCTACATGCCTATAAAAGAGACTCCACGGCTTTTGGATCTGGTCAGCATGGTTCACTTTAGATATTGCAGAACCAGCCGTCATATCTTGTGAAGCCCTACTTTTTATAAGAGTGGCTTGCTCATGTTGCTAGCCACAAGTGCACAAAGTTATTTTTCACAAAATCATGCCTGAGTCTGCATTGCAAATAGTTTGTTGTCATGGTGCATGTTCAGTTGCCTCGAAGTAAAAATGTGTCTTGTGTTTCGGGAATCCAGAACAAATGTAGCAACCCATTCAATCCAGTCAGTAAGTTTAAATGAGATCAGGTTTTTGATTAAATTCCTCATCTACTGCGCAAAACTGTGATACACAAAAGAATTTTATTACCTCCCACATAAATGTTTTCTACAATTGGAATAATTTTAATGTCAGCCAACTTGATTTTCAGTTTATTTCCCCATTCCATTTTCATAATCTTAAAGTCAGCTTTTTTTGTAAGGAATGTATAACTTTGATCTTTTTTCAATTATTGAGGATCATGAGATTATTTTTAAGCTCATTGTTTAACTTTATAATTTAGGTGTTGTTTATAAAGCCAATAGAAAGTTCCGGAAGAATTGCTTTACCCAGAATAGGGTTAAAATGTGACATTTGGTTCCATGGGGTTCTTTACAAATAGCATTTTTATACATATTGGAATCAGTTTTCTTCCCTGTCAGAAGGCTGAGTTTTAGTGATAATGTTTCACACCCCATCCCACCCCCACTTCAGATATCCAGTGGAGAGAAAAGCAAATAACAACCACATAGTCAAACCATGAAGCCATTTGGCAAAGATGAATAACACGTTTTATTTTGAATTAGAAAGCCTAGTATTTCAGAGTAGTGATGGTACATCAAAACCGTAGTATTCAGTTAATGAAGAATACGTGAACAGATGCCTCGATCTACTTCACTGTAATTAAGAACATGGCTTCAGCTCTCTGGTCTAGTAGATAACTCGAGATGAGGGCCTTAATTTCAATTAACAAAATATGTTGTCAAAACATTATTGGGAAGGAAACAATTGGAAGCATACAATGAACTGTTCAGTGAATGAAATTCACAATAAGATCTACAAATTAAATGGTTAACATCTGCTTGGTATATGGCCCTTTTAGCATTAAGGATTCAGGAGTTTAGGGTACCTTAGTCTAGTATACTTTGAATAGAATTAAGTATTACCCTTCTAGTTTTTTTCTCCCCCTGCTAGGCTCAAGAATTATAAACACTATAGTTACAAGTTTATTTATTCCTTCAGTATGAAAATCTACAGAAGCATTTTGCTCAGCTGAAACTGGAACACAGTACTCTGTTGGAAGTTAACAAGCAAATCATTCTTCAGCGAGACCAACTGAGTGCAGAAGTTGAACTACTGAAAACTAAAATGGCAGGTACATAACACATTTCAATTTGGCTTCATTTAAAAGCTAGCTTTCAAAGATAAGAACATTGTTTTATCATCTATTTTTATTACTTATGACTCATCAACCATTTTTGCTAAGAAAAGAATGTAATTCTTACCTGATTCATGTGTAGTAGACTTCTGTCACTATAATTTCCAGAGTTAGCTTATTGAAAATGTTCAGCCATCAAGAAATCTATTTTGGCTTTCAAATATTTGGAGTGGGAATAAACATGTTTCTACAGAACTTAAAGAGCTGCTATTTTACAAAAAAAATGTAGTACAGGTTTGTTTCTTCCACATAGGAAAAGCTCAAGCTCAGGCTTAAAAGCTTACACCTACACCTTTGGAGAATAACGGTGAACAGAACCACAGCTATATTAAAATTGTTAAATTAAAGATGTGAATGCATAATTTGAAAATTAAGGTTGCAAAAAGCATGTGTAGAATTGTCTTTTTTTTAATGGCCATATGTGACAATCAATTATCAGTCTTCCATTTGACTGACACAAACAGGCCTTGTAGTTGGCAGTGGATTCTTGTACATAATATCTTTGGTATGTTTCTATTACTCCTTGCTCTTCATACTCTGAAGTCTCAGTATTCAATTCTTAACCTGATAAAAAGATGTGTATCAAGAATACGTAGTTCTGATTTGCTAGGAATGTGCCTTATAGGGTCAAAAGAGCTGTTGTATGGAATACTTCCATTTCTCGCCACTCTAACCATGTTTAAACAGTGCCATTGAGTTTAACCTTATTGTCTATATAGGTGCACTCTGTCATTCTTACAAAGTACAGTAATCTTTCTTGATTTTACCAAAGAAAATGATGAAATTATTCTTTTCAGTTCATTTGGGACATCATCTGGTTCATGTTACTGATAAAATTGCATGAATACTCAGCTGAGAGGTTATGGACAATTCTAGCTTTAACAGTCATAGTCACATAAATGTCTGTAGTTGAAATCTGCTCATAGCATGATCTAAATCTGAGGTACTGTTTTGAAAAGCAAATTCTCTTTCGGCTGCCTGGTTAAATGTGGAAAGCTCTGCCTCAACACTTTGCATCATACTGCTTTATTGTCTGCTGGCAAAGACACTCATGTCCCCTCTTAAAGATCATTACCATGATTTATGGAGATCCGTAAAACAGATCTGTGCTAAAATCAGACAATCTGTCAAAAATTTACTTTGCATATACTTGTCTTGAAATAGTATGCAGAGGATGAAAACTTTGTATCACTTAGTTTGAATCTAGTACATCTGGCTCAATAAAACCAATATAAGCAAAATTGCAATAGGCCAAAAATAATAACGTTTTAGTGTTATGTATTCTTTTAAATCAGTTGAAGGCATTGCAGACACCTGAATTATGCAGAAACAGTAGTTACAAAGAGGCTGATTGGGAACATAAGAAATAGAACAGAAGCTTTGAGCAGTGGCCAGTTGGAGAGATCAGAAGCTTGAGACAACGTAATTCACTCAGGTTCGCTGATCGAGTAGAAAAGGCAGTGACTCGCAGCAGTTTTGGATCTTTGAGTAGCAGCCAGTCAGCATTTGGGATTGATTAGCAAGAATAAATTAAAGTAAGGCAGGGCCAAGCAGAGCGGCCATTGTTGGAGTGACCGAGTTAGAGTGGAGATTTTGACGCTTTAGCTCTTTGAGCCCTCAGTCAGGGAATGCAAAAAAAGCTGTAGGTAGAACTTTTTTCCCCCTTCTTTACATTTGTTTATTTAGAATAGTAGCCAGGCAGGATAGTGGCATGCTCCTCTTGCACGATGTGGAAAGGCAGGGAGACCTCCAGTGTCCCAGATGACTACACCTGTGAGAAGTACATCCAGCTGCAGCCTCTAACAATCTGTGTTAAGAAGTTGGAGCTGGAACTGGATGAACTCCAGATCATTCGGGAGGCTGAAGGAGTGATAGTACATATAGAGAAGTAGTTACACCCAATGTGCAGGACTCAGGAAACCGGGTGACAGTCAGGAAGGGTAGAGGAGTTAACCAACCAGTGCAGAGTACCCCTGTTTCCTTCTACCTTAACAATTGGTTAATGTTGGGGGGGGGGGGAATGATGTAGCAGAGAAGAGTTACAGCTATCAGATCTCTGAGTCTGACTCTGTGATTCAGAAAGGAAGGGAGAGAAGAGGCAAGCTGTGGTGATGGGGGATTTGTTAATTAGGGGAACAAAAAGGAGGTTCTATCGGTGAGAACGAGATTCCCAGATGATATGTTGCCTCCAGGTAGATGCTGGGGTCCAGGACATCTCAGATTGAGTCCTCAGCATTCTTAAGTGGGAAGGTGAACAGCTAAGAGGTCGTGATTTATGTCATAGGTAGGAAGAATAACTAGATTCTGCAAAGGAAATTCAGGGAGTTAGGTGGTAAGTTAAAAGGCATGATCTACAGAGTTGTGGTCTCAGGATTGCTACCTGTAACATGTGCTAGTGAGGCCAGAAATAGGAAGATTATAGAATTTAGTGAGGCCAGAAATGGGAAGATTATACAGTTTAACACGTAGCCAAGGAGTTGGTGTACAAGGGAGGACATAAGGTTCTTAGATCATTGGGCTCTCTTCCAGAAAAGTTGGGACCTGTACAGAAGAGATGGTTTGTAGCTGAACTGGAAGGAGACTAATATCCTAGTGGGAAGGTTTGTTAATACAGCATGGTGGGGTTTAAACTAGAGTTGCAGGGGGATGGGAACCAGAGTGCCAGGACAGTTAGTGAAGAGATTGTGGAAACAGCTGTTGGTAAGGCCTCAGACAAAGTCAGGAATCAAAAGGCAGAGCATAGTGTGACTAGTGTCCTGAGCTGCATGGATCTCAATGCAAGAAGTATCGTAGGAAAGGAGGATCAGCTGAGGGCATGGATCAATACCTGGAATTATCAGGTAACCATTAGTGAGACTTGATTGCAGGAGGGGCAGGACTGGCAGCTTAATATTACAGGGTTCCATTGTCTGAGATGCGATAGAGCAGGATGGACTAAAGGAGGAGGGTGGCCTTACTGATCAGGAAAATGTCACAGCAGTGCTCATTCAGGACTGACTGGAGAACTTGTCCAGTGAGGTATTATGGGTGGAATTGCAAAATAACAAAGGTGTGACCATGTTCATGGGGCAATATTACAGACCAAGTTTGTAGAGAGATCGCACACTGTTGCAAGAAACATAAGGTTGTTATAGTAGGTGATATTAACTTTCTGCATATTGACTGGGACTCCCCGACTGTAAAAGGACTAGATAGGATAGTGTCTGTCAAATGTGTTCAGGAAAGTTTCCTTAATTGTTACATAGAAGTCCTAATGAGAGAGTTTATGATACTTTTGATCTGCTGTTAGGGAATAAGACAGGGCAGATGACAGAAGTTTGTGTAGGGGAACATTTTGCACCTACAGATCACAATGCCATTAGTTTCAAAGTAAATATGCAAAAAGATAGCTCTGGTCCGCGGATTGAGTTTCTAAATTGGAGAAAGGCCAGTTTTGATGGTATCAGAAATGACCTGGCAAGTGTGGATTGGGACAGGCTGTTTTCTGGCAGTATGCTTTGTATGTGGGAGACCTTCAAAAGTGAAATTTTGAGAGTACAAAGCTTGTATGTGCCTGTCAGAATAAAAGGTCTAGATAACAAGTGTAGTGAACCTTGGTTTTCTAGAGATATTGAGGCCCTGGTTAAGAAAAAAAGGAGGTGCATAGCAGGTATAGGGAGATAGGAAAAAGTGAGGTGCTTATGAAGTATAAGAAATACAAAAGAATGCTTAAGAAAGAAATCAGGAGGGCTAAAAGAAGGCATGAAGTTTCCCTAGCAGACAAAGTGAAGGAGAATCTTAAGGAATACTACAGATATGTTAAGAGCAAAAGGATTGCAAGGGACAAAATTGATCCTCTGGAAGAACAGAATAGTAATCCATGTGTGGAGTCAAAAGAGATGGGGGTGAGGATCTTAAATCATTTTTTTGCATCTGCTTTTACTCAGGAGTCACACAGAGTCTATAGAAGTGAGACAAAGTGGCATCAACTTCATGGACCCTATACAGATTACAGAGGAAGTGGTGTTTGCTGTCCTGGGGCAAATCAAAGTGGATAAATCCCCAGGGCCTGACAAGGTGTTTCCTTGGACCCCATGGAAGGCAAGTGCAGAAATTGTTGGAGCCCGAACAGAGATATTTAAATCATCCTTAGCAGCAGGCGAGGTACCAGAGGATTGGAGGATAGCCAATGTTGTTCCACTGTTTAAGAAAGGCTCCAAACGTAAACCAGGAAATTATAGGCTGGTGAGTCTGACATAAGTTGTGGAAAAGTTATTGGAAGATATCCTAAGGGACCAGATACATAAGTATTTGGATAGACATGGAATGATTAAGGTTGGTTAACATGGCTTCCTCTGTGGTAGGTCATGTCTAACCAATCTCATAGAGTTTTTCAAGGATGTTGCCAGGAAAATGGATGAAGGCAAAGCAATGTATGTTTTCTACTGGAGTTTAGCAAGGCATTTGACAAGGCACCGTGAGCGGTTGCACTTTGGTAGGATTAACCAGGGTAGGTATTACACAGGAACGGTAGAGCACTAAGGAATGTGGTAGATCAAATGGATCTGGGAATACAGATCCATAATTCTTTGAAATTGGTGCAACAGGTAGATAGGGTTTTTAAGAAAGCCATTGGCACATTAGCCTTCATAAATCAAAGTATAGGATGGTATGTTGAAGCTGCATAAGACATTGATGAGATCTAATTTGGAGTATTATTTGCAATTTTGGTCACCTACCTACAGGAAAGATGTAAATAAGGTTGAAAGAATACAGAGAACATTTACAAAGCTGTTGCCGGGTCTGGAGGACCTGAATTATAAGGAAAGATTGAATAAGGGCTTTATTCCTTACAGCACAGAAGATTGAGAGGAGATTTGATACAGGTACACAAAATTATGAGGGGTATAGATGGAATAAATGCAAGCAGGCTTTTTCCACTGAGGTTGGGTGGGACTACAATCAGAGGTCATGGGTTAAGGGTAAAAGGTGAAATGTTTAAGGAGAACATGAGGGAAAACTTCTTCACTCAGAGGGCTGTGGGAGGCATGGACTAGACAGGCCAAATGGCCTGTAATTGTACTTTACTTTTCCATGACTCGATGATTGTATTCTATGACTCTAACACAATAGTTTACCTAGCTTGCCTAATCATTCAATAAGATCGTGGCTGACCTGGTTGTGGACTCAGCTCCGCCCACCTGTCTTTTTCCCATAACCATTAATTGCCTTGGTTTGCAAAAATCTATCTAATTGTAGCTTAAATATATTTAATGGGGTAGCCTTTACTGCTTCCCTGGCTTGACAGTTCTTCTCTGGGAAAAATCAATTTTTCCTCCTCTCTATCCTAAATCTAGTACCCTGAATCTTGATGCTACGTCCCTTAGTTTCCGTCTCAAAGTATAGGACTGAAAGTATAGTATACAGAGTCTTAATTACAGGAGTTTTTCCCTTTTTTATTTGGAGATTTAATTGTAGTTGTTAACAATTTTCCTGTCATTACAGTAAAATGATATATAGATTTTGTCAGTATCAGAAAGGACTTTTGTGGTGATGTCACCGGGCAATGTGTGCCACACACATTAACATGTGAAAACTTTAATGCTCAAGTGCAAACTACAAGGGATATGGATAATACCATTGAAATACTGGAATGGGAACACACTGCTCAATTTTTAATATATTGATCCAAATTTCACAAAATTGAAAAAGAAAGGCAGATGTTGGAAATTCAAAAGAAAATTGGAAAATGCTAGAAAAACTCATGAGGTCAAGCAGAATACCGTTTGCAATCACAATGGAATTGCTTTGGGGTCAATGACCACGATACTCTTTGTTTGAAAGTACTTATGGCAAAAGATAGGACTGGCTCACAAGTTAAAGTCCTAAATTGGGGCAAGCCTAATTTTGATGGCATTGCACAGGAATTTACCAAGGTTGATTGAAAGAGACCACTAGTAGGTAAAGGGACATCTGGTAAAGGGGAAGCTCTGCAAAGTGAGATAGGGAGAGTTCATGGTGAATATCTTCCTGTCATAGAGAAGGCAAGGCTGGCAGGATTAGGGAACCTTCCTTGAGAGGAAGTATTGAGGCTCTGGTCAGTTAAAAGGAGGTATATATCAAATAAAGACAACTGTGATCAAGTAAACTCCTTGAGGAGTATAAGGATGTTTAAGAAGTAAATCGGGAAGGCAAAACGTGGTCGTGGGATAATTGTGGCAGATAAGGTAGAGAGTAAAATAATATTTTGTAAGTGTATTGAAACCAAAAGGGTAACTGAGGAATGAATAGGTCCGTTTAAGGATCAGTGTGATCATCTATGTGTGGAAGCATAAGAGATGGGCAAAGTCTTAAATTCGTATTTCCAATCTGTAATTACTGAGAAAAAGGTCAGGGAAGCTCATGCATTCAAGGACAGGAACAGTAATTTCCTAAAATGTGAAAAAGGGGGATGCGGACCAGAAATAATCTCTCTTCATCGCCGATGATCAATGCAGGCGCAACTCAAGGTTGCATTTCAGCCCACTGCTGTACTCTCTCTATACTCATGACAGTGTGGCTCAGCACAGCTCAAGTGCCATCTATAAATTCACTGATGACACAACTGTTGTTGGCAGGATCTCAGACTGAGTGAGATAGTTCAACTGGTTGAGTTGTGTCGCCAACAATCTTGCACTCAACGTCAGTATGACCAAGGAAGGAGAAGTCGAGAGAACACACACCAGTCCTCATCAAAGGGTCAGCAACGGAAAGGGTGAACAGCTTCAAGTTCCTGGGCATTAACATCTCGGAAGACTATTATTCTTTTTAATATATTTTCATTGTAGCATAGTAATACTTTATTAAAAATATATTGCTGCAAAAAAACTAATTTCACTACATATGTCAGTGATAATAATTCAATCTGATTCAGATGTTGATTCTGGCAGTCTTGAGATCTATTAGGGTCCATTAAGCCCCAGAGCTTGACCGAGTACGTTCAAGGATGTTGTGGAATGGAAGCAATTGCTGGTGCCCTGATAGATGTTTGTATCTCTGTTATCCATGGGCAATTTACCAAAAGACTGGAGGATGGATAATTTTATTTTATTTAAGAAGGACTGCACACAAGCTGGGGAGTTGCATGCTAGTATGCTAATTGTCAATGATAGGTAAGTTACTGTTGAGTAGTGGTCGCCAACCAGTCAATCACAATCGACCGGTCGATCTTTGAGACTTTCCCAGCAGATTCCGAAACAAAAGGAAAAATAAATACACAAATACATTATGCTTGATAAACCTTTTGATGCAAATATGTAGTAACTTCTACTTTGAAAAAGGACCACTCAACAACTTCATGCCCAAAAGGAACAACTTTATCTAGGACGGTAAAAGGATATTCGCATACAGAGGTTTTCACTGATGCGCACCAGGCAGAAAAGGCCGGAAGGAAAACCCCGCAACCCCAGAAACAATCTCTCTTTACAAACAGCTTTCCGTAGCAAGAGTATTGCTATATTACTATGATCCTAATTGGTATTAACTTATCTTTATAATGCTCACATTACAACACTTCTCCCCCTTTAAATTCCAACATTCCCCAAATGTAAAAGAAATGGGAAACAAAAACAGTGGTGTCATTAGCTTGCGTACCCCTGAAACGTATACTAGTGTCTCAGTAACAGTTTACCAATACCTGGAAAGTTGAGGAGCTGAAATCAGGGTTGAAGGCCCAGCAAACTTGCTGCTCAGAGGACGTGGATCGACAAGTGTTAAAGAACTTGTCACTCTGTGAATATTTTTCATGACAGTTCAATGAATCCCTGGATGTAATGCAAACAGCTCAGCTTGTTGTATTTGTCAGAATGGCTTTCCAGGATTTTACAACAAAGGAGGACTTCCTCACTCTTTTGCAATTAAAGGAGAGAACAAGAGGTGAGGATATTTACAATGAGTTTAAAAAATACGTACGTAAAAATGACATCCCCATTCATAAACTGGTGGCAATTACTCCTGATGGGGGCCGAGCAATGCGCGGTGTGAGCGTTAGTTTTATAGCACTGTGCCGTAGGGACCCTGATTTTCCCGACTTCCTGGATTATCAGCAGGCCTTGGCTGGGAAGGTGGTGGACTTTTCTCATGTAATGACACTGGTGGCCAAACTGATAAACTTGATTCGAGCAAAAGCGCTTCAGCACCGCTTAGTCAAGGCGTTATTGGATGAGCTCGATGCCACTATGGCCTGTTCGATATGCTAGTTACAGTGTTTTCTTGGTTGAATTAATTTGAAAGTTTGACAAAAGCATTTTATGTAATTAAATACAATTCGCCCAAATAAAAGGCTTCAAGTTGGAAGTACGATCTGAGCTGTTTTTTCTCTAAACGATTTAGTAGGTCGATCTTGCCTTTCAGTAAGGCCGGGGTAGGGGATCTTGGGCTTAAAAAGGTTGGTGAGCACTACTGTAGAGGATTGTGAGAGGCAGGATCTATTTGCATTTGGAAAGGCAGGAACCAATTAGGAATAGTAACCATGACTTTGTGCATAGCAGCTCATGTATCATGAATCTGATTGAGTTTTCTTTTGAAGAGGTGATCGATTGGATTGATGAATGCAGGGTGGTAGATGTCTACATGGACTCTAGCAAGAGCTTTGACTGAGATCCTGTTTAGTAGGCTTGTCCAGAAGGTTAGATCATATGGATCTAGGGCAACCGGACCAATTGTTTTCCAAATTGGAGGCCTGTGACCTGTGGTGTCCCAGTGGGATCAACACTGGGTCCTCTATTATTTGTCAGATGTAATAATGGTTTGAAGGAAAATGTGGGCTGCATGATTAGTAAGTTTTGTGGTGTACAGTGAAGAAGGTTGCCTAAGATTATAATAGATTAGCTAGGAAAGTGGACAAAGAAATAGCAGATGGAAGTTAACTCAGACAATTGCAGAGTGATATGTTTTAGGAAGTTCACCAGGGAAGGACATTCACGATGAATGTCAGAGTTCTGGGAAGTGTAGTACAGAGAGAACTAGGGGCCCCATTCCTGACAATGGTGACAGGGTGGTGAAAAGGGCATATGGCACACTTACCTTCTGTGGTCAGGGTACTAAGTACAAGAGTAGGGACATGTTGCAAATGTACAAGATGTTAGTGAGACACAACTTGGAGTAATGTATGTAGTTCTATTGGAGTAATGTAGAAAAAATGTGATTAAGCTAGGGAGGATGCAGAAAAGATTGACAAGGATGTTGCTAGCACAGGAGGGCTTGACTTGTGAGGAGAGACTGGATAGGCTGGGATTTCTTGTCCTGAGTGATGGAGGCTGAGGGGTGATCTTAAAGCAGTTTGTAAAAATCAAGGGCATAATTATAGAAGACTCTTTCCCAACGTAGGAGTAACTCAAACAAGGAGCATAGGTTTGTGGTGAGAATGAAAAAGATTTAAAAGGGACCTAAGGGGCAACTTTTTTACAGAGGGGAGATGGATATATGGAATGAGCTGGCACAGCCTGGTACAATTACAACATTTAAAGACAAACACAGGCAAATACAACTGACTCAGGTAGACTACATAGTCAAGTTGGTCTGGAGGTTCTGTTTCTGTGCTGTGTAACTCTGATAATTTTGGATCAGAGTAACCTCTTCACTGCCTTAACTTACAAGCATGTACACATTCCCTGCTTTTGTATCATTTAACTTCCTGCCCCACCCAGTTCAAGATGCAGACAATGCAGTATTTTCATTCCTTCAGAAGATGAATTGTTCTAAATAGTTAAAATGTTTCTATGCTTAATCAAGTTATTTATCATTTCTATATTTTTTCTTTTCCATTTTCTTCTCTCAATCTCTCTTAACCAAGCCTTTCTCATTAAATCTTTCTGTACTTGATTTTAAGTTCAACCACTTCATCGTCCTCCTTCTGTTATTTGTCTAGTTACAGCAATGCTCTGTTCACAATTGTGCCAAATACAGCGTTGCCTTTGCTATTGTAGATCGAAGCTAACTTACATATTTTCATTATTTCAAATATTCAGAGAATAATAAGCTATGAATCACAGACTTAAAATGAACAATTGATGCAGCAACACACATCAAGGTTGCTGGTGAACGCAGCAGGCCGGGCAGCATCTATAGGAAGAGGTACAGTTGACGTTGGTCTCGGCCCGAAACGTCGACTGCACCTCTTCCTATAGATGCTGCCTGGCCTGCTTTGATGTGTGTTGCTTGAACTTGAAGCATCTGCAGAATTCCTCGTGTTTCTGTTTTTAAATTGATGCAGCATCAAGTGGCCTCGCAACAGGCGAGATTTCCCAGTGACCACCCATTTTAATTCTTCTTGCCATTCTCATTGTGACATGTTGGTCCATGGCCTCCTATGCTGCCACAATGAGGCCTCTCTCAGGTGGAGGAGCAACATCTCATGTTCCATCTGGATAGCCTCCAACCTGACAGCATGAACATTGAGTTTTCTAACTTTGGTAATTTCTACCCCTCCCCATTCTTTCTTTTTTCATTCCCTATTCTGGCTCTCCTCTTAACCTTTCTCTTCTCATATGTATATCACTACCCACTGGACCTCCTCCTCCTTCCCTTCCTCCCATGGTCCACTCTGCTCTCCTGTAAATTCTGTCTTTTTCAGCCCTTTAACTATTCCACCTACAGGGGCGGCGCTAAGATGGTGCTAGCTGGTGCTATAGCACCAGCAGAAATTTCAATAGCACCACCAAGAAATTAACTGAAATTTGTCCACTATACACTTCTGCTTATTCATTCGTTGTCAATGTCTTGCCATTGCTGTCCTTAGATCAGTTAAGCTGATCTAAGATCACTTAAGGTAGTGATGTCACTCACTCGAGAGATTGATAGTATACATCCGGGCACAGATCCGTGGTCTCGCGAGACTAACGGATGACACACACACACACACACACACACACACACACACACTTTGTGCTCTTACAAGCCTGGCACATGCATTATTTTGGCCGGCATGAAAAATGGATCTATTTTTAGTGAGAATACGACCTCATTCAGAGAAATCAGTAGTGTCTCAGCCTGAGCCTGTCTTAATTGAAAGTGACATGAAATGAAATACAATGTTGCAAATGAAATACAATGTTGGAAAGTGTATGGTTATGCACTTTGACAGAAGAAATAAACAGGCAGACTATTATTTAAATGGGGAGAGAATTCAAAGTTCTGAGATGCAACGGGTCTTGGGAATCCTCATGCAGGATACCGTTAAGGTTAACCTCCAGGTTGAGTCAGTGGTGAAGAAGGCGAATGCAATGTTGGCACTCATTTGTAGAGGAATAGAGTATAGGAGCAGAGATGTGATGTTGAGGCTCTATAAGGCGCGGGTAAGACCTTACTTGGAGTACTGTGGGCAGTTTTGGGTTCGCTATTTAAGAAAGGATGTGCTGACATTGGAAAGGGTACAGAGAAGATTCACTAGAATGATTCCGGGAATGAGGGGATTAACATATGAGGAGCGTTTGTCCGCTCTTGGACTGTATTCCTTGGAGTTTAGAAGAATGAGGGGAGACCTCATAGAAACATTTTGAATGTTGAAAGGCATGGACAGAGTGGATGTGGCAAAGTTGTTTCCCATGATGGGGGAGTCTAGTACGAGAGGGCATGACTTAAGGTTTGAAGGGCGCCCATTCAGAACAGAGATGCGAAGAAATTTTTTAGCCAGAGGGTGGTGAGTCTATGGAATTTGTTGCCACGGGCGGCAGTGGAGGCCAAGTCATTGGGTGTATTTAAGGCAGAGATTGATAGGTATCTGAGTAGCCAGGGCATCAAAGGTTATGGTGAGAAGGCAGGGGAGTGGGACTAAATGGGAGAATGGATCAGCTCATGATAAAATGGCGGAGCAGACTCGATGGGCCGAATGGCTGACTTCTGCTCCTTTGTCTTATGGTCTTATGGACATGCAGAAAGAAGTAAGTGGGGATGAGGACGATAGCAGTTCATCGAAGGAGTGTGAGGGCGAAGTAGAGGAACAAGAAGTGGAGCGGGATTCGGAAGAGAACATCGATGAAGCTGCTCTTAGTGCTAGTGGGAATACTGTTAGCGATGTTAGCCAGCAGCCTGAGGAAGGACCCCGTCGGCCAGCATTGAAAAAGTACCCTTCGCTGCTCGTAACAGCTTGGCCATCAGCAAAGGATTTTTATTCGTGGCTGGTTTGACTGGCTGGAATATTCGATCACAAAAGATACTACATCCTGCTTTGCATGCAGGCATTTCCTGTGTGGAGGACATGGGTTCTATTCTGAGTCTACCTTCACTGTCACCGATTACCGCAACTGACGGAAAACTATAACAGCTTTCAAAACCCACCATGTAAGTGCAGCTCATAAGCTTGCTATGGAGGCATGGGCCGAATTCAGATTGAGAAAAAAAGACGGTTCAAGATTGGGAAATATGCTTGATAAAGGACATGCAAAGATTGTCCAAGAAAATCGTGAGTATATGAGAGCAGTGGTTGAGTCTCTACGCTATACTGCGTGCCAAGGCATTGCCCAGCGAGGACACTGGGATAATGATGGATCTGGCAATAGGGGAAACTTTGTTGAGTTGCTCAGTGTAACTGGGCAGTTTGATAAGAATATAGCTAAAAAACAGAGGACAATCCTGAAAATGCAAAAAACACCCATCACGATATCCAAAATGAAGTTAAGGGTATTATGGCAGATATGGTCAGACGTCAAATAAGTGCAGAGATCAAGGAGGCTGGACATTTTGCCATCATGGTGGATGAAAGTAAAGACTTGAGTAAAAAGGAGCAAATATCAGTGGTGGTGCGGTATTTGAATAACGAAACAGTGCTTGAAGAATTTTTAACACTTCACTCCGGCAGAATAGTTGGACGCAGAGTCGCTTCTTAAAAGCATTGAACAGACACTCGCCCAGTGTGTCATTGATAAGAACGCGTGTATAGGTCAGTGTTATGACGGGGCGGCAGTGATGTCCGGGTGCAATAACGGGGTACAAGAGAGGTTCAGGAAAGAGGTCCCGCTGGCATTATATATACACTGCCATGCTCACAGACCTAACCTTGTTTTAGTGGATGTTGTGAGCAATGTACCACAAGCGGGTGAGTTTTTTGAAACTGTGCAGCTGCTTTACAACTTCTTTTCAAACTCTGTTGCCCTCGATCTTTTCATGAAGAAACAGAGAGAACTGGAATCAACTGCACAGCCCGAGGAGTTGAAGAAATTGTCAGATACACGCTGGGCATGGCAGTATACAGCTTTGTGGGCTACAAGCAAATCACTCCCTGCCATTCTAGCTACACTGCAGAATATTATGGGTCAACCAAATGCACGGAGGAAAACGGAGTCCAGAGCTGTAAACAGACTGATTGACGAGCAGTTTGCTTTACTTCTCACTCTGTTTGAGGATTTATTCCGAGTCACCAAGTTCATGTCAGACCAGCTACGATCTCCCAGTTTGGAGCTTTCATCCGCTGTGGCCTTGGCTCAGTCTGTTATCGATGCACTCTCAGCAAAACAGGGAGAGGAATTATGGAGTGAAATTCAGGCAAGAGCTGGGGACCTATGCGTCAAGGCCGGTATACAGAGCAGACCACATGAAAGGAGACAGGCCCAACCACCCCGCTGCCTACATGATTTTGCTGTTGAGGCCCAAACTCAACGCACACCGGTCACATCCTCTGATGACATTCACAAGCACTGTTTCTATCCGGTTATAGACAGACTTCTGACTGAAATGAAAAGACGGTTCTCAATTGAGACTAGGGGTATTCTGACTGGAGTCTCAGCATTGAGTCCCAAACACAAGTTCTTTCTAGACAAGATTTGTCTTTGGCCAATGGCCCAATACTATGGAGTGACTGAAGTGAACCTGAGTGCAGAGCTACATCAGGTTCGGCGTCTGCTGGAAACAAAACAAAAGCAAGGACAGACAGTGAATGATACAGTGGAATTTCTAGCTCTTATGAGACCCTACCGCGATGCATTTATAGATTTATACCAACTAATCTGCATTATCACTGATTCTACCTGTGACATCTGCCTCATGCAAATGGAGTTTCTTTTGCCTCAGACGTCTCAAAAACTACCTAAGGAACAGCAGCGGCGATGCTCAGAACAGCAACTTGACTCTGTTTGCCATAAACAGCCGGAGGACCAAAGCACTTGACATCCAGAAAATCACTGATGCTTTCGCCACCAATCACAACAACAGACGGATTGTGCTTCTCTGAAAACATCAATGGTGAGTGCAGTTGATTTTTTAAAAATTTGGGCCAAGACTAATGCTGATTATTATTATTATTTTGTGGTGGATACTCCATAGTCCTTATGTTTCCTGCAAATCCTAAAATATTACATTTACTGCTATTAAGCCTACTGATTTTGCTTAGACTTCCAAGTGGTGATTGTGTTGATTTTTGTTACAAATTCAGTAGTCAAATTAATTGAGGTATTGCATGGTCAGAGTACGATTTGTCCAACTCCTGGTAAAGCCTTGCATCTGTTGTTTGCCTTATTTGACTTTAATAACGGTGTATCTTTTGGCATTGTCCGCCTATGTAGCAGTGGACATTGGGGGATAGTCTTGTGTTTTTCAGTTGAAAAGCACGCATTTGACGCTGATTGCGGGATTGGTGCGTGATTCACGTTGTGCGCTGTGGGTCGGATGCTCTGTTGGTTTGTTTGTTTATGCTCTGTGTAGCCTGGGTTGTCTCCGATGCTGTTGACACTGTCACAGTTCACGTCTATATTAGATCTATCAATTTCTGTTGCTTGTGAATCAACAGAGGCATTTATAGTAGGCACATAATGCTTGAAACTGACTTTTCAACGCCACGCGTCTGGCCTTGTGAATACATATTACCATACAGTGCATCCCTCAGCACCATCACTGAATAATTCAGCCCCATTGTAGCGCCAGCAAGAAAAAATCTCTGGCGCCGCCACTGTCTACCTATCACCTCCCAGCTTCTCAATTCTTTCCCCCTCCCACACCACCTATCTTCCCCCTCATTTGGTTTCACCTATCATCATCCCTCACCTTCTTATTCTGGTTTCCTTCCTCCTCCTTTCCAATTTTGATGAAGTTCCTCCAGTATTTCGTGTGTGTTACTCTGAATTAGCAGAACCTTTTTTGTTTATCAATTGCCATTTGTAGAAAATTTCAAATTTCTCCTGCTCAGTTCTGGCTAACCCTGGTACTTTCAGTCAAATGAGCTGGCAGAATGAATTTTGAAATGAGGTCTGCAATAAACTTGTTAACATGAGTCAGGTCCACAGAAACTCACATCATTTGTCCCACTAGGGTAGCAGAGTGGGAATGATGACACACATATCCTCTCAAATAGGGAAAGTTGTGGTACCGTGGAAACTATAAGAGAAAATAACAGTGAGGGAATGAACAAAAAACTATTAAAGTCAATGCTAGATTACTAGACTTCTTTTATGCTGAACATTTCTGTTCCTTTTATAATATCTGTTATATATTTAAGTCTAGACATGTGCTGGATAAGTCTATGTATCCAGCACATAGGCAGTTATTCACATTTTCTCAACTGTCCGATAAAATCACACGAAAGCAGGGGATAGAACATTTTAGGTAGTGGGCAGACTAATATTTCTCACTATATATTATTTTGTCTGCCAAACAGACAAAGCTAACAGACAAACTGAACATTTTTTATTTGTGTTGGAGATCTTGGTATTGGCAGCCTCTCCAATTCATTTGATAAACTGACAGTGAAGCATAAGACATAGGAGCAGAATTAAGTCATTCAGCCCAATCAGTCTGCTCCGCCATTCCATCATGGCTGATCCTGGATCCCACTCAACCCCATACACCTGCCGTTTCACCATATCCTTTGATGCCCTGACTGATCAGGAAACTATCAAGTTCTGCCTTAAATATACCCACGCACTTGGCCTCCACCGCAGTCTGTGACAGAGCATTCCACAGATTCACTGCTAAAAAAAATTACTGCTTACGTCTGTTCCAAAAGTTCACCCCTCAATTTTGAGGCTGTGCCCTCGAGTTTTGGATACACCCATCATAGGAAACATCCTCTCCACATCCACCCTATCTAATCCTTTCAACGTTCAGTAGGTTTCAATGATATCCCCTCACAGTCTTTTGAATTCCACTGAGTACAGGCCTAAAGCGGCCTAAAGCTGCCAAATGCTCCACATAGGTTAACCGCTTCATTCCCAGAATCATCCTTGTGAACCTCTCTGGACTCTCTCCAATGACAACACATCCTTTTTGAAATATGGGGTCAAAAACTGTTGACAAGTGTCTTATAAAACCTCAGCATTATCTCCTTGCTTTTATATTCTATTCCCCTTAAAATAAATGCCAACATTGCATTTGCCTTCCTTACCACAGACTCAATCTGTAAATTAATCTTCTGGGAGTATTGCATGAGGACTTCTAGGTCCTTCTACACCTCTGATGTTTGAACCTTCTCCCAATTTAGATAATAGTCCACACTATTATTCCATTTACCAAAATGATTATCATACATTTCCCAGCACTGTATTCCATCTGCCACTTTTTTGCCCGTTCTTCCAATTTGTCCTGCTGCAATCGCATTGCTTCCTCAGCACTACCTACTCCTCCTCCTAACTTCATATCATCCACAAACCATCAATTCCATAGGATTGCCATACGATTTTATCTTGTTAAGCAGCCTCATATGTGGCACCTTCTTGAGTATCTGCAAAAAGGACAAAAACGGCCACAATGTCTATCGATGTCAGGGCAGTGTGCAAATTGAAGTAAGAGATACAAGTGATGGTGTTTTCACACTGCTGCTGCTCTTTCTAGATGGCAGGTTTGGAAAGTGCTGTTGTCATAGCCTGGGCAAATATCAACATTTTGTTAATGGTACAGTATTGTATTCATCCAAGAAAACATACTAAATTCAGGTTGAGTAACCCATATGTTCTTTCTGATACTGACAAATCTCTTCTTTCAATTTATGATCGAGATCTTCATTTTTCACTTTATGCAGTTTTTCTATTTTTCATTAACTTCTGTTCATTGCATATGTGAAATGACATCGTAGGTGGAACCTGAAAGCCTGCATTGTTTGTTCAACCGCAGATTCTTGATGCTGCTGTGCAGCTTTTGTCACCTTGCACACATTATATTTTCATTATATTAATGGCATATTATAATTTTTACTGTTAAGTACGTGTGTAATGAACAAGTGTAAAACAAAGACTGCTTACAGATAGCACAAATTCAGAGTCTGAAATGACGGTGAACCTAAGCTATCTCATTATATATTCCAAAATCCAAAATCGGAAATGCTTCCAGCCCAAATCATTTCAGATAAGGGGTATTCAACCTGGTACTTCTAACTTGTGCCTTGTAGATGGAGGGAAAATTCTGTGATGCCAACTGCTAGGTCACTTACTACAGAATACCCAGCCTCTGGCAGTGTTTATGCAACTGGTCCAGTTGAGCTTCAAGTCAATATTGACCCTCAGGACATTGATAGTAGGGTACTCACCAATGGGAATGTGATTTAAGGATAGGTGGTTAGATGTTCTCTTATTAAAAAAACAGTCATTGTCTGGCTTTTTTGCAGGATTAATATTTCTCTTCTCTTATTAGCTGTTGGCTAAATGTAATCAATGTCTTGCCGCTGCAATTTAACACCCTAATCACATTATTATTAATTTTGTATGAATATTTCATTGTCACTTTCTCAACAATTACAGCGGAGATTCAAGACACACTCATCAACTGTAGTTAAGGCTGATTTAAAATCTTTAAAGTAATGACAAGCTCATTCCCCAGAAGTATAATAAATTGGTAATATACAGGCAAATATCAATCACACAGAATTTTGTATTAGAATTAGATGGTTTGTACTCTCCTTAATAGATTTGCTTACATAAATAGTAATTAATCATTGCAATTTTAACTATTACATGATTTTTTTGATCGAATCACATATTCAAATGTAAATGAGTGAATAAGAAACTAATAGTAAATCAAATTTTAGATAAAATACTACTGTTTGCCCTTTTATCATGTATCTGTTTTAATTTATTCAGGGAAAACTAATGCATTGCTTTTGCTTGAAATTTGAACAGGCCCTCAGATGGCAGATGATCTAAATAAAACAAAGGAAGAATACTTTGAAGGATTGGTATGAGTTTCATAATGATTCATTTAATGTTACAGTAGTGTGAAATTGTTTAGCATGCCCATCTATTCAAAGGTAGTTTCTAGCACATTTAGCTGAATAACCTAGAGGACTGATATATCTTAGAACCATAGAAACTACAGCACAGAAACAGGCCCTTTGGCCCTTCTTGGCTGTGCCAAACCATTTTCTGCCTAGTCCCACTGACCTGCACACGGACCATATCCCTCCATACACCTCCCATCCATGTATCTGTCCAATTTATTCTTAAATGTTAAAAAAGAACCCACATTTACCACCTCGTCTGGCAGCTCATTCCATACTCCCACTACTCTCTGTGTGAAGAAGCCCCCCCCTAATGTTCCCTTTAAACTTTTCCCCCCTCACCCTTAACTCATGTCCTCTGGTTTTTTTCTCCCCTTGCCTCAGTGGAAAAAGCCTGCTTGCATTCACTCTATCTATACCCATCATAATTTTATATACCTCTATCAAAGCTCCCCTCATTCTTCTACGCTCCAGGGAATAAAGTCCTAACCTATTCAACCTTCCTCTGTAACTGAGTTTCTCAAGTCCCGGCAACATCCTTGTAAACCTTCTCTGCACTCTTTCAACCTTATTTATATCCTTCCTGTAATTTGGTGACCAAAACTAAATACAATACTCCAGATTCGGCCTCACCAATGCCTTATACAACCTCATCATAACATTCCAGCTCTTATACTCAATACTTCGATTAATAAAGGCCAATGTACCAAAAGCTCTCTTTACGACTCCACCTACCTGTGATGCTAATTTTACGGAATTTTGTATCTGTATTCCCAGATCCCTCTGTTCCACTGCACTCCTCAGTGCCTTACCATTAACCCTGTATGTTCTACCTTGGTTTGTCCTTCCAACGTGCAATACCTCACACTTGTCAGTATTAAACTCCATCTGCCATTTTTCAGCCCATTTTTCCAGCTGGTCCAAGTCCCTCTGCAGGCTCTGAAAACCTTCCTCACTGTCTACTACACCTCCAATCTTTGTATCATCAGCAAACTTGCTGATCCAATTTACCACATTATCATCCAGATCATTGATATAGATGACAAATAACAATGGACCCAGCACTGATCCCTGTGGCACACCACTAGTCACAGGCCTCCACTCAGAGAAGCAATTCTCTACCACCACTCTCTGGCTTCTTCCATCGAGCCAATGTCTAATCCAATTTACCACCTCTCCATGTATACCTAGCGACTGAATTTTCCTAACTAACCTCCCATGCGGGACCTTGTCAAAGGCCTTACTGAAGTCCATGTAGACAATATCCACTGCCTTCCCTTCATCCACTTTCCTGGTAACCTCCTCGAAAAACTCCAACAGATTGGTGAAACATGACCTACCACGCACAAAGCCATGTTGGCTCTCCCTAATAAGCCCCTGTCTATCCAAATGCTTGTAGATTCTGTCTCTTAGTACTCCCTCCAATAACTTACCTACTACTGACGTTAAACTCACCGGCCTATAATTTCCCGGATTACTTTTCGATCCTTTTTTAAACAACGGAACAACATGAACCATCTCCAATCCTCCGGCACTTCACCCGTAGACAGCGACATTTTAAGTATTTCTGCCAGGGCCCCTGCAATTCAACACTAGTCTCCTTCAAGGTCCGAGGGAATACTCTGTCAGGTTCCGGGGATTTATCCACTTTAATTTTCCTCAAGACAGCAAGCACCTCGTCCTTTTCAATCTGTACAGTTTCCATGGTCTCACTACTTGATTCCCTCAATTCCATAGATTTCATGCCAGCTTCCTTAGTAAATGCAGACGCAAAAAACCTATTTAAGATCTCCCCCATTTCCTTTGGTTCCGCACAAAGCTGACCACTCTGATCTTCAAGAGGACCAATTTTATCCGTTCTGGGAAATCTGACTTGAAGTAGAAAACCCTTGGGCTTCAGATGTTGTACACATTTGCCATACATCTAACTTTCTTTTGTTGAGAATTGGCTGAGGTGCAAGGGGTTGCAGTGATTACAATCTCCTAGTAGATCTAATGGGCTTCAAGACAAACATAATTTGGATATTAAAGAAGTTTTTATCATCAAAAATTGAGTATAAAGCCACTCAACTGTTTTAAGAGTTTAGTTGATTATGTGCCATCAATATGTGATTGTTCCTGTAGACTATTGTACCGTAGTTGATCTTTAATTAGACTGAAGTATAAGCCTAACAAATCAGATTATTGCATCAAACTTCTATATATAATAGACATATTTGTGAAGCAGTTTAACACTATACATTATATTAGAACCATGTTGTTTCCCAGTGAGAGTGGGTAATAAATGGTGGTTTTTACCAACCATGCTCTCTTCTTGTGAAATAATTTGATTAAAAAACCTCACAGTTGCCCTCCTAATTCAATATCAATCCTAAGGACGGCAAGAACATAATTTCTAAAACCTTGATTACTGGATGAATTTATGTGATGCCCTTAATTACTTCTACATGACCTAAATATTTTACAGCTATTTTCTGCAATGTTGCATGCTAATATAAGCAGTAAATTTGTATACAGTAACTTGCAGTGTACTTAATTAGAAACTTAATTTCCTTTTTTTTGTTAGGGGAGGCTATCTTGTTTTTCAAATACTGTCAGGGAATCTTTTATGTTAATATTTCCTATAAACGTAGACCGGGAATTTTAAGCATGTTGACTGTATTTTCTGTATAGGGTACTGGAGAAGATGTTATTCTGTTTTTACGTCTTGACGGTCTCGTCCAGAACATGAATTTGAGCAAGGAGAATATAACCAGTGTGCTAAAAGAAATCTGGAAGGAAAAGATTGCAGATGACCTTCAGGTTTGTGAATCCACTTCTTAGTACCATATGAGTGGCTTTCTCAGAATTAAAATATTGAAATGTATAGAAATCTAGCTCAATGTCTCTTTTTGTATAAAATTAGCTGAAATCAGCTAAAGCGGTAGAATTACATCCCAGGTGTCATCGATATTCTTCTGAAAAGAAAGAAAAAAGATCTAGAATTTTTAAGCAGCCATTGCTGTCAGTGAGCACAACTGTACTTGTGTGTGACTTTTTAATCCCAACTCATCCTGAGGAATCAGCTGTTGACAGTCGGAGAATGGTCTCAATCGCAGGGTATGAAAAGAAAAAATATTTTGTCAAAGATTTGATGTCCAGTTGCTACTTGGAGGTAATATATGTAGGTGGAAGGTAATTGGAGAAAGGGCTGTGTGATATTTTCAAACTGCCAGCGTTCAAAGATGAGACACAATTTGTTGAGATATTAAAGAATTTTTATATTATAGTTATTCACTTTGGAAAAAACATAGAATTTTTAAAATATAATTATGATCTAACATCCCAAAGACTTTTATCAACCTGTAAAAGTGTGATGGAAGAAACATTTGAGACCCAGCATTAAATTTTTGTTGAGCTCGGGGTGACCGAGTTTGGAGTTTAATTCTGTCATCATCTGTAAGGACTCTGCATTTTCTTCCTATGGAATGTGTAGGTTTTCTCCGTGTGCTCTGGTTTCCTCCCACAGTCCAAAGACATACCAGTTATTAGGTTAATTAGTCATTGTAAATTTTCCCCTGATTAGGCTAGGATTAAATTGAGGTTGCTGGATGGTAGGGCTCGAAGGGCCTAATCCGCACTGTATCTCAATAAATAGACGAAAGTAAATATGCCTTTGTTAAAATGCCCTGTTTTCTATAAAGATGTGTGTAATGTTTGAAAATTCTTTATTATTCTTCCTCAATCTACAGAGTGGGACAAGTTCCAATCTTCCTGAATTTTTCCATAACTTTCTCCAGAAGAAATATGGAGACTCTGCCACACTCTGGGCTTACAACATTTACTATGGCTGCAGAAACCATCTGACAGATGAGTTCATCAATCTGTGTTTCTGTATTATCAATGGCATTGTGAGTTTCAGCACTCCTTATCTGATAATATTAGCAAGATTCAAATACTTCAAAATTACACTAGTAGATATGTGAATTATCCCAGACTCGGCCACACACTTAACATTCACAGTTTTCCATCGGTACAAATGTGATGCAGCTAAAGCAAAATGTAGCTTTGACTTCTGTACATTCCTAATATCGCTTATTGAGATGCTTACAGCCACAGATAAAGCTGAAGGCAATGGAAGCAAATATGATGATGGGGTGAGGGATAGTACAATGGTGCCATTGGCATTAGTGACCAAAGCCATTTGTATCCCAGTATCTTGTACATCAAAGTGCCTCTGTTGCTGCAGTTCATAACTGATTGTTAATATACCACTGATCTGTGCCAGTAATTTCTGACTTCACTGATCTGTTAAGTGCCAGGGAAAAGATGGATTAAAAGTAAAAGTATAACATTATCAAAACAATCCTTATTTTCTTTAAGTGCCACCCTGACAATATAATTTATTCATGTATGCTTCTGTTTTAAAATATTGGCCCTCAGAATAGCCAAGAATTTTCTTTAATCTCCCATAATTTGCATCCCTAAGCAATTAGACTCCACACTTCCTCAATAATTGCTCATTTTCTAGGTTGTAAAGCTTAATTGGCAATCCATTGTTAAAAGGGTACGTAGTATTAATTACAAAACAACTTCCTTTGGGGTACTTAATTGCCAATGCAACAATTGTCATGAACATTACAGCATGTTAAAAGTGAGATGCCACTTTTTGGTCTCATTCTCAGCGCACAGGATATCACATCTGTGCACAAGTTGCAGCAAGTACATTGCTGATGTTTGTGTTTGCACAATTAAATTTAGTTCATTCTCAAGATTAATGGAACAGTAAAACAAAACTAATGGTTGACAGCTGTACTTCCAAGGGAATGAAACTTTGGATTTGTTTTGCCAGTCCTTGCTGGTTCCTTATAATTTTCTTATTAGGGAAAGACATGTGGAAATAAGATTTTTACCTAATGGAAGTAAGAAAATTAATATCTTCAAATTTGGCCAAGTTTTTTAGAAAAAAATTATAGCTGAGATGTTCTATTATCTCACCATGCTTATGTCCTTGACAAATTAGATTGATGAAAGTGTATACCATGGGAAGAGGCAACTTATTACATACCTGTGGACTGAACTGACAAATCGAGACACTGCCGGAAAAGGCATCCTTTCCAAACAGGAGTTCAGGTTGGAGTTGTTAACAATTGTATTTTGATTACATTGGAAGCTTGACTTTTCTATTACACAGCACAATAGGAAAAACATTTGCATTTTCAATTGGAACCAGAGTTTGAACTTTATGTATTCTTAAACCTACTACATACAACTATTGATGGGTTCAGTCCCTTGAAAGATAGAGTTAAAGCAGAACCCTTTGTTACTAGAGAGGCAAACTCTATGGTCTATGACCAGCAGTAGTTCCAAATCACCAGAGAGGGAGGTAATCATAAGCTCATCCAAATTCTTTTGTAAACTTAACAAGCTTTGAGGTATTAATGATGCAAGGAGTAAATTCACCAGAAAATTCGCACGTGAAGATTTCAGCTTTGATTTTTCCATGCTTGAGTAATCAGAAATGTAATGATAATGATGAACTAGTCTAGAGAGAACTGGACTTGCATTTCTGATTGGTATTTAATGATCCCTGTGGGACAGTGCAAGTCTGAATGTTGGTGAGCAAAGTTACTCAAAGCTGCTGCGCAGGTTGAATCTGTGGTTAAGAAAGCATATGGTGCATTGGCCTTCATCAGTCGTGGGACTGAGTTTAGGAGCTGAGAGGTAATGTTGTAGCTACATATATAGGACCCTGGTCAGACCCCACTTGGAGTACTGTGCTCAGTTCTGGTCACCTCACTACAGGAAGGATGTGGAAACTATAGAAAGGGTTCAGAGGAGATTTACAAGGATGTTGCCTGGATTGGGGAGCATGCGTTATGAGAATAGGTTGACTGAACTCGGCCTTTTCTCCTTGGAGTGATGGAGGATGGGAGGTGACCTGATAGAGGTGTATAAGATGATGAGAGGCATTGATCGTGTGGATAGTCAGAGGCTTTTTTCCAGGGCTGAAATGGCAAGCACGAGAGGGCACAGTTTTAAGGTACTTGGAAGTAGGTACAGAGGAGATGTCAGGGTAAGTTTTTTATGCAGAGGGTGGTGAGTGTGTGGAATGGGCTGCTGGCAACGGTGGTGGAGGCGGATATGGTAGGGTCTTTTAAGAGACTCCTGGACAGGTACATGGAGCTCAGAAAAATAGAGGGCTATGGGTAACCCTAGGTAATTTCTAAGGCAAGGACATGTTTGGCACAACTTTGTGGGCCGAAGGGCCTGTATTGTGCTGTAGATTTTCTATGTTTATAAATGTTACTGTTGCAAGGACAGGATCAATCCTTCATTGATCCTGTCCTTCCAATGTCAACACTTTGCTTGCTCTCAATTTACTACGCATTGAAGAGATATTAGATATACCACAATGGTTGGTGGAATACCATCAAAGTTATTCCTGCAACATCCATTGCAGAATAAAAGTGATTATTTCAAACAATGTTATCATTACAAAAATAAATCACAAACAATTTATGTATTGAGATGAAAAGTAGCCGAGGTTAGCTAAACGTACAGGTTGAAAGTTTGCAGGGCAAACAAGATAAGTTGATATAACAAATGAGAGCATAATCTTAAATCCTTTAACTGTCTGCATTTTTCTAATACAGATTCTTTGGTAAAAAATAACGATAGAGTACATAAAATATCGTAATGCTGTCAGAATTGAAGTATTTTTAGTTGTGCTTTGCACCAATTTGACTTATTCCAACATAAATTTGCTATAATCTTCTCTTCAGCCTATCATCACACTATTTCCTTTTTTTTTTAATTTTATTTTTATTTGGATAAGGAATTCACAAATATCATGTACTTTTTTCACACATATAACCTTTTCCATTTTTTTATATGTATAAAACTACATTTATTTATACATTCTTATAAACACCTACAATGGTTGATACATAGGCTTATATACAACATTTTGGACCAGTGGAAATGGTCCAGAAGGGTTATATGGAAACTATTATTACCATTTTTCTTAACAACTAATTCCATTACTTAGCCTAATAGGTTAGATTTACCACAGTACATAATCATCACACTATTTCCATGCAGGACGGAAGATTTTATTTTCCGATACTTGTGTTTATGCCTGTAGAGAAAATAAAGGGTTATAATCATAATAGTGGAACAATAGCATGCATTGGCTTGTTCAGTGCAGAGCAGAATATGTGTCGATAAACACGGCCCAGCCTGATACAACAGTTGTGAAAGGAACTTAATTTGTTTTGGCTGCTGAAGACTATAGCTTCATTTAAAATCAATGAATATTATGATTATGGAAACTTGCAGATGATTTGAAATGGTCTGAAGTTAAAAGGCGGAAAATGGCCTATATGGAGGTGTGAAGCACAGGCCAGTAGGTGATAGGTAGAACTGGGTGTGGTGATGGATGACGAGCAGCTGAAGGCAGAGTTCACAGACAAGAGGCTGGTGGATGATAGGTGGAAACAGTCGGGGGAAAAAATAGGTCAAAGGAGGAGGATGTTGAAGACTTTGGCTGGAACCCCAGATATGAGAGAGATGATTGGCAGGTGGAACAAGGGTTAAGAAAAGTTGGCCAAAAGAAAAGAAATGCAGGTGGATTGATATGTGGATGATGGGCAGGTGAAACCAGATGGGAGAAGTAACAAATCTAGGTAATGAGAGGATTGCAAAGGTGAACAAAACAGGTGGACTGATAAAAAGGAACAAGAATGCAGTAACAGTGGATTATCTGATATTAGAAATTTCAGTATGTTTATATACAGTAATTTAGTTCTAGGCTACCAAATAGAATAAAAAGTATTGTTCACCATGTTTGTTCTCTCAATATTCGGTAAGTTTCAATGAGATCCCCTCAGCCATTTACACTCCAGCAAGTACAGGCCCAGAGCCTTCAAATACTCCTCATGTTAACCTTCCCGTACCTTGCAAACTTCCTCTGGACCAATTCCAGTGCCAGCACATTCTTCCTTAAATATGGGGCCCGAAACTGCTCTACCTCAGTGTATTACTTCCTCGTTCCTTTATTGGAATTCAAGTTGTGAACTTAAGTCCCAGAGTAAAACTGGAATCTAGACAGGAAGCTATTAAGAAACAAATATTTGCAGTTTTTCTTATATTTATGTAGCTTAATATGTAACTTGAAAACAAAATCTCAAACTTGTTTCTTACAGTCAAACTTTGAAGTCAGCCTTTCCAAATAAGAGTGAAAAATACATCAATGAACTTATCACTGCTGCAAAAACCCAGCTTGGAGACACTAAGAAAATTAATTACACAGCTTTATTTAAAGAGGTAATTTAAGTACAGCCATGCAATAACTAACAATCAAAACACTATTCAAGGATATTCAGACATGCAGCTAAATGACTGTTTCACTGTTATTTAATGGAATGCTGACAACTTCTTTACCCAGTTTACAGAGAAGAAAACCCAATATTGCAATACAGTGGAATGTGCTAAGTGGGAAGAGGGAGGTCTTCAGCTTTAAGGTTCTTTCTTGATTGGTTAATAGTTTTCCTGTTGGGTTAGGTCATTTTATTAAGTTTCAATGATAATTTGAATGAAAAACGGCATCAAAGAAACCTTAACTGGCATATATTGAGAGTCCAGTCATAGCAAGCAATAGCTCAAAAGTATTTCTAATTTCTTAATTGCTAAATGCCTCTAAACAGAAAGCTACTGACCAATCATATTGTAAGGGCCATTACAAGCAGCATCACACTCTTGGCCCAGTAATTTATTTTACAACTCAAAACTTTCTGTATCAAAAAAACAGTTTATGATAAATAGCATTATCGACAAAATTGCCAGCAAGTTCAGGGTAAGGTATAACTAGCTATGAACTGTGATTGTTTATAACTTGTTGATTAATTTATACCAGCAGCCCCTTAGTGTCATTAATTGCCTATTACACATGACAGAGTTATGGTTCATGACTATCTGTGCAAGCAAGTACTCTTAACATGGCTATTGATGGTGAAATGCCAATCTATTTACTGTCCTAGAGGTGGAACAATTCAAAGTAAATCTCATTTGTGCATTGTTGTAAACTCTGCTTACAGCAGTCCCCGGGTTACAACAGGGTTTTATTCCTGAGAACTGTTTATAACCCAATGAACAACATCTCTGTGTGGGAGAGGATGACAGAAACGGCTGATAGAAGAAAGGTGCAGGTGTGGGAAGAGCAGCCGCCAGCCAGCTTTGCTGATTCAGTCAGCAAGTTTGCTCAGTTTTCAGCTCTGCTTGGCCTGACCCAGCTCCTGATTGTTACCATTCTTGGATGAGGAAGAGTGGATTAATGAAAAGAGCTTGTTTCCTCCCAGCGGGACATGCCTGCAGCATTGCAGTAGCAACAAATCCATCCATCCATTCTGTCTCTCATTCGTATGTATGGGGTGTTCTTTAAGTTGTTAGAGCACCTGTATTTAAACTGAACAGCCCAGAATGAATCAGAATCAGGTTTAATATCACTGGCATACGTCAAGATTATTTTTGTTTTGTGGCAGCAATACAAAATAAAAACTATAAATTACACTAAATATATATATGTATAAATAAAAAAGTATTGCAAAAAGAGAGGAAGAAATAGCGAGGTAGTGTTCATGGGTTCATTGTCCATTCAGAAACCTGATGGTGGAGGGGAAGAAGCTGTTCCTGAAACGTTAGTCTGTCTTCAGGCTCCCGTACCTCCTCTTTGATTATAGCTATGAGAAGAGGGAATGTCCTGGAATACTTGCACCTTTAATGATGGATGCCACCTTTTTGAGGCATTGCCTTTTGAAGCTGTCCTGGATACCCTGATTTTTTTTAACTGTTTCTTTATTTCCCTTGTTATAACATAAACTTTTCCATTTTTCCATACACACTTTTCCTTTTATCCTTCGTTCCTCTCCAACATTTATACTTTCCCCAATCAAAACTGCTATCTGCTCAGGCTTTCCACTAAGCCAACTAGAATACTGTGTATTTTTATGTTGATTAAAATTAAGCAATCTCCTGGAATATTTTCATGCAATTTTTTATCCTGTATAAATGATTAAGATTCTTTCCTCAGCAAGAATATTTTATCCTCAGACAGTCCACGAAAGGTACTGCATAAGTGATGTAGTGTACAGGCTAAACTCAAAATAACACCGATATGAAATACAACAACACAATGTATTTAATTTTACTTTACTGAGCACTACTTTCAAAGGAAAATTTTGCTTGCATGTTTGGTTATGTATTCCATAACTTCATTTATGCCAAAACTCCCCATTCTTCACAGGAGGATTTCTCTGAGCTCTCAGAGAAGCTGCTTTCAACTTAGTAATTTCATCTCTGATTTTACTGTTCTTCTGTTGCTTTACAGAATGAAGATGATACAGCAAGTGTGTTTATTACATTGCTACAAAGCCAGTACTCAGCAGAGAAAATTAAATACCTTGATGAATTAAGGAATACATTGGAAGATAAAGAGTAAGACTTTATATTGATATACCTGTCAACAGAAAGATGGAATAAGTATTGCAAATGGCATTATACCGTCCATGGTTGGATGCAAATTACAGAAGTTGAATTGAACAGTTCCGACTTCATAAATCAGAGTCAACTTCTAAATAGTAATGAAGCTCTAGCTTTTGTTGCTTTAAACATCAAAATGTTTTTAAATTCAATAACATTTTAAATAATACATTTTACCTGAATAGAGATAGCATAGCTTGCATGATGGTATTATCCATCGTAATACAAGTGATATTACTAACTTTCTTGGCAGAAAGTTACTGGCAAACTAGATTTGAGATAATCACAACAATTATTAACAGTTATATTTTTTGTTGGAAGGAACTAAACAGAATAGGATTTGTACCTGCAAGTTTCTCATTCAGTTTGCAAACAACAGGAATTCTGCAGATGCTGGAAATTCAAGCAACACACATCAAAGTTGTTGGTGAACACAGCAGGCCAGGCAGCATCTCTAGGAAGGGGTACAGTCAACATTTCAGGCTGAGACCCTTCATCTGACTATACCCCTTGCCCATCCTCTGGGTCCCCTCCCCACCTTGTCTTTCTCCCTGGGCCTCCTGTCCCATGATCCTCTCATATACCCTTCGCCAATCACCTGTCCAGCTCTTGGCTCCATCCCTCCCCCTCCTGTCTTCTCCTATCATTTTGGATCTCACCCTCCCCCTCCAACTTTCAAATCTCTTACTAACTTTTCCTTCAGTTAGTCCTGACGAAGGGTCTCGGCCTGAAACATCGACTGTACCTCTTCCTAGAGATACTGCCGGGCCTGCTGCGTTCACCAGCAACTTTGATGTGTGTTGCTTCTCATTTAGTTTGCCTTAATACATTCCAAGCAATGCTAGACTACAATTAGTGTATTTTAAAAATTTTAGCACAGTATTTTCAAAATTGATAGAACCTGTACTGTAATATTTTAGTGTAAGGACAAATCAAAAATGAATTAATTCAGAGCTAGATAAAAGATAGGGCCCCTCAAACAACAACACTTATCTAATATGCTGCAGGGAGGCAAAGCAACTAAAACTCCTCTCAGCATTGATCTCTGTAGTCCTTTTGCTGGTGAACATAAATGATGTACAATGTAGCTCTGAATAAAACATAGAAAACTCAGTAAATTAAATGTAAGCCAGTATGGACAGAGTAGCAGTTTAAAAATTCCACAACAGTGTCTTCTTCTGAATGTGATACCTGTTTACTTTCCTATCTAAGCTAGTCTCCCATTTGCTCTGTTCCCTACAAAACTGCTTCACTAAGGTTCATTTTCAAGAGGCGCTTCTGGAGAAGGATCCACTTACACGTATTTAGTATAGTTCCTTAGATGGCTTTACTAAATGTTAATAAAAATACAAGCATACAGAGTATGACATTAGTTAAATTTACATCCTCAGGAGAGAATTTTGTTCTTTTTAAATTAACAGCAGTGACAAATTTCTGTCCTACTGTAAGTGGTGTTTCGGTGAAGAGAACATAGAACATAACAGCACAGTAAATGATGCCCTTCGGTTCACAGTGTTGTGCTAACCTTTTCCTCTGTTAAAAATCCTGCCATTGACCTTATATTCTGCCTTCAGATTTGACCTTCCAAACTGCAAACTTTACACTTTTATGGATTCAATTCCATCTGCCACTTCCCACCCCAGCCCTGCATCCAGTCAACATCCAGGTCATTTTGCATTCTGCACCTATAGATTGATTTGTCTTGCTCAATCAGAAAGGCACCACGTTATTAAAGATTTTTTAAAAAATACTGCCTACTCTAAAATCAATCTGACCCTTTCCTACCATATAGCCCTCTGTTCTTCTTTCATCCATGTGCCTAATGTATCTGACCTCTTGCAAATTGTTCCACAAATCCAGCACTCTGCATAAAAAAAAGAAAAAAAAATCCTGCCTCTGACATTCCCACCCCTACCATACTTTCCTCCATCCACTCAATCTTATAGAGCTACACCATTATTTTTTGGCTCTTGAGCTCAATCTTCCTCTAATGAAGGCCAGCACAAAGTGTGTTGTCTTAACCACCCTATCTTTCTATTCTTGATGAAGGATCTTGGCCCAATTGTCGACTGCTTATTCCTCTCCATAGATGCTGCCTGACCTGCTGAGTTCCTCTTACATTTTGTGTGTATCAACTTGTGTGGCAACTTTGAGGGATCTATAGATGTGGACCCCAAGGTCCCTCTGTTCCTCCATACTGCTAAAAATCTTGCCGTTAACCTTATATTCTGCCTTCAAATTCAGCAAGTCTAAAGAGCAAAGCTCCAGCGGCAAGGACAACAAAGAGGTAGGTGCAAAAAGGCAGAGGAGAGGCTTCAGGATTGCTTGGAGTCAGTAAACCATGCTCAAGGACTCATCAGAAGATCTGCTATGGCTGTCACAGACTTTATAAATTTAGCTGTGGATGAATGTGTCCCCACAAAATCATTTAGTCTTCTCCAACCAGAAGCCCGGATGAACAGAGATTGTAACCTGCTGAGGGCCAGATCAGTGGCATTCAGCTCTGGTGAACAAGTAAAATACAATAGGTCCAGGTATGACCTCCAGAAAGCCATCAAAGTGGCAATCCTGGATCACAGAGGAATGTTTGACAGATGTGGCAGGCGTTGAATGTTATCACCTCCTATAAAGCAAAGCCAAGCAACATGTGTGACGAGGTTTCACACCCAGGTGAATTCAAATCTTTTTGTGGCAGCTCTGATTGACAAAACATGGAAACACCTTCATGAACCCCCACAGCCCCCGATGATCCTGTGGGAGCAGTGAACCCACAGAAAGCATCTGGCCTAGATGGAGTACCTGGCCAAGTACTGAAGACCTGTGCTGATCAATTAACGGGAATGTTCACATATCTTTACCCTCTTATTTTGGCAGTCTGTAGTATCCACCTGCTTCAATAATACCAGTACCTAAGAACATGTTTACTTGCCTCAATGATAATTGTCTGGTAACACTTACATCCACTGTGATAAATTGCTTGACGAGGTTGGAGAAGCACATCAACCCCTGACTGAGGAGCAACGAGGACCCACTCCAATGTGCCTACCATCACAACAGGTCAACAGCCGATGCCATTTCATTGGCTCTTCACTCAACCCTGGAACATCTGGACAGTGAAGATGCATACATCAGGATGCTCTTCAACTACAGCTCAGCATTCAATACTATCATCCCCCAAAACTAATCGTTAAGCTCCAGGATGTAGGCTGCAATACCTCCTTGTGCAACTGGATCCTCGATTTCCTCACTTGCAGACCCCAGGCAGTTTGGATTGGCAACATCTCCTCCACAATCTCCATCAGCACAGGTGCACCACAAGCTGTGAGCTTAGCCCCGTTCTATTCACTTTATACTTATGAATGTGAGGCTAACTACACCTCCAATTCCATATTTAAGTTTGCTGATGACACCACTTTCGTGGGCCAAATCAACATATAGGAGAGAAATTGAAAATTGTACTAAATAGTGCCATAACAACCTCACACTCAGTGTCAGCAAAATCAAAGAGCTGTTTATTGACTACAAAAGGGGAATACCAAAGGTCCATGAGCCAGTTCTCACTGGGGGATCAGAGGCGGAAAGGGTCAGCAAGTTTAAATTCCTTGGCTTTATCATTTCAGAAAATCTGTCCAGTATGTAAATGCCATTAAAGAGAAAGCACGTCAGTGTTCCTACCTTCTTAGAAGTTTGCACAGATTTTGAATGTCATCTAAAACTTTGACTAATTTAAATAGGTGTGTGGTGGAGAGTATATTGACTGGTTGCATCCACCGCCAGGTTCAGCAAGTTTTTAACCGCTCAACCTTCAAGCTCTTGAACCAGAGGAGCTAACTTCACTCACCCCAATACTGAATTGATTCCACAACCTATGGACTCACTTTTAAGGACTCTACAACTCATTCTTGATATTTATTATTACCATCTTTTTTCTCTTGCAGTTTGTTGCCTTTTGTACATTTATTGTTTCTCCGTCTTTGTCGTGTGTAGTTTTAATTGATTCTATTGTTTACTTGTATTTGCTATGAATGCCTACAAGAAAATGAATCTCAGGGTAATATGGTAAATGTGCTTACGTAATAAATCACGACATTTTTCCACTCCATTTTGAACTCCATCTGTTGCTTCTCAGCCCAGCTCTGCAATCCATCATTGTACTAAATCCTCTCACTGTCCCAATCATTTTGCATTGATTTGTCATCTTCAATCAGAAACTTGGTAAACACTTTTTTTTTTAAATACTGCCCAAGCAGGAGTTACAGAAATTTCAGTAAATTCACAAACTTGTTTCAATGTCAATTGAACTTCAGTAAAGTACAGCCATATAGCTAACTGATGTTTTAATATTTACAAGTAGTATAAATTAAACAAGAAAAGATTACACAACACACACAAAATGCTGGAGGAACTCAGAAGGTCAGGTAGCATCTATGGAAATGAATAAACAATCGACGTTTTGGGCCAAGACCCTTCTTCAGGGCTGGATTGGTATTTTTGACCAATGACCTTTTCCCTTGCCTCTCCCTCTGTTTTGCTAATTGGAAAAAAAATATTTGTACATTCTAGTTCTGAAAAAATTTTTACCCTATTTTCTGGCTCCTTTGCTGATACAGCTGAACTGCCACATATTCCCTGCATTTTTGTCTTTCAACGCTTGCACCATTTTCCTCTAAATCTTGATAATGGTTGGTCAAAGAATTGCAAGGAAGTAATCTTCTTGTCCTCTTAACTGGAAGATCTAAAGGGAAAGCTTTTGACATAGAATCTTTCAACAAAACAGTTGAAGTTTTGGGCCAAGACCCTTCTTCAGGACTGAAATGGAAGGGGGAAGATGCCAGAATAAAAAGGTGGGGAGGGGAAGGAGGCTAGCTAGAATTTGATGGGTGAAGCCAAGTGGGTGGGAAAGGTAAAGAGCTGGAGAAGAATCAATAGGAGAGTGGACCATAGGAGAAAGGGAAGGAAGAGGGGACCCAGGAAGAAGTGATTGGCAGGTGAGAAGAGGTAAATAGAAGATGAGGGGAGGTGGAGGGAAAAAAATATTACTGGAAGGAGAAATCAATATTTGTGCCATAGGATTGGAGGCTACACAGACGGAATGTAAGGTGTTGCTCCTGTACCTGGAAGGTGACCTCATCTTGGCACAACAAGAGGCTGTGCCCGACATGTGGGAATGGGAATTAAAATGTTTGGCCACCAGGATATTTTGCTTTAGGCAGAAGGAGCAGAGGTGCTTGATGAAGCGGTCCCCCAATTTACGATGGATGTTACCAATGTAGAGGAAGTTGCATTGGAAGCAGAGGACACAATAGACAACCCCAGCAGATTTGCAGGTGAAGTACTGATTCGCCTGGAATGACTGTTTAGGGCCCTGAGTGAGGTGAGGGAGGATGTGAATGGGCAGGTGTAGCACTTGGGCCATTCTAACATACTCAGTTAAACAGTCCAAGGGAGAATCATAAGTATGTCTAAAGGCATAGCACTTCTGGTCTGCAGATGTCTTAATTTCTGATCCCCAATACCAGTAAGTTTAAGAAATTAATTTCCTTTTGTATCTTCAGTACTCTTTAAATGTAATTTATTTAACTGTGATCTTGTAGGAAGGGTTCTAGGATGTTATATAATATTAATATGTTAAAACCTTCTTACCGAGTCAAAATTGTGTATAATTCATTTGACACCTATAAATCAGAAGAAATATTTATCTTGACCACTTTTCATTTGTTCAAAGGGAACTGACTGTAGATGACCTGCAAAAGGCCTTTCAAAAAATTGACCCATCTATTGACCCACAAACACTTGCTACATACCTAGTTAAAGGTTTCCAAACTACAAGAGAACAGCTTGATCAAGCTTCAGCAGTAGACACTGACACTGTTTTAGACCGACTACACGCAAATGATGTGAAGAGGATTGGGCCACAGAAGTAGCAGAGATATATTTCAATCTATTTTATTTAATGAATGAAGTATTACCTAAAGCTAATATTTTAAAAATATTGTGCACTTGATTTTAGCTGTTGGAATAGTGTTAGAGACCAAGCGGAATGGCACTATTCTTGGATATGTATTTACATAACTTTCATTGTTTGCTTCAATAAAATGAATATCGTCTATCTGAAGGCAGTATTTGTGACAACTTAACCATGAAAAATACTAAAAGCCACATGTTGAAGGTACAATAAATGTTTGATTATGGATGTGAACTATTACAGTAATTCCTTTTTAAAAATACATGATCATAACTTCTGACTTGGAGAAAAACTGCACAAAAACAGACCCTTCAGACATTCAAGTATGTACTGACCATCAAGCACTTTTTTTTTTAAAACATTAATCCTACTCCAACCCATTTTATTCTCCCTACATTATCAACAGTATCCAGAACCTAATGATACCTATCCTAGATTTTTAAATGTGGCAAGAGAGGATGGCTGGGGCCTTGACAGAGAGTTTTGTATCCTCTTTGGCCATAGGTGAGGACCCAGAGGACTGAAGAATAGGCAATGTTTTTCCTACATTTATGAAGGGCAATGGGGATAATTCTGCAAATTATACACCAATAACCCTTACATTACAGTTAATTTTTGGGAAACATTCCCAGGGATAGTATTTGCTATATTAAAAAAACGTAGGTTTATTAGAGGATAGTCAGGAGAGATTGTGCCTTACAAATGTAACTTTTTTTCCTGAGGTGATGAAGATGATTCATGTGACTAGAGCAGTGGATGTTGTATATGTGGCTTCAGTAAAGTTTTCAACAAGGTCCCTCATGGTACGTGGATCAATAAGATTAAGACATACATGGTCCACAGTGAATAGCCAAGACAATTTTAATCCTGAAGGTAGTGGTGGAAAAGCATTATTCTCAGTGGTGATCACTTCCGCAGTGATCCAAGCAGGGACCTCTGTCATAGGTGATATATTTAAAGGATTGGAATGAAAATATACATTAGGTGGGCTGATAAATAAATTTGCAGATGACTCAAAAATTAGTAGAGTTGTGGATCAGGAGTAAAGTTGTCAAAAAGATTCATCAGGATTTTGACCAGTTGGAAATATGAGTTAGCAAGTATTATCTATAAGAAGAGGCTGGAGAAACTTTGATTGGTTTCTCCGGAATGTTGGAACCATAAAATTATGAGATAGTAGGTAGTCTTTTCCCCAGGTAGACATGTCAAATACCACAGGGAGTTGTTTTTTTTGGGAGAGGGGGTAAAGCTGAAAAGAGATTTGTGAAACAGGTTTCTTTTTCTTATATACATGGAGGGTTAGGTGCCTGGAACATGCTGCCAGTGAAGATGCTGGAAGCGGATATGATAGCAGCATTTACAAACTATTTAGCCAACAGCGGAACAGGCAGGGAATGGAGGGTCATGGACCATGTACAGGCAGGTGGGATTATTTTAAGTATTTTCCCAATTTGCATATTCACGGTGGGCCCAAGGGTCTGTTCCTCTGCTGTCCTAATGATCTGTATATAAATCTTGTTTTATATACCAACAGATATTTTAGATAGAAACACATCTCTCTCTGCAGCTGCCTCTTTAAATAGCAATTTTTAAAAAATCAGTTCAGTCAAAATCAGCTCATTAAGTAGGACAGATCACTTATCCCTAAACTGAAAATGAGAAACTTTGTAGGTTATTTAGAGTGCAAAATGTGCAATACAAAGAAAGTGCCTAATATTACTTGGATATTAAGAGGATCTCACCATTTCAGAAATAACTGTACATGCTTTCAATTGAAAGGAACAAGCATTGTTCTACAACTTCTTCAATAAATCACTTATTAATTGCCGATCAAACCCAGTATTAATGGTTATGTATGATGGTAATACTACAGCTTCATTCTTTCTTATTGGGATAACATTTTGAAAATCAAATTTTAAGATGGCAAGCCAGCTACCTTTTCTGAAACACCCCCCCCCCCCCCCCCGCACCCCACACTACTCTACATTTACTGGAATTTGGCCTCACACTGCAGCAGTGCAATCAGACTATGATGAAAGAAAATGTATGACCCAATGGTACACTGTTATTAATCTTGGGGTACTGAAAGCTCTTGCACAACAAATTTTTCTCCTTCCCCCACTACACACCATGTTCTTGAACTGAATTTCTGGTCTTGTAATCAGAAAATAAATGATAAGATTTAACTTTTGTTTTCTGTTCACTTAACACAATACAAAGGTATTGGACATTATTTATTTCATAATTTATTATATTAGAAAAATTCACAAATTGTTCAGGCTGGTAATTCCTACTTGTACTAGTGAACTTGAGTATTAAAATAACAGCCCAGTTTTAAAATTTATGCAGAGAGAATTAAGAACATAAATCTAGGCTATCATAGAAGTACTGTATTAAACAAAGACAGTATTTTTTTGTTTATATTCAATATGTCAATACTTCTTATCAATACGCCAGCTGCCCTACACAGGACAACAGAAGACTGGGCCTTCTGTATGCGAATGTAAAGGATGCGTACAGTGCTGCTGCCCTCCCCCACTTGGCAGATCTGATCACAACCTGGTCCTGCAAACACCCAGGTACGTGCCTCTTGTCCAGCGGCAGCCTGTGTCAACAAGGACTGTAAGGAGATGGACTCAGGATGTAAATGAGGCACTGCAGGAATGCTTTGAGAGGATGGACTGGGATGTGTTATGTCAGCCACACAGGGAGGACCTTAACAAAATGACTCATCGTACCACAGACCACATCAAATTTTGTGAGAACTCCATCTTGCCAGCCGAGACTGTACGCTGCTTCTCCAACAGCAAGCCCGGGATCACCAGTGACCTGAAAGAATTTTTGAATATTAAGAAGAAAGCCTTCAGGTCTGAAGATAGACAAGTACTGAGGCGGTACAGAGTGAACTGAGGGTAAAGCTAAGGGAGACTCCTATAAGAGGAAGCTGGAATACAAGCTCCAGCAGAATAGCATAAGGGACATGTGTTGGGGCATGAAGCAGATCACTGGCTTCAAGGTTAAGAAACAGAAGATCGAGGGCTGCCTGGAGAGGGCCAATGAGTTGAACTTGTTTTTCAAGAGGTTTGGTATAGAACCTGCTGCTGTGCCCTCCCCGTCCCTGAGGCCTTCTCCCTCCCCTCTGGCGAGTGCTTGTGTTCCCAACCACCCATCTTTGGAGTATCCTCCCTCCATGGGAACGACCACCCTCCCCCGCCTGACTGTGACTGCAGGTCAGGTTGAGAGACAGCTGGAGAGACTACCTCAAGGCAAGACCGCTAGACTGGATGGTATCAGCCCCAGGCTACTGAAGGCCTGTGCGAGCCAGCTGCCTGCACCTTTACAATTTGAGTCTTAGTCAGGAAAGATACCGGTGCTATGGAAGACTTCCTGCTTGCTTCTTGTATCCAAGGCAGCGGCTCCATCTGAGCTTAATGACATTGCCCAAACTACTCACCCTCCCGGACCACCTGGCAGACAGACCCCAGTTTATATGACTGGGTAGTTCTCTGTCTGAGATAGTGGTGAGTGCCACTGAAGCACCACTCACCACCATCTCTGTTTCTGATTGCATTGCACACCTCAGACTTCCAATACAGATCTGAATCTTATCACTTGCTGAGTCATCTTATCTGATGACTCAGAGAGGCTATTATTTTGTACATTATTATTACATAGTATTGCACATCGGTAAGTTTTTGTATATATTATTATTCTGTACTTTATTACTAGTTATTACTACATTTATTATTATTACTAAGTCTGTTTTTAAATATTGCTACTGTAACAAAATAATTTCCCACTTGGGATCAATAAAGTACTTATTATTCTCTATTTACCTCTATTTTCTAATAGCAGTTTAAAGATTGGTAACTATGTCCAGAGCAGCTTTCTAACTCATCAAGATGTCCAGTTTTCATACACAAATGTCAGTGGTGAAGATTAGGAGGCTATGGAACTGTGGTAGTAAATAGCTTGGTTTCGTATTTATCCAGGAATTTGTATCTTCAAAATGAGATTGAATAACTTGAACAAATCAGAAAATATATGGGTTCAGTAACATTATGTGACACATTCCACCATAGCCAACGGAGGAAACTCAGGGTTTTCTCATATTGAAAATGCATCAAACACTTTAGAAAGACGTGTGTCAAGTACACTAAGTTTGGCAAAAGAAAATTCTGCCTTCATTTTAAACAGATCAAAACCAGCTAGATTATGACTTTGTGAGAAATTATATACATTAAAAGAATTAACAGAACCTGATAGAAATGGAAATATTTTATGAGATTTCACAGATGGCAACAGACCTTCATGCAACCAAAACCTAGGCTGAGATTAAAATTGTTAATTAAATTATTTTTATCCATTTCTACAGAATTAAGATTGCACTGAAATAACTAAAGAGTTAACTAAACTTCTTAGCAAGTCAAAGAGAAAAATAACAATTTTATTAGAAATATAGATTACTAAAATATATACAAGATATAATAAAATTCAATAAACAGGCTATTGAATAATAACAAATTAAAGATATAGAATCTTTATGTTTAATCTTTTCAGGAATAGTATAACAACTTCTCACTATTTTACACTTCAAAAATTCTAATTAACTTTCACATTTCCCTTGTAAGCTAAAATATAAACTGATTTAAACTATTTGAAGTTAAGTAAAATTGTTAAGATTATCATACATCTATGGCAGATTACTCATATTGGAGGGAAATCTCAATCTGGGCAAATATTTACTGGATGTATTCAAAGAAGGCAAAAGTTGGGGGGTCTGTGTTTCATGATAAACTCTCTAAGGTGCTCAGACACAGTGGTCTTGATCTTGTCGCACTATTGCTTTCCTGACCTGGAACACCTAACGATTAAGTGCCAAATGTTCCACTTCCCAAGAGAGTTCTCCATGATCCTGACCACAGTTTACATATTGCCAAAAACTGATGTAGACCAGGCACTCAAGATATTGAATGCTGCCAACACCAAACAAAACAAACTGCCCACCCTAATGCATTTCAAATAACAGTTGGAAACTTCAGTCAGGCTTGATTGAAGAAATCACTGCCCAATTATTATCAACATATAACCAGCCGCCCAAGGGGACCCAACACACTAGGCCAGTGGTCCCCAACCTCCAGTCCGCGGACCGATACATTGCCTCGAAGCATGCAGGGGTGCAGCGGTAGCCTGAACACACCCAGCTTATCTTTAAGAAAAAAGCAGAAATACACAAGCTAATTAATTAGGTGCTGCCTGGTACGTAAATGTAGGCCCAGATCAGAGGCTATTGCCAGTTGCGTCGCCTCCTCGGATGTAGGTCCAGATACGATCTCCAGAAAGCCATCTCATATGTGAAGTGGCAATTCCAGACCAAACCTGAGTCACTGGGATATGCCCAACAACTGTGCAAGGCTTGAATACTCTTACCTCTTACAAAGTGAAACCAAGTGAGTGATGTGACAATAGGGCTTCACTCACAGATGAGCACAATGCGTTCAGTGTCACTTTAAAAATCAAACCATGGAGGAAACTTCACAAGATCCCAAAGCCGCTGATGACCCTGTGATTTCAGTCCCTGAGACCAAGATGACCTTCAAGAGGGTGAACTCACAGAAAGCATCTGGCCCAGATAGAGTACCTGGTCAAGTACTAAAGACCTGTGCCAATCAACTGGGTAGTGTCCACCTCTCGCTTCGGCAATCTGAAGTACCCTCCTGCTTCAAGCAGGCTTCAATTATACTGGTGCCTAAGAACTTGGTAACCTGCCTCAAAGAGCATCGTCCAGTAGCACTTACATCTACTGTGCTTTGAGAGGTTGGTGATGAAACATATCAACTCCCACCCGAGAGGCAGGACATGCTCCAGTTGGCCTACTGGCACAACAGGTCCACATCAGATGTCATTTCATTTCCACTCAACCCTGGAACATCTGGACAACAGAGGTGCATTAACCAGGATGGTCTTTATTGACCACAGATGGGCACTTAACATTATCATCCCTTCAAAACGAATCAATAAGCTTCAAGACCTTGGCCTCAATGCCTCCTTGAGCAATTGAGTCTGCGATTTCCTCATTTGCAAACCCCAGTCAGTTTGGATTGGCAACATTTCTTCCACAATCTCCGTCAGGTGCACCACAAAGCTGTGCATAGCCCCCTGCTCTACTCACTTTATACTTATGACTGAGTCTAAGGACAGCTCCAATGCCATACCTAAGTTTACTAATGACACCTCAGTTGTGGCAGGTGGTGACAAATCAGCATATAGGTGAGGAGTCTGAAAATCTGGCTGAGTGGTGCCACAACAACCATCTCTCACTCGATGTCAGCAAGACCAAGGAGCTGATTATTGACTTCAGGAGGAGGAAACCGAAGGTACATGAGCCAGTTCTCATTGGATGATCAAAGACAGAGAGGGTCAGCAACTTTAAATTCCTCCGTATTATCATTTCAAAGGACCTATCCTGTGCCCAGCATTAAAGTGCAATTATGAAGAAAGCACAGCAGTGCCTCTACTGCCTTAGAGGTTTCCAAATATTTGCCATGACATCTAAGACTTACACTTCTATAGGTGTGTGGAGGAGAGTATATTGACTGGTCACATCATGGCCTGGTATGGAAACACCAACGCTCTTGAACGGAAAATCCTACAAAAAGTAGTGGATATGGCCCAGTCCATCACGGGTAAAGCCCTCCCCACCATTGGGCATATCTACATGAAGGATCATCAAGGGCCCCCACCACCCAGGCCATACTTTCTTCTCGCTGCTGCCATCAGGAAGGTGGTACAGGAACCTCAGGACCCACACCGCCAGGTTCGGGAACAGTTATTACCCCTCAACCATCAGTCTCCTGAACCAGAAGGGATAACTTCACTTGCCCCATCACTGAACCATTCTCACAACCTATGGACTCACTTTCAAGGACTCTTCTCTTCATCTCAGGTTCTCGATATAGTTGCTTATTTATTTATTATTATTATTTCTTTTTTCCCTTTTGTATTTGCACACTGGTTGTTTGCCCTGTTATGTGCAGTCTTTCATTGATTCTACTGTGTTTGCAGGATATACTGAGTATGTCGGCAAGAAAACAAATCTCAGGGTTGTATATGGTGACACATGTACTTTAATAAATTTTAATTTGAACTTAAATGAGACACGTGCTTTTCTTAACTATTTATACATGTTACATAAAATGTACAACATAATTTCTTGTATCCTCACAAATATTGGTCATAGAAGTCACAGTGGTCACTGAAAATTAAGAACACAAAACTCCTGAATAGAAGTGGAGTTTTTTAATATAAGAAAATAAGATACCCAATACCAATAAAAACCATAAAAATTGCTTCTGTAGTAATTTTATGAATATTTAACACCCACACATTTAAATTTAGCTATTCTCATTATGTGGGCAGCTTAACTGCATATCTTTATAACTTACTCCCCATAAACAAGGTCAAAATACAAAGTCAATTACATTATTTTATTTGCAATAATTCTCAAAGCATCTGGTGCAGGAAGGGATTAAATTCACAGGTGAAGTATGGAGTTGGATCTCAGATACATTATTTGGGCTGAGCTGGAGAAATGATAAATCAACAAATGATGCTAAAACTCATCTGAGAATTTTAAAATACTTATGTCAGAGGTATTGGTTACAAGCATCCATCAACTTGATGATATCTAGAAAATGTCTGGAATATCTTAGCAGAATTTCAATCTAAGCCTTGTGCTTTTCCCTCTGACACTTTGACAGTTTAAAATTAAAAATACTTGTCTTAAAAGCTTCTGCACAAAGATAGGGTATTATAAAAAATTTAAATAGTAATCATGTAACATTTTAAATTTGATTACACCTCCAGATTAAATCTGAGGTGTGCTATCATTGTTCCCTTCAGAGGAAAGGTCTCAGAGTTCCTGTAATTTTGTAGAGTTTATAAAATAGCTTTAGATTTGATCTTCACAAAAGAAAAACATTTCCACTTGCTTGCAAAGATTTATAGTTTTTGATTTCTCAAACAAAAGCAAGGTATTGGTTGAAATAATGCTTTCACAATGTAGGCTATTTTTTTGGAATTATCTTACTCCCACTGACAGCCATTGGAATTAGTTTTTCTCTGCATTCCATTGGTAGATGATTTTCAATTAGTACGTTCAAAGGCATCTTGGCAGTAACAAAACCCTGTCTAAAAACAAAATAATAATAACATTTAGCACAAATTCAATATACGGATCCTAATTGCATTCTTCCAGACAAGAAATTCTGCAAATGCTAGAAAACTTGAGCAACATACAATAAATGCTGGAGGAACACAGCAAGTTAGGCAGCATTGATGGGAGGGGTGGGGGGGTGGAATAAGCAGTCGAGATTTTGGGTCTTGGCCCAAAACGTCAATTGTTTATTCCACTCCATAGATGCTGCCCATCTCCAGTATTACTTCAGTAGCAGAGAGTTACTCCAGTATTTTGCTTAGATTCTCCCAGGTCAATTTAGAATTCTTGAACAAAGAAAACATTGCACATTTAGACAGAGATGTAACGTAAAAATTTTTACTCCTCATGAATGTGAAGGATGTAAGAAATAAAGTCAATTCAATTCAATGGCCTGAGATTTGCTAGTAAATATCAGAATGTCTGCGTTTGCCGTTGCAACATGTAAAATCGACTGCACAAGTTCCAAACTTACAGTAGTTAACACTGCATCACAACAGACCAGAGCACTGGACTCCTAGTGAAGTCCAGCAGCTTTTGTGATGCTGGACTTGCAGATTTTCCGAACCATTGATTGTTATTACCATTCAAATTACAAGGCACTTTTAATTCACCTTTTTGAAACAAAAATGTTACCTAGAAGAATTATATTTTTTCAGTGAACACACCCCAGTGAAAAGTGATGCAGTGAGGAACAAGCCAAACCCTTACCTTTTCATTAGCAATTCCAAGTCTTCTTTTTCAATGGTTCTTCTTTTAGCATGTCTACTGTAAACATCCATATCTGCACAGAGCTGTTTGAAATACGATTCCAAGCTGCAATGAAAAGAGGTATTTGTAAAATCTGCAACACATATTAATATTACTGCAATAATGATAATTAATTTGGAGTAATATTTGAATAATTTGCATTAGTTTGTGCATGAAGCTCCAACTTGCCATCGGTCAACTGCTGTAAACGTCTCCTTCTTCACTCTCATTTTAGCATAGTGGGTAAATACAGACTTTACAAAGCTGCTTGGCAAAATTGTCTTCTTTCGCTTATGTGTTGTCCTTTTTGGATTGTCATTTACTTTTGTGAGTGGTTTTCGTGCCCTGTTGAAAAGGCATGCAATAACTAACACTGAACCAAGCAATCAATTTTACATGATAATGAGACTGATTTCAAAATCAAAAAAATGTATGTCAGATCTATACCAGGTTTCCTAGTTCCATTTCACCTTTGTAAGCAGACTATTTCGTCATACCAGAAGTTTACGGCCTGATATCTCGTCAGAATACCCATATCATAGGGGGTCTAACCATTAATAATCATACTGTCAATTTTCCTCACAAATGTCTCTTCATTTTTTCATCCAAACCTTAAGGTACAAGTATATTGGATATGAACTTGAATTTAGTTTGTAATTCCCCTTCTGAGTAGTAAATAAGACAGCACTCCAGTTAGAGAGGTAAACTCTGAATCTAACCAATCTATGTCATAGAAGATTCTCATCATGAATCTGTGGAACTCCTATTGGAATGGAAGGACACTGAACTCTGACCCACAACCTATGGACTTACTTTCAAGGACCCTTCATCTCATGTTTGTGATATTTATTGCTTATTTACTCATTATTACTATTTCTTTCTTTTTGTGTTTGTAGTTTGTTGTCTTTTGCACACTGGTTCAACACCCAAGTTGGCGCATTGTTTCATTGATTCTGTTTCGGTTATTATTCCATTATGGATTTATTGAGTTTGCTCACAAGAAAATGAATCTCAGGGTTGTATATGATGACATGTGTATTTTGATAATAAATTTACTTTGCACCTAGAAATTAACAGATAGCATATAAAATATCCTTCAGATCTCCTGAAGCTCTGGTCTTGGGATGTGACTTGTACATTGATATTCGATTCATTTCACTACTACAGGTCCTCCCCAAGTTAGGGAAGTGTTCCATTCCAGTGAATTGTTGGAAATGCGGCCATGAACCGAGCTCCCACTGTCAGGAGCTGCCTATGGCTCCATAGCAGCTGGCAAATCCACATCACTTCCAAATGCTAAATTACATTTTCAACTTTCTAACTTGAAACACCTTAGAAACATAACATTTTCAACATTTGAATTTCTTTCCGTGTTTGAGACATTTCATTCTTAGAACTAAGCACTGTGAAGTGTGGATTTCTGAAGGACAGACCAGGGGATTGTTGTCTGTAAAAACCATTAATACCTGACAAATCTACAGCTCTTAATTTGGTGCATTTTGTAGGAGATCAACACTGCATTACTAATGGTCATTCCTTTTTCCTTCCAGCCATCCACACTTAATGCAAATACAGAAATGAAGTTATGCATCACATAACAACGCTACTTACTGTCTCCCCAGTATTTTCAAAAAGTGTGGTGTGGTCAGTAATGGGGAGGATTTCAATGCCTTCTCATTTAGTTGGAAAGTCCTCCTCACTTTTATTACACGTTTTCAGATTATAAAGGAAAGGAAAAGATGTGGATTAGAATGCATGTATAACTTAAAGAAATTAATTTTGTCTATTATCTAAAGACAAATAAGATCTGCTTTAATAATTTACTTGCATCACATATCACTTACTTTTCAGCTGCAGTTACAATTACATTGCAGTTTTAGTGACTTTGTCCATCTTAGAGATTTACCTTTACTGTCATCTTCTTCTTCATCCATTTCATCAGATTCTATGTCTCCATCAGAATCAGTTTCTTCCACTTTTTCTGTGTCTGTTTCACCAACTGCCAAACCTTCGCCGTCCAGTCTAGCCAGGCCAGACCTTTCACCGTCCAGTTCCGGCAGGCCAGACCCTTCACCGTCCAGTCCAGCCAGGCCAGATCCTTCACTGTCCAGTCTAGCCAGGCCAGACCCTTCACTGTCCAGTCTAGCCAGGCCAGACCCTTCACTGTCCAGTCTGGGTGGGCCAGACCTTTCGCCGTCCAGTCCGGGCGCGCCAGACACTTCGCTGTCCAGTCTAGCCAGGCCAGACACTTTGCCGTCCAGTCTAGCCAGGCCAGACCCTTCACCATCCAGTCTAGCCAGGCCAGACCCTTCGCCGTCCAGTCTAGCCAGGCCAGACCCTTCGCCGTCCAGTCTAGCCAGGCCAGACCCTTCGCCATCCAGTCTAGCCAGGCCAGACCCTTCGCCATCCAGTCTAGCCAGGCCATACCCTTCGCCGTCCAGTTTAGCCAGGCCAGACCCTTTGCCGTCCAGTCTAGCCAGGCCAGACCCTTCGCCGTCCAGTCCGGGCGCGCCAGACCCTTCGCCGTCCAGTCTAGCCAGGCCATACCCTTCGCCGTCCAGTCTAGCCAGGCCAGACCCTTTGCCGTCCAGTCTAGCCAGGCCAGACCCTTCGCCGTCCAGTCCGGGCGCGCCAGACCCTTCGCCGTCCAGTCTAGCCAGGCCAGTTCCTTCACCATCCAGTCTAGCCAAGCCAGTTCCTTCACTGTCAAATCCCAAAGATTCCATTCTTTTCATTTTAGCACCTTCTATTATTTCATCTGCTTTAACATCTCCCACTCTTTCACTGACTACTTCGGCATCCTTTATGTTTTCACGGCCTTCAGCTTCCACAATTCCATTATCCACATTATCACCCTCCGCTCTCATTCCAGCTTCTTCAGCATAGTGCATTCTTTCAGTATTTCTTAAAATACCCACAGTTTCACCATCTTCAGCTCTTCTAACATTCATTTCACGTTCTTCGACTGTTTTATCATCCATGTTATCAACTAGCATCCCCTCAGAGTAGTGCAGTGTGGGGGACTCCTGCAATGATAAGTTCTGTATGGTATCCTTTGGCTTTTCCAATTCTGCAGATAAACCGGAGTATTATCACAATAAATTCCCTCAGAAGTTATATATTATCAGATCAATACTGAAATCAAAATATCTTTTCTAAAACTCTGCAATCTTTGTTTAAAATAATTGATTTGTTAATTATCAAACAGGTCACATGGCAATTTGCTGATAGCAAGGCTATATCGCTGGTGGTAACAGGAACACGTCTCTTTGAGCAAGAATCACTTGCATGGTGATTCCAGCATCTTGCCAGATTAAGACAAATGGTTATAATCCAAATCCGATGGTCCTGATAAATTTATTGAATTAATAATTTAAGATGTACACGACTCTACAACATTATACAAGGGAATTTAAGTTTAAAAAAAACAATAGACGACAAGCATGTCAATCAAGGGCACTAGGAAAAAGTTCCAGATGATGGAAGAGTTGCAAAGACAAAGTTGCTGCACACTTTAAGAAAAAGTATGAACCAATTCTATGGAGTAAATTCAAAGAAAGTTTAAACATTTTTCTAACTAATTTTCTCTCTTCTCTTGCCTTTTTCAGCTACATTTTACTAGGATTAGGGACTCTTTGGCAATGCATTCAAGTATCTATTTGCATTTCTAAATAGTGTATACTGGCCAGGTATTGACAATGGAAAACACAATTCCAACTGATTGAATACCAATGAAAAGCAAGTTTTCTCAAAGTTCATTTTTGCACTTTTGAGTCTGAACCTGGTAAGATTTCCCAGGAATCTTATTTTATTTCACCTGAAAAAACTTTTATTGTGCTATGTGCAGTAAGTAGTTTTATAATACACGTTGGCTTCTTAACATTGTATCTTGTTCTGCCCAAATGGAACGCACTGGGCTTTCAGACTTCTTTGCAAAGTTTAAATTTTGACTCATTTCCAAATAAATGGAATGAACATCAAAATATATATAATGTACTGGGAGGAACCTAAACCTTGTTACTCTTCATCAGGACTCAAACTATGCAACATAATTAGCAAAGACAAAAACAAAACGATGATATTGATTTATTTTAAGATCATTAAGTTTTCTTTATATTCATTTCACACTAGGATTTGCCAATTTAAGTCATCCATCCCATCGTCAGAAACAGCTTCATATTTACACTAATTTTCTGATTTTCCTTCTAGATTGCTTCTTCGCAAAAGCAGCAGGACAGCTGCTTCTCCTGATTCCCAATAATCATGCTGGTGCTCTTGAGTAACAATAAAGACACAACAGTTAATTTAACTGGATGTCTGCACACAGGGCTTCATCAGTTGGTATGACACAGGCAGTGCCTGCCATTCATGCTTACAGGAGGCCTACACACCAGGGCCCCTCAAATCAACTAGGAACTGGCTTTCCCAGTGAAAGGTAATCATTAGGGGGTGAAATGCAAAAAAAAAGTCTGTTCAAGGTCAGGTGCTGTGAGTGGAAGATCCACCTCAACAATCATTCTGCGCCTATTTCCATTTGCTTTCTTCATTTTACATTACCATATGCAAAAGCAAAAGATTTGATAATTTGCTTTTCAAAAAAAATTACTGCGTCTCCAAATTTGCTCAATTCCAATTAAAATTTTCATGCAAAGTAAATTTTGAGATCTACCCACATAGCTTAATGTAAATTATTTTACAATGCCACCTTCCCTTGCTCTACATTCAAATAATAAATATTCAAATAACATTTCTAGCCTTATTACAACCAAGATTATACATGCATAACTAATCCTTTGAATAGACATCACTTTCCTGAATATATGAAATGACAACTTCTATGAAGGAAAAGGAATTACAACTACTTTTGTGTTGATCTGTTTGGATATTAGATTAAAATCTCAAATTAAAAACATAAATTTCTATAATTTCTCTGTGTCTAACAGGAAAAAAGTTAAAATTACAGTATTTAGATTTTGAGTTTCATCTTCTCTGTTGGATGTAAAATAAAATGTCAATATGGAAATCTGAATGATTTGATGAAGTTAGTATGAAACCAATTTGGACAGAAAAAGGAATCTAATTTTAGAAAAAAATTCCAAAAGGAAATTTGAGATTTGATAGGAAGAATGTGTCCCGTGCAAGTTACAAATGCTTGTCAGGCTATAATTGAACTAATTCTGCTGCTTGTAACCCAATAAAAAGCCTGATATGTCCTAAATAATACAAAACACAACTATTGCTTCAGAATCTAGTGAATGCAGCAACGTTATCAAAACAGTTTGAAAAACAATACCGTGACCCGTTGGCTTGTCACCCTCACATCGATCTTCTGTGAGCCTTTCTGTTCTATACACCATCCGAGGGTCTGTTTCAGTCAAGATCCTTTGTTCAACGAGACGAGGAGTCTTGTTTTTTCCTGTAAAGGGAGTCTTTACAAATTCTTCTTTATCTGTTGCTGCCAACTCCATTTGTTTCTCTAGGTCAAGCCCAATGTCCAGGCCAAATTCATTTCTCATTTCTTCATTCCTGACTGAAACAGCCTCCATCCCATCAGTTACTGTTTGCTGGTGTGAAGTGTGCAGTTCAGCAATACCACGTTCATCCTGCCGTACATTTGTAATAGATTTCTCTTTCCCTGTATTGTTGCTGGTTGCTTCTTGTACGTCTGCAAGTTGTTTTTCTACATTATTAAAGAATCTTTTTTTATTATCTTTTGGATTGTGAGACAACATATTAAGACAATACAAATTTCCCTTATCAAAAGTTAAAATACAAACACTGAGAATATGAAAACTAAAATCCCTGTATATTACTCAGTAGGTTAAGCAGCACCTGTGGAGAGAGAAACAGTTAAAGGTTTCAGGTTGATAATCTTTCACCTGAAATGTTAATGTATTTCTTTCTTCACATACGCTGCCTGATCTCTTAAGTACAGTGGATTCTGGTTAATTGGGCCATCAGTTAATCAGGGCAGCCATTTACGTTATCTGGGGCAACCCTTAAAAAAGCAAAAAGTAATCGAAGAAATTCCCTTTTGTTGTGTATGTGGCCTGTTTACACAACTATGTTATTAATAAAAACGCAGGAGACGGGAGCTAAGTTTCATAGTTCTTTACTGGTGGAGTCCGAACTTGATGCTCATGTACAGGTCCATACGTGCTTAATAGCGCATGCAACGACGTGTTACTACAACATAAAGTAGTCCCTTATTATAATGTAGGCTATACAGTACACCTTTGTTTTCTGGGACACTATGCCACTTAACTGGGGTAGGAGACTGTTGACGAACAGTTTTTAACTATCAATGGTCATGTGCACTTGCGTGACCAATAGACACAACACTGTGATTTGAGCAAACAGTTTTTAAATAGTGTCAGTTGTGTTCAAAAAGCAGTGAATTTGTCACTGATAGTTCTCTTGAAAATTCATCTAATTGGAGCTGCTGCCTAATTGGGCCAAGATGTACTGGTCCAGATGTGTCTCAATTAACTGGAATCCACTGTATTCCTGAATCTTCCCTTTGACAGTCAAAATCTTTTTAAAAGATAAAAATTTCAAGAGGACTAGAATATTAAAGCACAGATCTAATGGAGAGATTTTATAAAGCACCGGTGAAGCCTCACATGGAGTATTGTGAGCAGGTTTAGGCCCCTTATCTTAAAAAGGATGTGCTGAAACTGGAGAGGGTTCAAAGGAATGATTGCAGGTTTGAATGGCTTGAGCATTTGATGGCTGTAGCCTGTATTCACTAGAATTTAGAAGAATGAGGGGTGACCTAATTGAATCCTATCAAATGGTGAAAAGCCTTGAAAGTGTGGATGCAGAGAGGATGTTTCCTATGGTGGGAGAGTCTAAGACCAGAGGACATAGCCCCAGAATAGAGGTACGTCCTTTTAGAACAGAGATGAGGAGGAATTTCTTTAGCCAGGGAGTGGTGAATCTGTGGAATTCTTTGCCATAGGCAGCTGTGGAAGCTGATGGGAACTAGAGGAACAGGTTTGCAGGCAAATCATGGAAAGATGTAGAGATTACAGAGTTATTGCAGTGGCTAATTTTAACATCTCCAGTATTGACTGAAACTGCCTTAGTGCCAAGGGCTTGAATAGGGCAGATTTTCGCTATGCGTATCCTGGAGGGTTTCTTGAAACAATACATAGACAGTCCAAACTAAATCATATAGTAGTGAATGAGCCAGGCCAGGTGATAGAAGTTTCAGGACAGGACCATTTTGTAAACAATGATCATGATTCTATAATTTTTAAAAGACTAATCCTTGAGTAAAAGTGTTAAATGATGGAAGGCTAATTACAACTGTATTGTCATAAACACAAGAAATTCTGCAGAGGCTGGAAATCTTGAGCAACATGCACAGAATGCTGGAGGCTGATTTGCTGAGTCCCTCAAGATTTTGTGTATATTACAGCAGTATTCGGCAGGAGTGGAGAATGTAGGTGGGGTGGGGGGGGGGTGGTAAATCTACATCTGACATGTGAAAGTCTTTTAACAGCCAGGAAGGCAAAGTTCAGGAACAATGGAAGGACATGAGATATAATGGATTCCACTTAATTGGGCCACTGGTTAATCGGGCTGGCTGCATATTTGTGATAATTCTTGAAGAACAAAAATGAATTGAGAAAATAGCCAGGATTCCCTTTGTTTATTTGGGACACTGCTGGTTAATTTGGACAGGAGACTGTTGTGGCACAGCTTCTAACTAGCGTCAGTCATGTGCATTTGTGTGGCTATTAGACACTACACTGTGCTCAGAGTGAACAGTTTTTAAATAGTATCACCTGTGTGTGCTTGTGTTATATTATCCCTTTCAGCAGATGGACGCCAATCAATAAGCAGTGATTTCCATGATTTCTAGCAGTTGAAACTGTAGAAATTCTGGCATATAAACAGGATATAAACATGCAAATGCTGGATATTGGAATAAATGTTCAAATAAAAACTTGCAGCACACAAATAAAACAAAATGGATCAACATGATTTCCCACATAATTCTGTTCATGTTGTAATAAAATGTCCCTATCTTAAGCATGAACCTGCTTATTCAGATGCCAATTGTCAAATATTCGTATCTGTTGTAACTTTGATTTTATTTCAGAAGAGTACTTTTCTGTAATTAAGATTCAGTACGTAAGTACTTGCAACTACTCAAAGACTTCCGGTTCCTAAAAAGAAAACCAGTTACTCGTAGTTTTTGACTGAATTAATTCGAAAAAAGGACAGAAAATTTAGAAAGTACTGCAGAAGAAACTATAACTGGCAGTGGCAAAAAAATCATACACAATTGATTCTTCTGCTTTGGCATCTGATAGACGTATCTATATGATAATCACACTGATGGTTATGCTATCAGGAATGTGACGAAAAACCAAGTTATCAGAAGATTGATGCTGATGAGAGAGATAAGAGAGACAAAAGGGAGAAACATTCAAAATATTAATGAGACGAGAGAGATTAACGAAAAGAGACACAGTTCCGAGTATTGACAGACCGGTTGCTTTGAACCTGAACTGTTTGAAGTTTGATGGACAGGCGATACCCCAGCAGGGGGATAAAATGAACAGGTTCGCTAAGGCAAGACAGACACCACAAGATCATGAGATAACGAGACCCTGGAAGTGCGGTGTGCCCCCACAAGTTGGTGGGAGTTTGGAGGTCTGGTCGCGGGACAGACCATAGACGCACAGGGTGAAAAGGTACGATCGACGGGAACCTGGTGTGCATGTCCGCCCTTGCCTGGGTGCCGGGTTCACTGTGGAAGAATGATCGTATCCGGAACGGAGGGGTCACAGTCGGTGACCTCAGAAGACATGAGAAAGGGCTTGCCCAAAAGCTAACTGCGAGGAATATCAAAGGTCTGTTTGAATCCAATTTGCATATCATCATTCACGCGCGCTCTCTCTCTCTCTCTCTCTCTCTCTAACGGCACAACAGCGATTGCTGTGAACTGTACTGAGCTGAACTGAACTCTGCGTCACTTGAGACTGATCATTTTACCCCCAGACTGCGATAGAGCTTGATTGATTCCTATTATCCTAGTTCTGTGTACGTGTGTGTTTTATCATTGCTAACCCGTTACATTTATATCCTTACGATTAGAGTACTGTGTTACTTATTTCCTTAATAAAACTTCCTTAGTTCCAGTAATCCAGACTCCAACTAAGTGGTCCATTTCTGCTGGTTTGGCAACCCAGTTACGGGGTACGTAACAGGAATTACCATTTGTATACAAAATAAAAATTTAAAAAATTGAAATCTGAGAATTCAATTTTCTGCACTTAATTTAAAAGTTAATTCAGTGTTTATAGAGACTGATAACAAAACAAACATCTGATTCAATCTGTGCAATCCAGTACATCAAACCACCGATATTCACCTCAGCAAAACAGAGTAAAGTGGATGACTTTTCACCAGGATTATCCTTACCCAAAGCATACTCCAGGTTAAATTATTCAGCCCCAATTTTCTCCATATTGTCAGGACTATCTTACATGGGTCTCTCTGCAAAATATCATGAATCAGCTTGCCTTAAATTTTTAAGTAATCTACTGACTCGCCAAGTTCCAGATATAGCAGCCAAACATAAATGCCACCGATTATTTTATCCACAATACACATAAATGCTAACTAGAAGCCATGGTGTCACATTAGCACCAACGACTTACAGAGAATGGAGGGGTGGGGGAAAGAGGGTGAAGGGCCTGTGTGGTTAATATAGGGAGTAAAGTTCGCAATCTCTGGAGTCCTCCTGGTGTTATGTGCTACTCAAGGCAAGAATAGAAAGATAGAACAAATGAATGAGTGGCTGAGGAACTGGTGCTGAGGGCAGGGTTTCATGTTCTTGGATTACTGGAACTTATTCTGGGGCAGGGGTGACCTATGCAAGAGAGACAGGCTACACCTTAACTGGAGGGGAACTAATATCCCGGCCAAGAGGATTTAAACTAGTTAAGTAGAGGACACAACCAGAGAACTAGGTCAGAAAGTGGAGGGATTGAGAGGAAGATAGAAGTAATGACAAGTGGGAAAAGGCAGGAGCAAGGTAATAGTGACAATGGGATGGACGGGTTGAAATATATGTATTTTTATGCTAGGAGTATTAGGGGATGGATCAGTACTTGGGTACATAACAGAAACTTTGTTGAGAGAGGGATGGGATTGGATTGGATGCTTAACATTCCAGGGTTTTTATGTTTAAGATAAAAAAAAGAAAAAGGGGGAGGGGGAGTTGCACTATTAATCAAGGACAATATAACAGTTGTACCCAGAGAGGACATAACGGAGGGCTCATCCACTGAGTCTCTATGGGTAAAACTCAAAAACAAGAAAAATGCAATCACTCTGATGGCATTATACGACAGAGCCACCCCTCTCCCAATAGTCACCAGGAAACTGAGGGACAAATATGCAGTTAGACATGGGAAAGGAATAAAACATCAAGGTTGTGTAGTGGATGACTTCAACTTTCCTAATATAGACTGCAACATCCTTAGTGCAAGAGGTATAAATGGGATAGAATTTGTTAGGTGCATCCAGAGTGTTTCTTAAATCAATATGTCAATAGTTCAAGAGGAGGGACTGTACTGGACCTGGCCTATGAGTCAGGCCAGGTGACTGACCTTTCAATGGGAGAACGGTTAGAGAAGAGCGATCACAACTCCTTAAATTTAAAGATAGCTAGGAGAATATTAAACTGGAGCAGGCAAATTATGAGAGTATTATGCAGCAACTAGGAAGAGGAACAATTATTGTGGAGCAAGTCCACATCTGACATGTAGAGGGTATGTAAAGAACAGCTGTATAGAGTACAGGACATACATGTTCAAATAAGGATAGAAGACTCAGTATGGCGTTAAAGGAAGCTTGAATGTCGAGAGAGGTGGTTAATATAGCAAGAAGAAAAAGGAAACATACGTAAGATTTAGGAAGCTAAAATCAAACTGAACCCTTGAAGATTATGAAAACACCAGAAAAGAACTCAAGATGAGGATTAGGAAAACAAGGAAAGACCATAAAAGTCTTTGGTTTAAAGGATTAAATATAGGATCCCAAGGCATTCTATATATACATGAGAACAAAAGGATAACTAGGGTTAAACTATTCAAAGATAAAGGAGGAAATATGCACTTGGAGGCAGAGGATATAGGTGAGGTCCCAAATGACCATCAGTGTTTTACCAAAGGGAAGGTTGTGGAAGATAGAGCAGAGTGGAGTGTGTTAATTTACAAGGGCATTTTGATATAGAGAAGAGGTACTGTTGGTTCTCCTAAGAACATAAGATATAGGAGAATTAGGCCATTTGGCCCATTGAGTCTGCTCCACCATTTCATCATGGCTGATCCAATTTTCCTCTCAGCCCCAATCTCCTGCCTTGTTCCCGTACCCCTTCATGCCCTGACAAATCAAGAACCTATCAACCTCTGCCTCAAACATACATAAAGATTTGGCCTCCACAGCTGCCTGTGGAAAAGGATTCCACAGATTCACCACTTGCATGCTGAAGAAATTCCTCAACATTCTAAAAGAATGTCCCTCTATTCTGAGGCTGGGTTCTCTGGTCTTAGACTCACCCACCATTGGAAACATCCTCTCCACATCCACTCTGGCAAGGCCTTTCACCACTCGATAGGTTTCAATTATGTTACCCATCATTCTTCTGAACACTAGTGAATACAGACCCAGAATCATCTAATGCTCTTCATATGACAAGACATTCAATCCTGCAATCATTTTTGTGAACCTGCTTTGAACCCTCTCCACTTTCAGAACATCCTTTCTAAGATAAGGGACCCAAAACTGCTCACAATACTCCAAGTGAGGCCTCACCAGAGCTTTATGAAGTCTCAACATTACATCCTTGCTTTTATATCCTAGTCCCCTTGATATGAATGCTAACATCACATTTGTCTTCTGCACCACAGACTCAACCTGCAAATTAACCTTTAGGAAATCCTAAACAAGGACTCCCAAATCCCTTTATGTCCCAGTTTTTTGTACTTTGTCTCCATTTAGAAAATAGTCAACCCTTTTTCTTCTACCAAAGTGCATGACCATACACTTCCTGACATTGTATTCCATCTGCTACTTCTTTGCCCATCCTCCTAATCTAAGTCCTTCCGTAGCCTCTCTACTTCCTCAAAGCTAACTGCCTATCCAATCTTCATATCATCTGTAAACTTTGCAACAAAGTCAAAGTTATTAACATAGAATGTAAAAAGAATCAGTCCCACCACAGACCCCTGTGGAACACCACTAATCAGCAGCAGCCAAGCAGAAAAGGTTCCCATTATTCCTACTCTCTGCCTCCTGCCAATCAGTCACTGCTCTATCCACGCCAGAATCTTTCCTGTATTACCATGGGCTCGTAGCTTGTTAAGTAGCCTCATACATGGCACCTTGCCAGAGGCCTTCTGAAAATTCAAATCCACAATATCAACCAATTCTCCTTTGTCTAGCCTGCTTGTTATTTCTTCAAAGAATTCCAACAGATTTGTCAGGCAAGATTTTCCCTTAAGGAAACATTGCTGACTATGGCCTCTTTTATCACGTGCCTCCAAGTACTCTGAGGCTTCATACTTAATAATCAACTCCAATATCCTCCCAACCACAGAAGACAAGCTAACTTGCCTATAGTTTCCTTTCTTCTACCTCTCTTCCTTCCTGAAGAGTGGAGTGACATTTGCAATCTTCCAGTCTTCCAGAAGCATTCCAAAATCTGGTGTCTAATGCCTCCACAATCTCTTCAGCCACCTCTTTCAGAACCCCAGAGTGTACGTCTTCTGGGTTAGGTGATCACCATCTAGTATCTTCAGAGGTTTCAGTTTCCTAAGAACCTTCTCTCTAGTAATGGTAACTTCACACACTACATGCCCCCTGATACCTGGAACTTCAACCATACTGCTTGTGTCTTCTACAGTGAAGAATGATGCAAAATACATATTCTGTTCATCCGCCAAACTCTTGTCTCCTTTTACTACCTCTCTGGCATAGTTTTCCAGCAGTCCAACTCTTGCCTCTCTTTTACACTTCATGTATCTGAAGAAACTTTTTGTATACTCTTTAATATTACTGGCTAGTTTACTCTTTTATCTTTACCTTCTTAATAACTTTTTTAGTTGCCTTCTGTTGGTTTTTAAAAGCTTCCAAATCTTCTAACTTTCCACTAATTTTTGCTCGATTATATACCCTCTCTTTGGCTTTTATATTGGCTTTGACTTACCTTGTTAACCATGGTTGTGACATCTAGCATTTAGAATACTTCTTCCTCTTTGGGGTGCATATATCATGTGCCTTCCAAATTGCTTCCAGAAATTACAGCAGTTGCTGCTCTGCCTTCATCCCTGCCAGTGTTCTTTTCCAGTCAATTCTGACCAACTCCTCTCTCATGCCTCTGTAATTCCCTTTACACCGTAATACTGATACATCTGACTTTAGCTTCTCCTCAAATTTCAGGGTGAATTCGATCACATTATTATCACTTGTCCCTTAGGGTTCTTTTACCTAAGCTCTCTAATTAATCTCAGACAACACCCAATCCAGAGTAGCTGATACCCTAGTGGGCTCAACCACAAACTACTCTAAAAAGCTATCTCGTAGACATTCTAGAAATTCCCCCTCTTGGAATCTAGCACCAACCTGATTTTCCCAATCTACCTGCAGATTGAAATCCCCCATGACTATTGCAACATTGCCCTTTTGGCATGTATTTTCTATCTCCCATTGTAATTTGTAGACCACATCCTTACTACTGTTTGGGGGTGTGTATACAACTACCATTAGGGTCTTTTTACCCTTGCAGTTCCTTGGCTCCATCCACAATGATTCAACACCTCTTTCTAATGATTTGATTTGATTTCATTTTTTTTTTTAAACAATGCCACCCCCTCTGCCTTCCTGCCTGTCCTTTCGATACAATGTGTCTTCTTGGACATTAAGTTCCAAGCCAAAACGTTCTTTTAGCCATGATTCAGTGATGTCTACAACATCATGCATGCCAATCTATAACTGCTACAAGGTCATCTACCTTTTTCCGTATACTGTGCATATTCAAATATAACACTTTCAGTCCTGTATTCACCTTTTTCAATTTTGTCTACCTTTTATGTTGCAACCCTTCCTGTTGACTGCAACTTTGCCCTATCAACAACCTCTCCTCACTATACCTTTCCTCTGTTTGTAAATCAACTGCCCCATCTTCAATACTATCACTCCGGTTCCCATCCTCCTGCCAAATTAGTTTAAACCCACACAAACAACTCTAGCCAACCTGCCTGCAAGGATATTGGACCCCCTCTGGTTCAGGTGTAACTCGTTCCTTTTGTACAGGTCATACCTTTCCCAGAAGAGACCCTAATGATGCATTAAACTTAACCCCTGCCCCCTGCATCAGTTCCTCAGCCACATATACACCTGCGAAATCATCCTACCCTCATTGGCAGGTGGCACAGGCAGCAATCCAGAGATTACAACCCTGGAGGTCCTGTTTCTCAGCTTTCTACCTAGCTCTGAAAAATCTCTCTTCAGGACCTCCTCACCCTGTCTATCTATTTCATTGGTGTTGATATGCACCAAACTTCTGGCTGCTCACCCCCACCATTGAGAATGCCACGGACCTGATCAGATACATTCCCAATCCTGGTGCCAGGAAGGCAACATACCATCTAGAAATTAAAGAACATGAAGGTGGGCAAGTTCCTAGGGCCTGATGGAATCTTCCCTATGTTATTGATAAAGGCTAGTGATGAATTTGCTGGAGCCTTGACCAATATCTTTGTGTCCACTCTAGCCAAAAGGTGAGGTCCCAGAGAACTGATAAGTAGTTAATGCTGTTCCATTATTCAAGATGGAAACTAGGGATAATCCTGGAAACTATGGACCAGTGAGTTTCACATCTGTGATAGAGAAGTTACTGGAGAGGTTTTTAGGAGAGGATTCATGAGCAAATGGAAAGCAATGGTCTAATCAGAGACAGTCAGTTTGGCTTTGTGGGAGGCAAATTGTGTCTTACTACCATGATTTGAGTTTTTCAAGGAGGTGATGAAGTTGATTGACGAAGATAGTGCTGTGAATGTTGTTAATATGGATTTTAGTAAGGCTTTTGACAAAGTCCCTCACGGGAGGTTCTTCAAGATTATGATGCATGAAGTCCATGGTGTTTGGATTCTGAGTTGGGTTGTCATAGAAGACAGAGGGCAGTGGTTGATGAGACTTATTTTGGTTGGAGGTCTGTGAGTGACTAGTAGTGTTCTGCAGGAATCCGTCTGGGATTTTTGCTGTTTGTGATATATAAATGTAGAAGGGTGAGCTAGTAAGTTTGCAGATGATACGAAGACTGGTGATGTTGTGGATAATGTAGAAGATGGTCAAAAAAAAAACTATGGGATATAGATCAGTTACAATATGGACAGAAAAATGGCGAGTGCAGTTTAAACTAGCCAAATGTGAAGTGTTTCACTTTTGGAGATCAAATGTAAATGGACATTTAGCGGCAAGACCCTTAATGTTGCTGTGTAGCAGGATTTTGTGGTCGAAGTCCACACCTCCCTGAGAGTGGTGAGGGTAGTAAAGGCAGCATGTGGCACGCTTGCCTTTATTAGTCAAGGAACTGAGTTCAAGGGTTGGGCTGTACAACACAGCTTTATAAAACTATAGTTAGGACGCATCTGGAGTATTGCATTCAACTCTGGTTCAAGGGGACCACTTTATTGAGCACATTTACCTCATCCACCACAAAAGGCAGGTTTTTCCAGTGGCCATTTCCCATTTTAATTCCACTCCCCATTCTCATTCTGACATGTAGGTCCATGTCCTCTTCTACTCCCATGGCCCTTCTTCTTCCGCCTTTTACCCCCTTCACCTACCAGCTTCTCACTTCATCACCCCCCAACTCCTCACCCACCCACTTTCCCACTGACCTACTTTATCTATCACCTGCCGGTTTGTACTTCTTTCCCTACCCCCACCTTCTTACTCTGGCTTTTTCTCCCTTCCTTTGCCAGTCCTAAAGAAGGGTTCTGGCCTTGACATGTCGACTCTTTATTCATCTACTCAGCCTGACCTGCTGAGTTCCTCCAGCATTTTGTGTGTGCTGCTCTGGATTTCCAGCATCTGTAGATTCTCTTATCTTTAGGATAAATATAACTTCCTGAGAAGTTATATTCTCAGGAAGGGCCATTCCTGCCTAGAATAATACAAAGATTAAAACAAAGAAGGGAGTGGCCCTTTGAATCCTCAACATAGACTATGGATCCCACATATCTCATGGCATCAAATGTGGGCAAATAAACCTTGTTCCTGCTTGGCATCTATCATTCCCCCTCAGCTGATGAAACAAAGCTCCTCCACGTTGAACAACACAGTGGAAGTAGCAAGGGCACTGAATGCTCCTTACAGTCAATCACCAAGTGTGGCTTAGTAGCACCACAAGCACTGACCTAGTTGAACCTAAGACAGGTTGTAAATGAACAAAGACAAGGGATCAACTTATTTGAGCTTGTCTTCACGATCCCACTATGATGCACATTTCCATTACGACATTGGTAGAAGTGAACACCACACAGGCTCTGTGGAAACTCACCACTGTGTTGTGTGTCACTACAAAATGTGCTAAATGGTTTAGACTTAGAACAAATCTGTATTTCGAAAATAGGCATCCATGAGACACAAACAGAAATATACATCACCATAATCACTAATGTGCTGGCATAGTCCTCACCTTACTGATGCTATTAAGTTAGGGTTTTAATCCTGGTTTACTCAGGAGTGCTATCAGGTATAACTGAAAATGAACTGTCAGTCTGGTGAAGCAAAACTACATGCAGGCTAAACAGCATGCAACAGTGATCTCACGGCCAATAGATCATATTGTAATCCTGTTCACATTTACTCAATGGGTAAAGGGAAATACGTCATTAGTTTAAGTCATATCACACATAACAAAACATGACTGTGATTGTCCAGTCAATCGTCCTAGAGCCAGGATGTTAGTGGAGGAGTTCCTCAGGTTCAATATTAACTGTTTCTTTCCACTGTAATATCAGAAGTATATTCATTTATGATTATACACTCAAATCTATTCACAGCTTCTTAGAAAGTGAAACAGGTCATGCATTTATGCAGCATGATCTAGGCACTGGGCCATTAACTTCACTAAAGTGCCTGCCATTCACAGTCAATAGCCTGACAGTAACCAAGTCATAATGTCAGAGACGGACAGAGAGGGAAGCAGGCCAGTCATCCTGCCACACCTTCACCAACCAGTGAACACCCACCTGCACTCATCCCAACTCCTAGAATTTGGCTCATACACTTCTCTGCCTAAGGAACTTAAGTCCTCATTTAGGGATTTCTGTAATAGCTTGACTCATATCAAACACAAACGCTGTCACTGACACCACTTCAAACACTCTCCTGATCAATGTATCGCTGGTACTCATCACAACATAGATGAGAATGGTTTACCTCATATACCTTCTGAACCTCTTTGCCCTTGTCCTAAATCTATGTTCCGTTGTTCTGTTGACCTCTGAGAGGGGGAAAAGCTTCCTTCAGTGCAATCTTATACAGCTTAATCACAACCCCTTAACTCCTCTGCTCCAGAGAGAACAGTCTCCTCATAATTGTAATGCTCCATCCCAGGCATCAACCTGGTGAATCCCCTCTGAGATCCCAGTATTGCATTCACATCCTCCCTATAGTGTGGCACCCAGAACTGCATGCAATACTCCATTTGAGGGCTAACCTAAGTTTAATAAAGTTGAAGCATAACCCTCCACTTGTACTCCAAGGTCACTCTGTTCACCAAGACTACCATTCATAATATATCAATGAGTTTCATTAGTACCCACAATATTACATTTACCTTACATCGTTCCTTACATTTATCTGGATTGAACTGCACCCTGTCATTTATCAGTCCATTTCACTGACATATCAATATCACTTTGTAGACTAAGTTTACCATCCACATTATCCATTACTTTGTGAAATGGAATTCTGTTCCTTTGACTCTGCTCATATTTGCACTGAAGATGCTTGACCTAATCAACGCTTTTAAACTTAAGATGAAGATTATATCGCCCAGTGGGAATGTGTGCCTGATTTAAATTGTTCTGAGTGTGGTTTGTTTTTTTTAACAGCAAGAAGGGGTCAGTAGACAGAAGAAACTAGCAAGGAATTTGCAGGTAGAACTGATCCTTTGCAGACAAATAGGTCCTTCGAAGTGATTACCAGGACGAGTTGTTCAGTCAAGCCTGAAGTTAAAAAGAACTGTACATTTATGACATTGAAAAAAAAATGTAGTAATGGTTTTAAAGATGTACTTAGATGTAATTTAAATTTATTTTTAATAATTTTAATAGCTTTAAAATACTGATCAGCCAAACACACAAGCATTTTGAAAGCTAGATTGCTTTGAATTGCAAAAAATCTGATTGTCCAGTTTACTATCTGTTAAGGTCTTCTCAGCAATTTTTGCTGCGTCCACACTACGCCAGAGAATTTTGAAAACGCTGGTTTCGAGTTAAAACGTCAGGCATACACACTAAGCGTTTTTCAAAATATTTCTGTCCACACTAACACGGATATTTGGGTGAATCTCCTCCTACTGGGCATGCGCAGGACATGCAGAAAACAAGCGGAGAGGAAACGGTATACTTAGTGCGCGTTTGTCCAGTTACAGAGTAGAAAAACTTAACAGGAATTGCTCTTGGCTCTTGTGCAGGAGGACTTAAAACTTAAAAAAAAATACTGGAGCATATGGAGGCAACCGATAGGGAGTTCACGGACAGTATAACCCGGCTGATGATAAACATTGAAAAACTGACTAACTCTGTTGCATTAATAAAGCACCTTGTTAAATGTTTAAGACATGTCTGCATCAGTGTTATCTTGTATTTCCATACAATGTTACACATCTATTGTCAGAGAAGTACTTGCATAAATAGGTAAACCACCTTCATATAAACACGGACAGAAAACAGGGCAAAGTGAGTATACTTATTTATTCAGTAAGCTATGGGTCAAAGTATTTGGTGAGTACATTTCTAACTCTTCTGGCTTCAGTCTCGTTGCCGTCTGTTCTGAAATTGTTAGGTTCTGCGAAGTGCAGAATGAAATATCGCTGTGATGATTGTACGCTCTAGTATCAATTGTTTGGTGACAATAAAGGAAGGAGGGGAAGGAGGGAGACAGGAGGACGAGGAGGAGAAAAAAACAATGAAATGCTGGGCTGCCTCCATCTGTTCCAGCACGTCATGACAGCGGTTTTAAAAAGCTCCAGTTACCCCGTACACACTGCAACGGATATTAGGCGTTTTCAGATTTATTCACTCTGGAGATCGTTTCTGAAAATCTCTGTATTCGGGGGATGAAAACGCCATTTTAGTGTGGACAGAGTCAAAAACGAAGAGAAAAGGCTTCGTTTTCAAAATTATCCGGCGTAGTGTGGACATAGCCGTTGTGTGCAGGTCTTTTACTGGCCTAATTATGCATCACAATTACATTATGTAATTAAGGCCATGATCCTTTACAGAGACATACCAATTCAGTTTAGGACACTTCTGGCAAGCAACTTTAGCTTTGGGAAATCACATTAAGTGCAGGATAACCGGAGCTGATCAGCAAAATCGGGCAGTAAACCTCATTTCGGCCATTGAATTTTCACACAACTTGTATAATTCTATGAGCATTATGCCATATTCAGATAGGCCTCAAATTCCCAGAACTGACCTACTTTAGCAAAATGAAATTTAATAAGAAATTACTCCAGGCAGTGGTTACCTAGAATCCAATTTAAAAACATCTTGCACTGAAGAACTAACCTTTGTACACATTTAAAACAAGAGAACTGAACGTACTAGGTGAAACTTGAGAGGAAGCAACCTTAAAAATATTTACTATACCTTTTATTTGATGTAGGTAGAAAAGCACCCCTCCTTCAAAATCTTCTTCATTAATGAGTTTGAGTCTTCTCGGTCTTCTACTCAGAACCGGATTCGACACAGATTCATCAGTACCAAAATTAAGTGATCTGCAATAAATAGAAAATGATAAATATTTTCTCCACATGCCAGAAATTATCTTAATATGGTCCTGAAATACAGGTTCACGAACTAGACACCCATCGTCATCTCTTTTCAGTTCAGATGAATATAGATGCAATATTCAGTGGACCTATCACAAACTACCCAAAATGACTGATGCATGCAATAGTGTTTGCAAAAGCAATATATGCTGCAGAATTATCAAACGAGATTATAACTAGCATATTTTCTCTATAAAAATGCCACTATTAAATTACAGTATGGTGCACAATAATACACACAACCAGGCTCAAGGACAGCTTCTATCCTGCATGTTACAGGACTCTTGAATAGACCTCTTGCATGACAAAGATTTCACTTCACAATCTATCATGTCATGGTCCTCGCACATTAATATCCAACTTCACTACATCTTCTCTGTGCCTGTAACTATAAAACTATGGTCCGTATTTTGTTTTTGCTTTTACCTTTGCACTACCTTAAATGTACTTATGTTTTGAAATTATCTATGCAGATGGCATGCAAAAGCAAATTTCTTACTACATCACAGTATGCACGATGATAATAAACCAATTACAAAGCTTATGTGCAAATACTTGTGAAATGTGTATAAAAGATACCGTCATTGAGAGGTAAAGCCCCACAATGAATACTGAACTAGTAAGGGTTGAGACAGAAAAGTAATTTCTATTTATAATCCTAGACTAAAACTAACTAGGAGCTATACAGAAGAAAATCATCCACTAACACAATTCAGAAAAAACCATCATCATTCTTTAAGAATGTGGGAAGGATATAGATCCTACTACAAATACAGTATGCCGACCAGCACAGATACAAATATAGAAGCTGGATAAACATACAGGGGAAAACAAAAAGAAAAAAATGCTGGCAGGATTTGAGAAGGGATATGTTGGGGGTTCAGGTGAAGCATAAGCACAGAAAAAATGGTCCAAATAGCCTGTTTCTGCATTGTATTTTCTGTGAAAAAAACTCAACATTTTAAAATTATATCAACAGTGATCACAGTTCATCAGGTCTTCACACCAAATGCACCTGACGAAACACATACACAGATGGCCTTCTGATTTAAGAGCCTCCCTTCTTCCCTCTAAATTTTGGTTCAACTCTTATCACAGGATTCAATGTTAAACCCATTTGACAATATGTGGGAAGCGTAATTTTGAATGAGTAAAGAATCAAGAAATCATCATTTGTGGCTCAGAATTCTATGCTCCCTCTGGTGTCTCTCTATAAAGTGCAGACAAGCCTAGAGATTTTCTACGAAAACCTTCTTTCCTGAAGAGAAAGGACTATATCAACATTGAACATCCGTAATTGGATTGCGACTTCTTTAACCACTTTAATCATTTCATCATATGTTATCTTATCAGAAACACTAGCCTGTAGCAGTGACTAGCAAACAAGAACAAGAATTCTTGCCTGTCTTTTCTCCCCAATCTATGGGTATTTATATTTATAATGATACTCCTATTGTCATGTTATGATCACCTTGACTCATACATCTTTCTAGTGAGAATAACTCTTTTCAACACATGTATTTACTGAAAAACCTAGGAACTTTATTACTTCAGAAGTGTATTCTGATTTGATGTTAATATTGTTTCGCCACCAATGTGAATACAAAGATACAGTATTTTTTAAGTTTTAAAGCATTGCCATGATTACCATACACATATTGAATTCAAGATAGAATCAGCTATGATGCGCTCAATGTAAAATAATTTCAAACACTTAATATTTAGCCTTCTAAAGGTAAAAATAAACTGATATCGAGAATGAAGCTTTCACTTTGTTCTAAGATCAGCTACAGTGAGCTTATGATGTAGCAATAATTTGTGATCAGGTTCAAACTGTTGTGTTTTGTAACTCCAAAACATAAAATTAATTGAAATAAAAACGTGGAGCGAAATAATAATGTCTTAGTTTCATTTTTACTGTAAGTGTGACGCATTCATATGACATAGTGGTATAATGGTGTATACCATTCACATTCTTTCACATATAACACACAATGAATTAAATGAACAAGAATGTTTAATCAGGAATGTTGAATATTACTCAAACATTACTGAAATATTACATACATAACACACCTCCCTGAAATATCACACACGCATTACACCTAGTATAATATGTAATACAACAAATATATAGACATCCACACCATAATAAATTTTAAATTGTCCTATTCAGGCCAAAAGCTATCATCGCTATGGAGGCTTTCTTACTCTCGTGGGATAATGTCGTTCCTGACAAGAGGATCACTCTGCTTTACAGGTGAGATATGAGGCTGTGAAACATTGTCCATGGTGGATGTAGAAGTTGACTCTGGGACTGCAGGAAGTGGTTCTGACAGCTCTGGCCACCTTTCTACTCTAATAATTGACGTTGCTCTCAACTGATTGTTATGTCATCTCCAGATTATATAAGATGCAATCTCCACTGAGTAGGAGAGTGGGCCAGTTCTGCTCTTAATCTTTTCAAGAATCCACTTTGATCACCTCTGTTGTCCCTCACCAAGACAGTTTGTCCATGAGGGAAGTGTCGAACCACCTTGTTGAGGAGCCTTCAAATTGTCTCAGCTGTTTGTCCTGTATACTTCTTCTCAGACTGGGTTTGAGGAGATTCAGGTGTAAATGCAAGGGACATCCCAGTAAAGCACAGCTGGTGAATTGTTGGTTGTGCAGTGCATTGCATTGCAATATGCAAGGAGGAAATTGTGAGCTTCTGGTTCGGTGTTAGTGTAGTGTATTCTGTTGACATTTCTTGCAGTGTGTTCTTTAGACTGTGGACAAACCTTTCCACCAAGCCATTTGTTGCTAGGTGATATGATGCAGATGTAATAGATTAGATTAGATTATGAGGACACTCAGTCCTCGTTTATTGTCATTTAGAAATGCATGCATTAAAAAATGATACAATGTTCCTCCAGTACGATATCACAGAAACACAGGACAGACCAAGACTAAAACTAACAAAAACCACATAATTATAACATATAGTTACAACAGTGCAAAGCAATACTGTAATTTGATAAGAGCAGACCATGGGCACAGTAAAAAAAAGTCTCAAAGTTCCGATAGCCCAACATCTCACGCGAACAGTAGAAGGAAGGAAACCCTCCCTGCCATGAGCTTCCAGTGCCGCAAACTTGCCGATGCAGCACCCTGGAAGCACCCGACCACAGTCCGACTCTGAGTCCGTCCGAAAAATTCAAGCCTCCGACCAGCCCTCCGACACCGAGCACCATCTCTGCCGAGCCTTTGACCCTGGCCCCAGCCGCCAAGAAAAAGACAAAGCCGAGGATTCGAGGTGTTCCCCTCCGGAGATTTCAGATCACACAGTAGCAGCGGCAGCGAAGCAGGCATTTCAGAAGTTTCACTAGATGTTCCTCCATGCTCTCACATCTGCCTCCATCAAATCAGAATTGTGCACAGCCTCCCACTTGATAGATTACAGATATTCATCACTGGAGAGGCCGGGCGCGCTGTGTCGCACTGCCATCTTCTCCTCTCCTTGAATAATATGTCTTGTTCCATTCACTTGAGGCTTCTCAGTACAAGTGTGTGTGAGACTGTAGTGGAGGCTATTTGAAACACTACTGGCCACTATGCAGCTGTATCCACTACTACCAAAATCTTCATGAATACTCTGCCGGGTAATACTCTACGCTGTTCTTGGAAACCTCTGGACGTGTTGGCATCCTGAACAGTGCATGGCAAGCTGCTCGATCTGCTGATCTATCCCAGGCCACAAGACAAAACTTCGAATCTACACTTTCATTTTGACCATGCCCAGATGACTGGCATGCAGCTCATCCAACACTTCGTCTCTCAGCTTGGATGGTACGACAACTCTCAATCCCCACACAAGACAACCCGACAACAGCAAGTAAAAATGGGGGAACCAGGACTCCTGCTGCACAATCCAGCCACTTTGAGTGGTCATGTAGACCTGAGACAGTGTGAGATCTTTTCTGGTTTCCCTTTGGATCATTTCTGCTGTAATAGGGAGACCTTCAATTTGAATTAGGGAAAATGCGCCAAGAGGAGTGTCCTCTTTTGTAAATGTTTCAGATATTTCCTTTCCAAGGGTAAATAGAACAATCCATCAGCAACTTCATGATTAGTCACCCTCTGGAATTCAATCTTGTAATTGTGTCCTCCAAGAAACAGAGTTCATCTCTACATTTGTGCTGTTGCTGTTAGAGGAACACCCTTCTGTGCAGTGAAAAAGGACACTAGTGGTTGATATAATCAGTAATGAAGGTGAACACTTTCCCATACAAGTACTGGTTAAAACGTTTTGCATTCCAAACCAGACTCAAAGCCTCCTTATCAATCTGTACGTAATCTTTCTCTACAGCACTAAGGGAATGTGATGCAAAAGCTATGGGGCATTCACTTCCATCACTCATAACATGTGACACTATTGCACCTAATAAGGCAAGGCGTCATATGCAAGCTCCATTGGACAACGTGGATCATAATGTGTGAGTACGGTGTCTGATGTCACCATTTCCTTTACCTTTTGGAAAGCCACCTCACACTGCTTTGCCCATCACCATTTCTTCCTGATCGGTAATAATGAATTCAAGGGGTGGAGTACAGTAACCAGGTTTGACAGGTATCTGTTATAATTGACAAATGCTAAAAAGGACCACAACTGTGATATGTCCTTTGGCTTAGGGATCCACCACTGCTTGAATTTTCTCAGCACAAGTGTAATCCTTGTGTCTCAATGGTGTGACCACACTAAGTGATACATGGTTTAAAAGAATTTATAATTGTTGCATTGTGCTCTGAGCCCATAATCTTCTAACCTTTTTAACATTGTCTTGAGATTTTGGAGATGTTCAATGATATCATCCAGGTAACACTTAGTGCCTGGAAAGCCTCGCAGAACCTGGCTGATAACTTTTTGCCAGAATGCAGGTGCAGATACTACTCCAAAAATAAGCCTATAATAGCCTTAAAGCGTTTTGTGAATGTTTACGGTAATAAACACTCTAGGTTTCATCTTTAAATCTACAGTGCATTGTATGTGAAGCCCCTTTCATTCCTGACTGCAACTCAATTGCATCTGTTTGTTGTTTCCATTGATATAGCAATTTCAGCTGCTCTTTTAAATGTGAGTTGTGTTTCATTTATGAGCCATTTTTGAATGCTTTTTTGTAAGATTTTACACTAACCGATCTCTCAGTACATCATTAAGTCCATCACTGAACTGTTAATGCTCAGACAACTTCTCCAATTCAGGCACATATGCTGAAATGGACTACCTTTTGATTCCATGTTTGAAAGCGAAAGCATCTGCAATCAACTGTTTCAATTCTAAATGCTTCTGCATTACTTTCAAGATATCAGCAAAGCTCATTTTGGCTGGTTTGGTTGGAGCAGTTAAACTTCTATGCAAACATTATGCTTTTCTACCCAATGCACTTAGTAAGACTGTCACTCGATTTCATTGGCTGTTTAATTTGCTTCAAAATACAGCTCAATTTGCTCAGTATACAATATCAAATTAACATTTCGACAATAAAATGCGAATATCTTTCTGATGTAGCCAGCCATTTCTGCCTTTTTTCTTATTTATAAATATTATCATCCAGTGCTCACTTTTAATGAACCCATGCATTTGTCTGTTCTCTGCCTTTTTTAAAAAACTCCCAAAAAAGCACATGATGCGCTGTTTATTTACTCAATTATTTCCTGCTGCACTTCAGCAGGCAGGTAATCATCTTGGGTTTGTTTAAAATTTACTTTTCACCACAGAGTGAGGAATAACGTGTTTTAGTTTCATTTTAACTTTAAGTAAGATGCACACGTATAACGTAGTGGGGTAATGACATATGCTAGTTATGCACTTCTAATTATAACACGTAATGAATTATTTGAATGAACTTGAATGCTTAATCAAACAATATATTTACAATATTATTCAAACCTTACTGAAATATTAAATACACATCATAACCAATTACTTTTGAAAGGCAGAGTATAGATGCAAAGCTGATACTACCCCATTTTCTTTCTACTTTATTCCCTTTAGCCCAACAGAGGGACAAGATGTGGATTTGATCCCCTTTCAAATATGTGACTACTGATGGTACCTACACAACAAACAGGACAATTGTGTCATGTCCAAAACAATGAAAAAATACAGAATTCCATTAAAGCAGCATAGAAACATAGAAAACCTACAGCACAATACAGGCCCTTCGGCCCACAAAGATGTGCCGAACGTGTCCCTACCTTAGAAATTACTAGGCTTACCCATAGCCCTCTATTTTACTAAGCTCCATGTACCTATCTAAATGTCAATTAAAAGACCCTATCGTATCCACCTCCACCACCACCATCGTTGCCGGCAGCCCATTCCATGCACTCACCACTCTCTGAGTAAAAAACTTACCCCGACACCTCCTCTGTACCTACTCCACAGCCTCTGACTATCCACACGATCAATGCCTCTCATTATCTTATACACCTCTTTCAGGTCACCTCTCATCCTCCATCACTCCAAGGAGAAAAGGCTGCCTTCACTCAACCTATTCTCATAAGGCATCTTCCATAACTTCTTACAGCACTATATCTGCATAATAGATTCCACTGGTTTATAGCTTTCATACCAAAATGCATATTGTTATGGAAAATTCCAAAATCATTTTCAAAAAAGTGCTATATAAAGGAACAATTTTCAAGAAATTAAATACAAAAAAGATGCAATTGCATGTTTATTACCCAACCATTCCTGAAATATCAGTCAATCCTGCAGTCTTCTCAAGTGGTCCCGATCTTTCAATTTCATTTTCTTCAGGTTCTTGGAAGGGAAAAAAGTTGAAATAATAACAAGAAAAGTACGGAACATGTAGTAATAGATCAGACACTTCTTTTTGCATCAGTTCTTGTGGATAGTATTCAGTTAAGTAATTAAGATTGAATTTGCCAGACATATTTCAAACACACCAAAAGAAAGATTAATAGCTGGTCTGAGCAATTAAAGATAAAACAGGCCTCATGCTCATGGTCACCCAGGAACACACAGTAAATATACTATTTTTATTCTAGATCACCACATACTGAACTAAACAGAATGACTTACAAATTCCCAATTAAAGAAAATAAGAGCCAATTGTCCTTCTTTTACCCGTTTGGATCAATTAATCATACCAACAAATCTTACATCATGAACCAGAACCATAATTGGATCAGGCCAATTACTACTCTGAGAAAGGGTGAAAAGGCTGAAAAAGTATCTTGGCGGATGCAAGTTAAATGGCAAATGACCATCTACCAACTCCTAAAAGCTTTTTTCATCCTCTGTATGGTACAAGATTCAGATAGAAAGCCTTCCATTTAACTGGATCAATACTGCTTCAGAAACACCATTATAAAGTACAGCAAACAACAGGAATTCTGCAGATGCTGGAAATTCAAGCAACACACATAAAAGTTGCTGGTGAACGCAGCAGGCCAGGCAGCATCTGTAGGAAGAGGTGCAGTCGACGTTTCAGGCCAAGACCCTTCGTCAGGACTAACTGAAGGAAGAGTGAGTAAGGGATTTGAAAGTTGGAGGGGGAGGGGGAGATCCAAAATGATAGGAGAAGACAGGAGGGGGAGGGATGGAGCCAAGAGCTGGACAGGTGATAGGCAAAAGGGATACGAGAGGATCATAGGACAGGAGGTCCGGGAAGAAAGACAAGGAGGTGGGGGGGGGGACCCAGAGGATGGGCAAGGGGTATATTCAGAGGGACAGAGGGAGAAAAAGGAGAGTGAGAGAAAGAATGTGTGTATAAAAATAAGTAACAGATGGGGTACGAGGGGGAGGTGGGGCATTAGCGGAAGTTAGAGAAGTCGATGTTCATGCCATCAGGTTGGAGGCTACCCAGACGGAATATACAGTTTGTTTGACTGGTACTCTATTAAACATCCTAGATATTATTTCATCCTACCATTCAGGCAATAATTAGAGTCTGCACTACCTACAAAATGCACTATAGCTTCTTTCCAGACTTCTGCAAGAATAGGGTGAAGGCAAAAACAGTTAACTGCTGTTCCATTCTAAATCACACACCTTCCTACCTTAAGATCATAAGAAACGGGAGATTAAACCAATTGATCCCTCAAGCCTGCTTCACAATTTACTAACATTGTGTTTCAGTCAATGTTGCCCTCAACATTTATATTCTTCATTCTCTCCATTCTCCTTGATTCCCCTGCATTTCAAGTATTTTTTCATTCTTCATCTTTATGTTCAATGACTCAACATATACACCTCTTTGGGATACAGAATTCCAAAAATGTCCAAACCCACAGAATAAATTCTTCCATATCTAGAGATCTCCATTAGGGGAATACTTTCTCTTCATCCATCTTGTCAATCCCTCCCCACCATCCAAAATCTTTTTCAATAAGATCATCTTTAATTCTTCTAAACTCTGAGTAGAGGCCCCATACATTTGATCTAGTGAGCCTGCTTAGTATGTTTTCTCCCTTAAATATGGAGACTAAACAAACTGCAAGTGTGTCATTGTTCCTAAATTATTGTGAAACCCAAATCCTGAAATTAATTCCTAGTAAACTGCAGTGTGGACGTTCATGCACCAGAGAGATAACAAAAGTTCAAGATGCTGCCCCACAAAGGGAATAGGAAACTAAATGCTTGTCCTAGCAACAATACCCACACAACATAACTGGATTAAAAATACTTGGAAAGGCCTAGCGATATCTGTATGGTTTCTCAGTGCCACTCACCAACAAACCTAAAACCAAAAACTGGACCAGTCACTTGAAGTCATAGTTACAAAAGCAGATTGGAGTTTGGGTATCATGCATCATGCATCACCTTTTGATATCTAAATCCCCGAAACATCTTAGTTAACAGCACTGTGAGAATACATTCACCAGAAGGACTGTAGTAACTCAAGGCAGAGGCTGACTGCTTCTCAAGGGTATTTCGGAACAGGCAACAAATGCTGGCATTACCACTAAAGAACCGATCCCAAAAATCCAGTTGTTCCTAAATATTTACAAGGCCCAATCAAATGTCACTCAAAATTTTAATTGCCCAGAAAATGATATTTAAGAACTTAATGTAACACCACTGAATGCCTTCAGAATTGAAGCAGCATGCATATATAGAGACAATTTAATTCACAGCCCCAAACTCAAATTACTGTCTTGGAGAATCTGATCATTTCCAACATTAACATACACAACTTTTCCAAATGTTCTAAATCTGATGGTTAAAACAAATTTATATCCAACACACCAAAAATATTTGTTGTTATACATAGCTGTTATTCATATTAAACAAAAGAGCAAAGTAGCAGGGTGTGCTTTGCTCATGTTAAGCTTTCCAATTAATATCCTCGATGTCAACATTTAATTCTGATTTGGTGGAACTGCAGATCCTCCAAGCTCCAAAGTATATAAAATCAAGAATGCTTGAGAAAATAAAGCCAGGACAATTTTAAACAAATACCTTTATTTTGTTGCAAATGGTTGTGGACTCCCTCTTCAAAGTCATCTTCATTTATGACTTTGCGTTTTTTAGGTCTTCTACAAAGAATTGGTTTTGTGGTGGATTCTTCGAAATCAGAACTGATTAATCTGTAATAAATACAGCTATTAGAATTATTTTAAAATTTTCTTTGTTCAAGACACCATCAGTAAGTACATTTCATATGGTTAAGTACATGTTACATTCTGTGCCTAAATGAACTGTCAGGTTTGTTAATGTCATCCTTGATGCAAACTGCTACCTTGTACAATTGATATATTTATACATTCAGTTTCTTGTAGGAATAAAAGTATTGGGATTTCAGGAAGACAGCATGTTTTATTTCTTAATAGTGCTAAGTTTTCATAAAACAGAGGGGGTCTATATAATCCCAATAAAATTGTCCCCTTCCTCTTTTTAATATAATCCATCTCCATGTTCTTTCTCTGAAGGAGAATGATTATGAAAGTAAACTCTTACAATTTACTATGGTACTGCTACTGTAGCACTGATAGTATCTCGTAAATCTGTTAGTTGGTACAAATGTCCCATCGTGTGCCATTTTCGTGCTCCAGCTTCATGTTTTCATTTGCCTTATTCTGTTATCATGACAATTAGAATGAATCTTCATTTGCAGTTTGTGGAATATTAGAATGAAAGTAAAGTCTTGGATAGATAGATATATAGGCATCCATTAGTCTCATGAGACCATGGATTTGCACCTTGGAAGGTTTCCAGGGCGCAGGCCTAGGCAAGGTTGTATGGAAGACCAGCAGTTGCCCATGCTGCAAGTCTCCCCTCTCCACGCCACCGATGTTGTCCACCATGTTGATGGGCATTAGGACCCAAACAACTTGGCACCGGTGTCGTTGCTGAGCAATGTGTGGTTAAGTGCCTTATTCAAGGACACAGCACGCTGCCTCAGCCAAGGCTTGAACTAGCGACCTTCAAATCACTAGACGAATGCCTTAACCACTTGGCCACACACCAACACATAGCCTAAAAAACCCATCCTGAATACACGCATTCTAATCACCCTTATTCAAATCTATCCAGGTAAAAAAATGTTACTACTGAGTCGGAACACTATCACTGCTGCAAAATTCTAGAACATTTTCAATTCTTCTTTTTTCTTCTGAAGTTCAAGATCCTTTCCTTTTAGTTCCTAATAAATTCGAACTCCATCTGTGTTTAACCAGTAGAACTCATGGTGTTTATTAGATTCCTGGCCTGTTCCCTTTCCACTACTGAAACTGGTTGGAAATATTTATTTCTGATAAATCTTGCAGCTTTATTTAACCACAAATCTGGCTCTTCAAGCACCTCTGTAAAGTAAGTAAAAGTTTACTTATTCTTTATTGTCATAATCCTTCACATGCACACCTTATTCACTCTCATCCAGCGGACTCATTCTTTCTTTCCAAACCTGGAACTGTACATCCTCTCTATATTTCTAACACTGATCATCGATCCATGTATGACCTTTATACCAACCCTAACAAGCTTATTGTTCTAAGATGTGTAACAACATGATACACTGATTCTAAACACTTCTGCCCTAAGGTGTATTCACCTTCTTCAGGAGAAAACTGGTTCCTGTTTGGTTTAGAACGTGACCTCACTGAAGACTCAATTCTTCCAGAGAGCCCATACATTTCTCCTAGAAAACCCACAACTCTCCCTCCTACATCCTCCCCTAGAGAATACCATATATTGATAAGTCACTTCTCTTTCTTTTGCTAATTGAACTGAAACATAACTTTCACTTTGGTGGTAAGATCACTTTCTTCACAGAAGCATGGAAGGAACAACAACCTGTCTTTTTTGCTTGGTAAACTCTGCAGTAGAAAATGTTCACTCTAATAAATTACTACAAGCATCATTCTAGAAAGCAGCCATTTTCAGATTTCATTCACAATGTTCCAACATTGTTCAGGTTGAGTACCCCTTACATGAAATGCTGGGGGCAGAAGTGTTTCAGATTTCAGATTATATAATCAGATAGCATGGGATCACCATCATAACCGAATTTATGTGCAAGTCTTTGCCTTATTCTTGTTCCTCACACATAAGTACTGATACAGCCATTCGGCATTTCAGATTTTCACCAGCAACAATCTTGGCAAGCTCACCAATGAATTTCTCTACCACTTCATGATCAGTAGATGCTTTATCACCACAAATCTTAAAAAATTAATGCTGACCTTTTTTTAAAAAAAATTCCACAACCAGCCTGCTGAATATTCACAATTACCTTCAATTTCAGTTTGTCATGATAGGTCTTTGCTTGTTTCATGATCAGCAAACTATTACAGCATATGTTCATTTCAATGCTGACAAATCCACTTTCAATACACAATTAAGATCTTCATTTTTCACTTTATACGGAGCTATTCTATTTTTCATTAACTTCAGTTCAGTACTGTGAGATCACTTGTCAGAACTATATGTTCTGGAAACCTTCTCAGTGCCTTGTGGAATTTTCCATTTGTGACACCGTGTCAGAGCTCAAAAAAATTCTGGATTTCAGAAGTTTTGGGATTTTGGATTTTCTTATAAGGAGTACTTAACCTGCACCTTATACCTTAGACAGAAACATAGTATGCTAGGCAGTACAGTGTTTGCTGGATTAGTAACCCAAAGGCCTAGACCAATAACCTGGTTCGATTCCTAACAAAAGTTTGAGAATTTGAATTCAGTTTTTTAAATCTCAAAATGAATACCTAAGTACAAGCATGAATCTGTTATATAGTCATAAAAATCCGTTTCCAGAGTGAAAGAAACTATTGCTTTTAACAAGAAAGTAACCTGAAGCTTGATCGGCCTCTCATTTGAAGTGGCCAGCATGAAACCCAATTGAAGGAGAATTACTAGTAAACAGCTCCTCCGTCACTACAAAGCAACTGGGAATAGCCATTAATTGCAGAAAAATTGACCCAAAACTTCAAAACAGTGTAAAGTTTACATTTATTTTTCAGATCAGAAGCAAACCAGTTTGACATTAATTACCTTTGAAACAAATAACTGGAAATAACATCTCCACCTTGCTGATCATCAACACTGACACACCTCAAAGATATTGTACTTAGCCCACTGCTCTACTCTCTCTACATCCATGACTGTGGGATAAGGCACAACTCAAATGCCATATACAAATTTGTTGACGACACAACTAGGCTACAGAGGCAACAATATCGCACTCAATATCAGTAAGACCAAAAGAATTGCTTGTGGACTTCAGGAAGGGCAGGTCCAGGAAACATACGCCAGTTCTCATCGAAGGATCAGAAGTGGAAAAGGTGAGTAATTTCAGGTTCCTGGGAGTCAACATCTCTGAGGACATATTGATGCAGTTACAAAGAAGGCATGACAGATACTATATTTAATTAGGAGTTTGAGGAGATTTGGTACAGTACGTCAACAAAGGCGGTCGCAAATTTTTAACAGGTATACCAGGGAGAGCATTGTAACCAGCTGCATCACCATCTGGTATGGGGGGTGGGGGGCACAGCACAGGATCAAAATAATCAGCAGAAAGTTGTGAACTCAATCAGCTCTATCATGGGACATCCAGGATACCTTCAAAGAGTGACGCCTCAAAAAATTAGCATCCATCATTAAGGACCCTCATCACATAGGAATGCCCTCTTCTCATTGCTACCATCAGGAAGGAGGTACTGAAACCTAAAGGCACGCATTCAATGATTCAATATGTACTTCTTACTGAATTTACAGTTTCTGTGTATTGCAATATACTGCTGCCATACAATAACAAATTTCACGACATGCTGGTAATATTAAGCCTGATTCCGATTCTGAACTGTCATCGTTGAACAAGCTTTGTTCAAAGCTCGGTTAAAAGTCGTTACTTCAATAGCTTCATTCCACTACAACACATCTCAAGCTCAAGTCAAGACTCTATAAATGTATAATTTCAGTCAATAAGTAGTTTTCCTGACTCTAGTGTACAGTACTCCAGGGTGAGTCCTGGGCTGGGCCTCCTGCTCACTGAGGGAAGGTGAAGCTTCTCCCATAGCCTTTCCTTTCCAGGTGTAGTGATCACCACAGGACCAGTTTAGCTTGCGATGCAGGAGGTCACTTGCACGTGGCCTCTCCTACACTACTGTGTCCAGAGCAATGCTTTCATGTGGCGTCCCCGGTCTGAGTTTGTGATGTCATGGCGCAACTGCGCATCTGGTAGTATAACTGGGCGGGCAGGCTGGGCTCATCAGATTTGGCTGGCAGCCAGCCTAGAAGGACAACTCTAATTCCAAAGCTGTGAAGATGGGACTCATTAGCCTTTCCAGGCAGTCTGTTGAGAAGGAAAACTCTTGACACTCAACCCACAGCCTTGCGGTCGCCACAGCTTGCCATTGTGAAATGTCACCCGGCCTAAGGAGTGGAATTGGTCCACACAGACTGATCCTCACTATAAAAACTACACAGCGCAGGCGGGAAGAAAAAAGTCCATCCATCTGCCCAGTGTAGACAGATTTTCAGCATTTATTTTCCATACGATAATTTCTACAGCTATCATGTAAAATTGGCACCAATTTGATCTGACTGAGTGACTTACCCAACTATTGTTGAGATGTCTGGAGGTCTTAAGCTCTTTTCACTCGGTTCAACTTTTTCATTTTCTTGAGATTCTAGAACCAAAAAATATATTTCACCACATAAAATTTCATGATTATTTCTATTCACTTCAAAATTTTTACAATCATTATCCCAAAGACTGCTGTTTTGACGGTTGTATAGTTACAATTCAATTTCCTTATAGAAATATCAAAATGGTAATATACAAATTAGATGGATATTGGTCTTTTCCTGACTGGCAATGTCTAGTTTAAAAAAATCCACATAGCTAATCTGCACTTGTCCTTCTTTTCAAGAAAAGAAAGCGGACATAGATACTGAAGCGGTAATGTCCTTTTCATCTACGCTAGCTAAAAGGTATTGGGGGAGTGTGGAATAGACTTACTATGCAAAATAAATATGACAAGTAAAACTTAGGCAACAACACAACTCAACCTGCATGTGTATAGCCTGGGCTATACTAGGCCAACAGCTTTACTGTTAGTTGTGAAGTCCAGGATCAGAATACAATAAACTGAAAGGGCATCAACAATGTCTAAGAATATTAATATGCATGAGAGAAGCAAAGCATTTTGTAATCAAATATTTGAGGGAAAAAAAACTGGTAACCTCAACCAGCCCAGTAATACCTGTTGTATTATCGAGTTTCGGTTGGATCTTACGGTTGGCAGGCAAATTCTGCTCTAATGTATCCTTTGCTGGCGAACTTAAATTAAAGCTGTCACTGAAGATGAAGCAAAGCAATCATTTAAAACAATACATCGTGACAATCATTTGTATACACATTTAACCAGTCTATAACACCAGTTGGTATGAAATTCATTTAATAGCTCAGTTTGAGTGTGCAAGACTGGGTACAATTCCCCATAATTTTGCTCTGTACTCATCCATGGAGGTTAGTAGGGGCTCCTTGGGGTTTCCAGTATACCTGACCTAACATCCTTTTAAATATCACATATAAATCACTTTGACCCATTGAGAAATGAAGCATCACTAAACCTCATTGCAGGGTATGTGGCAGGTCACATGCCCTCAGGGGAATATCATTGTTTTACAAGTTTTATATCAACAATGAAGAGGAACAAGTGGAACTTAAAGTACAACTTCTAAATTGAAGAACTAATTTCAATGAGGTGAGAGATGACTTGCTAGAGGACCTATCCTGTCTAACAAATTCATCCAATTTTTCCAAAGAGGTCACAAAATGTATTGTGGTTGATGTAGTCTACATGAACTTCAGTAAGGCTTACATGGAAAATTGGTGCAAAAAGTTTGATCACATGGAACTGAGGGTAAGTTGGCACATTGGATAAATACAGCAAAGGATGATAATGGAGGATTGTTTTTTATTATTGTGATTGGTAGTGTATAACAGAGATTAGTGCTAAGACTCTGTTTATTATATATGTTAACATTTTGGATATGAACACTGGAGGTAAGTTTTCAAATGGCATGAAAATCAGGAATCTCTATGCTAGCAAGGAGGATAGTCAAATGATACGGGACGATACGTATTTGTTAGCAAGATAGCCAGAGCAATAGCAGCTAGAATTTTATCCTGCAAGTGCACGGTGATACATTTTGAATATAGAACAGTACAGGCACTTCAGCCCACAGGAGGAATCAGAATTGGATTTATTTGTTAACTTAGCAGCAACAGTCCAATGCAATGCATAACATAGAAGAAAAAAGATAATAAAATAATAATAACAAAAAAATAAGTAAACTACAGAATACGTATATTGAATAGATTAAAAATCATGCAAAAAACAGAAATAGTATATATTAAAAAGTGAGGTAGTGTTCACGGGTTCAATGCCCATTTAGGAATCGGATGGCAAAGAGGACTAATAAGAGTAAAATATGCACAATAAATGATAGAGCCTTGGAGAAGAAATATTTCAGGTATAGCATAGATATATTCCTAAAGGGAAAAGGAAAGAGGAACCCTAATCAAGAGCTCCCTAGATGACAAAAATAGGGTATGACATATTTCACATGAAAAATACAAATGAAGCTGAGAAGCAATTCATTAAAAAACAGGTAACTATATGAGAAAACGGTTGAAGTGAAATAGAACACAGATTTCTTTTTAAAAAAAGACACATCAATATTAAATGTAAAATGCTTTACTGTAGCAGTGACCCAGGTTCAACTCCCACTGCCAAGTGCAAGGAGTTTGTCTGTTCTCCCTGTGACCGGGTGGGTTTCCTCCCACAGTTCAAAGACGTACCAGTTGGTAGGTTAATTGGTCATTGTAAATTGTTCTGTGATTAGACTAAGTTTAAATCAGGGGGTTGCTGGGCAGCCAGCTCGAAGGGCTGGAAGGACCTACTCCATGCGGTATCTCAATAAATAAATAAATAAAAATTGGGCCCAGGTCAATACTAAAGTAGTGAACTAAAGGAAGAATGGAATACTAGCACCTCATATTTTTATAACGAGGATGTTGCCAAAATCTCAGAGGCAGAGATAGTTAAGAAAATATTTAAGGTGAAGATTCAAAAGGTGCTATAAAGGCTGCTTGTGCTTAAGTAAATATGCCATGGTGTGGATGGGATGCATTGTAATTTGCTGAGGCAAGCAGGGCTACTGATTGATAAATGTTTGTCATCACCTTCCAATCCATTGTGGATGCAGGGGAGGTGTCAAAGGACTGACTAGAAATAATGAATGTGACACCCCTGTTCCAAAGCAACCTGAGGACAAATCTGTAAACTAAAGGCCAATTAGTTTAAAACCAGTGGTGGAGAAGGTTTTAGAAACAATTATCAGTCGGAAAGAATAAAAGGCACTTGATAAAGAAAAGCCAGAACAGATTTATAAAAGACAAAATGTGTTTGATTTTGGTGTGGGCAGGAGACACAAGGGCCTCCCTCTATGTACGTGAGTTGACGAGTCTGGAATCGGAGGACTGGAGTTCAGAGTCCTGTCATTGGTAAGCCCAGAGAGAGGACTAGTGTTCGGGCTCCCATCATTGGAGAGTACTGAACCCAAAGGTTAATCAGAAGTCCAGAAGCCAAGTCCCAATGGCCAAAGCACTGGATCTGCAAGTCTCCTTGGGAAATCGGAGGCTCAATACCTGCAAGTCCATGAGTCCACTGGAGGCTTGAAACCCAGATGCGTTCTGTCCTGGGGTTGTTAGATTGTCTGCATGCATGAATGGTTAGGAAGTAGGAAAAGGGCTTGTTTCCCTGTTGTTGTTTTGTTGCTGCAAACGTGGGCATGCTATGTTGGGACTGGAATGCCCCCAGCACATCCTTAGGTTAAATTGACTGTCAACACAAATGATGCATTTCACGGTAAGTTTCAATGTCCATGTGACGAATAAATAAATAAATCTAAATCTGACCAATCAGAGTGATTTTTTTTGATAACAGAGAAGGATAATGAAAAGAAAACAGATGTCACTCATATTGATTTTCAAAAGGCATATCACAAGACCCACACAAAACACTGGAATGGAAGGGTCACTGGCAACACAGATAAAACTTTGGTACAGTTGCAGCAATGAGCTCTTTTTCAGATGAGAGGACAGTGATCTCCAGTGATCAGTACTTTGATGTGGGTGTATACAAAGAATTGCTTAATTTACAGATGAAATAGAAGTTACAGGCAGGGTGAACAATAACAAACTTCAAGAGGGCAAACATAAGCCGGCAGAGGTGTTAGATACATTTTGGATGAAATCTGGAGAAGTAATATATTTTAGCAGAAACATTAAAACAAGACAATATTGCCTAAACTATAGTTTTAAAGGGTTAGCAGGATAAATATGTTTAAGAACTCTTGAAAGTTGCAAGATACGTTGAGCAAACAGTCAAGTTTGTAGGATAGACGCATAGAGTACAAAACAAGTCTTGTTATGTCTAACCTTTATACAATGCAGGCTGACCCACAACCGATGTACTGTCGCAAACTCTGGTCACCATACTCTAGATCTACAAACTTCTGTAAAAAGTTCCACGGTGGAGGGGGGGGGGGAATGTTGAGAAAGGATTTACATAAATAATTCAAAGAAATAGGAATTGTATCTACAAGGTTAGACTGGAGAAACCGTCAAAAAATAACTAAAAGGAAACTTCATATAGGTATACAAGATCATGATAGATTCAGAAGGGGTAAACAGAGAACTGTTCCCAGTGGTAGATGGTTCAAGGGCCAAGAGCATAAATTTGAAGTGATGAAGAAAGAAAATTAGATAGGCAGTTGAGAGAGAATAATTCACATAGAACATATACCTACAGGGAAAGAATGGGAGATTGAGACTAAAGGGATTATTAGACTGTGATTATTAGCATGCATCTCAATGGACCTAACATAGCCCCTTTTGGTGCCATAACACTTCCCTGATTCAATTTTTTTTTGTAGAAAACAACATATACTGCCTTGAGGAAATGTCTTTTAAAGAAATTCTATAAAGGTCAATATCAGGAGTTATTTGTTACCTGTTAGACTGCACTTTAGTCTTGGTTTGAGATTTCCTTTTCACTGACTTCTTCATTTTAAAATTCGAAACGCTAATCAAAGAGGATTCCAGCTCTATTTAAGAAAGCAACACAGTTTAAAAATGAACAATCTTAATCCTAATAATACAATGAAAAGATCTATACATAAGTAAAAGTAGTAATAGTTAACTTATCTTTGAATGATAGTGCAGTTAATATAACTAACATATGATCAAGGATCACTGGCGACATCGTGGTTGGTTAATACCAGAATTATTATTTGCCCAAGCTAATGCACTGTATTTGACAAGTTATTAAAATATGTTACCCCCTGATATTGAGTTATCTGGTAGCCTTTGTTGGAAGGCATATCACTATGGATATCAGTTCAGGTCTAGTTGATACTCCGCTGTTGCTTAAGACGAAAGGTCAGAATATCAAACTGGAGTGAGCAAAGCAACATTGAAGGGCATCTTGGAGACCACTGAAATTGACAATGTATTCGTCTCATAACTTACTATTAATTGCTTACGCATTGAATGTTGGTAGAAATGTAGCACAGCGTATTGCACTCATTATGTTTTCTTTTTAAATGGCAACCCTAGCAGCTTTTAGATATTGCCAGTATTTAAAATGTCAAAATGACTAAGGGAACAAGATAAATTGGTCTCAAATAATCAACATTACTCCCCATGTTCCACTGACCGATAAGCACTCTACCCAAGTTGAACCTCTCCAAAGCAGCCTCCTCAACCTTGATATTTACCCCTGAAGAAAAAAGCCTCCAGTGAACTGCCATGAGTAACTCAATGGATAGGCTTATGTGGTTAGTGACAACACAAAGGTACTGGTCAAGACCAGCAATCTCATCTCCTGCCTCCTTCTTAATCTGGGGTAGATTCCATCAAGCCCTGGCAATTTATCCACCTTAATACTTTTTAGGAGGCCCAACACTTCCTCCTCCTTGATCTCTAAATTTCCTAACACATTTACTGTATACACTCAAAGTCCTCCATGTCCTTTTCCTTGGTAAATACTGAAGCAAAGTACCTCACTCACATTCCCCACATTCAAGCAAATGTTCCTCCCTTATCCCTGAGTGGTCCCACCTTCTCCCTAGTTATCCTCTTGCTCTTCATGTTTGTATAGAGTGCCTTGGGATTCACCTTAATCCTACTTGCCAAGGACTTTTCATGGCACCTCCTGGTTTTCCTAATTCCTTTCAGGCTTCCTTATACTCCTCATGGGCTTTGTTTGATACTAACTTCTACAGCTTTACATACCTTTCCTTTTTCTTCTTGACTAAATTCATCACCTCTCTAGACATCCAAGGTTCTCTTATCTTTCCATCCCCATCCTTCCTTCTCATAGAAACATACCTTTCCTGTACTCTGTGCAATAAGGAGAGGTTGATAGACAGGATATACAGGGAAGTAGTCACATCAAAGGTGCAGAAGACAGGTAACTGGGAGACTGTCAAAAGGGGTAAGATGGGATAGGCAGCCAGAGCAGAGTACCTCTGTGGCCATTCCCCTCAACAACAGGTATCTCATGTTGGATATTTTTGGGAGAATGGTCCAGCAGATGAAAACCACAGTGGTCAGGGCTCTGGCACTGAGGCTGCCTCTTTGGCTCAGTAGGGAAGGAGGGAACAGAGCCAAGCTGTTGTGAAAGTAGATTTATTGGTTAGGGAAATAGAAAGGAAGTTCTGTGGATGCAAACAAGATTCCTAGATGGCATGTCATCTTCCAGGTGCCAAGGTTAGGGACATCTTGGATCGAGTCCACAGCATTCTTAAATGGGAGGGTGAGCAGCCAGTGGTACTGGTTCACATCGGTACCAATGACAAAGATAAGAGGAGTAACGAGATCCTGCAAAGGGAGTTCAAGGAGTTAGGTGCCAAGTTAAAGGTTAGGACCTCCAGGGTTGTGATCTCAGCATTGCTACCTGTGTTAAGTGTTAGTGAGGCCAGAAACAGGAAAATCAGAGAGTTAAACATATAGCTAAGGAGATGGTACTTCAGACTTTTGGATCATTGGGCTCTCTCGTTGGAAAGGTGGGACCTGTACAGATGGGATGGGTTGCACCTGAACTGGAGAGGGACTAATATTTAAGTGGGAAGGTTTACTAGTGCTGAATGGGGGGGGGAGTTAACTGGAGTTGTAGGAGGTTGGGAACCAGATTGCCAGAACAGAAAGCAGAGTGGTTATGGAGAAAGATTTTGGGATATTGTTAAGCCTACATACAGAGTCAGGAATCAAAAAGCTGAGTATGGTGGGATTAATGTTCTGAGCTGAGTATATTTCAATGCAAAGAGAATTACAGGAGAGGCAGCAAGCTTAGTGCATGCATCAGCACCTGGAATTGTACCATTGTGACACTTGGTTGCAGGAGGAGCAGGACTGGCAGCTCAATGTTCCAGCTTCCGTTGTTTTCAGAGCAGGGAGGATTAAAGGGGAAGGGGTGGCGTGGCGTTATTGATCAGGGAAAATGTCACAACAGTATTCAGATAGAACAGACTGGGGAGCTCATCTAGAGAGGTTTTATGGGTAGAACTGAGGAATAAGAAAGGTGTGACACATTAATGGGATTATATTACAGCCCATCCAGCAGTCTGCGGGATTCAGAGGAACAAATTTGTAGGGAGATCACAGACTGTTGAGAGAAACATAAGTTTGTGATAGGTGATTTTAACTTTCCACATATTGATGGGACTCCCATACTGTACATGGGCTGGATGGAAAGAGCTGGTCAAATGCATTCTGGAAAGTTTCCTTAATCACTACATTAAAGTCCCAACTAGACAGAGCAGGTGACAGAAGTTTGTGTAGAGGAACACTTTGCATCTGGAGATTATAATGCCATTAGTTTCAAGGTAATTATGGAAAAGGAGAGGTCATGTCCTCAGGCTGAGATTCTAAAATTGAAGAACGGCCAATTTTGATGCCATCAGAAAGAATCTGGCAAAGGTGGATCAGGACAGGTGGTTTTCTGGCAAAGGTGTACTTGGTAAGCGGGAGGCCTTCAAAGTGAAATTTTGAGCGTGCAGAGTTTGTATGTTCCTGTCAGAATAAAAGGCAAAGGTAAAAGGTTTAGGGAACCTTGGTTTTCAAGAGATATTGAGGCCTTGGTTAAGGAAAAAGAGGTACATAGCAGGTTTAGGCAGGTAGGAACAAATAAAGTACTTGAAGAGTATATAAAATGCAAGAGAACGCTTGAGGAGAAAACCAGGAGGGCTAAAAGAAGGCATGAGGTTGCTCTAGCAGACAAGGTGAAGGAGAATCCTAAGGGCTTCTACAGATATATTTAGAGCAAAAGGATAGCAAGGGACAAAATTGGTTCTCTGGAAGATCAGAGTAGTAATCTATGAATGAGATGGGAGAGATCTTCTTGATGATGGATTTTTCACATCTATATTTACTTGGGAGTTGGACAGAGTCTATTGAAGTGAAGCAAAGCAACAGCAAGGTCATGGACCTTTTCAAGATTACAGAGGAGGAGGTATTTGCTGTCTTAAGGCAAATCAGGCAAGGTGTCTTAAGGCAAACCTGACAAGGTGTTCCCTTAGACCGTGTGAGAAGCTAGTGCAGAAATTGCAGGGGTATTTTAACAGAGATATTTAAAACATCATTAGCCACGGGTAAGGTGCTGGAAGATTGGAAGATAGCTAATGTTCTGCTGTTTAAGAAAGGCTATAAGAATAAGCCAAGAAATTATAGGCCAGTAAGCCTGACATCTGTAGTGGGAAAGTTATTGGAAGGTGTTCTAAGGGATCGGATACAAGTTTTTGGGTAGACAAGGACTGCTTAGGGGAAATCAACATGACTTTGTGCATGGTTAGTCATGTCTAACCAATCTTAGAGTTTTTCAAGGAAGTCACCAGTAAAGTTGAAGCCATGGCAGTGGAGGTTGCCTACATGAACTTTAGCAAGGTCTTTGACAAGATCCCGCTTGTTAATCAAGAAGGCTCAGTCGCTTGGCATTCAGGATGAGGTAGCAAATTTGATTAGACATTAGCTTTGCTGGAGAAGCCAGAGACAGATAGTAGATGATTACCTGTTTGACTGCAGGCCTGTGACTAATGGTGTGCTGCAGGGATCGGTACTGGGTCTGTTGTTGTTTGTCATCTATATCATTGATATAGATGATAGTGTGTTAAACTGCATCAGCAACTTTGCTGATGACACCAAGATCGGGGGTGTAGTAGACTGCGAGTAAGACTATCAAAGCTTGCAGCAAGATCTGGAACAGCTGGAAAAATGGGCTGAAAAGTAGCATGTAGAATTTAATGCAGACTAAGGGAGGACTAACCAGGGTAGGGATTGCACAGTGAGTGGTAGGGCACTTAGGAGTGCAGTAGAACAGAGAGATCTGGGAATACAGATCCATAATTCTGTGAAAGTGGTATCATAGGTAGAAAGGGTCGTAAAGAAAGCTTTTGCCAAAAATCAATGTATTGAGTGCAGGAGTTGGGATTTTAATTTGAAATTGTACAAGACGTTGGTGTGGCCTAATTTGGAGTACTGAGTGCTGCTTTGGTCACCTACCTTCAGGAAAGACGTAAACAAGGTTGAAAGAGTACAGAGAAAATTTACAAAGACGTTGCTGGGAATTGAGGACCTGAGTTATAGGGAAAGGTTGAACAGGTTAGAACTTCATTCCCTAGAACGTAGAAGATTGAGGAGATATTTGATAGAGGTATACAAAATTATGAAGGGTATAAATAGGGTAAATGCAAGCAGGCTTTTTCCACTGAGGTTGAGTAATTCCACAACTAGGTGTCATGGGTTAAAGGAGAAAGGTGAAATGTTTAAGAGGAACATGCGGGGGAACTTTTCCACTCAGAGGGTGGTGAGAGTGTGGAACAAGCTGCATAGCCAGTGTCATAGTCATAGAAAAATGCAGCACAGAAACAGGCCCTATGGCCCATCTGGTCAGTGCCGAACCATTTTAACTGCCTACTCCCATTGACCTGTACCAGGACTATACCCCTATATTGAATGCACCTATCCAAACATCTCCAACTTTGAAATCAAGCTCGCCTCCACCATTTGCACTGGTAGCTCGCTCCACATTCTCACCACCCTCTGAGTGGAGAAGTTTCCTTCATGTTCCCTTGAACTCTTCACCTTTCACCCTCAACCCATGTCTATATCTATCCAAATAATCATATATCCAGTCCCTTCGAATACCTTCCAATCACTTTCCCACTACAGATGTCAAGCTCACTGGCCTGTAATTTCCTGGTTTATGGTGGTTGCAGGTTCAATTTCAACACTTAAGAGAAATTTGGAGTTACATGAATGGGAGAGGTATGGAGGACTATGGTCCAGGTTGATGGGATTAGGCAGATTAATGATTCGGCAAGGATGAGATGGGTTTTAATGTTCTATGACTCTACGACATTAAGCAAGTCTCTTGGGAGATGAAACTTCTCACCCTACTTTCCAAATCACAAGTATTCAAATTTCCTTTGAGTTGAGATATTGCTTTACTAAGGACTAGAGGCCAGTAAAAAGAATAGAACCTTTGTTTTGAAACTAAAGAGGAATCCAATGAGACAGATCAATTAAAAATAAATGATCTGATTATCATGTGTCTAATTACTTCAGATCACAAAATAACTGTTACTTGACCAAAACTGGTATCCAGGAAATGAGCATTCAGGTGGATGGAGCGCCACCTGAGTGAGCTACTTTGCCCTAAGAGGCATTAAGCTTCCTTAGTGTGCTGGACCTGCACTAATCCAGAGGAGTCAAGCATTCTATCTCAAGTCTGACTTGCAATTTGTAAATGGTAGAAAAGCTTTTGGGCATCAACAGTAAATCACTCGCCCAGGACACCCAAACTCTGCCCAGTTCTTGGGACTGCAGTATTTATCTAGCTGATTGAGTTGAGGTACTGGTAAAATGGTGACACCTCAAATTCTGATAGTGGAGGAGTAAGCACAGGTTATGCCACTGAATGTCAGTGGGGAGTGGGTAGAGATGGTTACTGATTGGCACATTTAGACAGCATGATTATTATTTATTGATTATCAGCCTATGCCCGAGTGTTACCACAAGTCTTGTTGCAAGCTTAATTTGGTAGGAGTTGCAAAGGGAATTGAACATTTTCCAATCATCATTAAATAACCCAGAGTCAGTGGAGGCAAAATGGTCTCCTGTGTCATTATAAGTCTAAGATAATTATTTTAATTCAGTAGAATTTGTACTTGGGTTTCCAGATTGTTAATGCAGGCTCTGGGTTTACAATTCAGTACAATAAGTCCCCGGGTTAAGAACGTCCAACTTACAGACAACTCTTCCTTACGAACAGACTGCCATAAAGCCTATTATATTAAAAATTTGAGTTAAGTACAATGGTTCGTAATAACAAATGCACGCACTACTTTGTGACGCTCATGAAAACACTGTGCAGCTTCAGTGGCTCGAGGAAGAACGCCATCCGCCATTTTAAGTCGGATCACGTTGCCGTTAACACTGTGTTGAGTGCGTAACTTTGTATTTGGCTTACATTTTTCTCTTATTTACCCTTGTAACCATGCCTCTAAAGCGATGCAAGTGCTGGTGATGCATCAAAGAAAAGGAAAACAATCACGATTGAAAATAAAGTGGAAATAATAAAGCGATCAGAAAGAGGTGAAACGCCATCGGTCACTGGAAAATTGTTAGGCTACAGTCGGTCAACGATCGGAAAAATTTTAAAGGATAAAGTGAGAATAATGGAGAATGTGAAAGGCCCTGCCCCGATGAAAGCTAAAATTATTAGTAAGCAAAGCAGTGGTTTAATTATTGAAATGGAAAGGCTATTGGTAATTTGGTTAGACGATCAAAATCAGTGTAATATGCCTATTAGACTTACTTTAGTGCAAGAAAAGACTCGAAGTCTTTTCAATGATTTAAAAACTGCATGTGCAGCAAGTGAAGGTGACTGTGACTGTATTATTATATACTGTATTATGTTTAAGATATTTTAGTGTATTTGGAAATGTTTCTTAAGCGTTTTATATGCATAGAAAGGTAAAATATATACTATATACTAAGACAAAGATTTGACTAACTGACGCTAAATAAGAACCGTAAGTATCTGTTCCGACTTACCAACAAATTCAACTTAAAGACAGACTTAGGAACGGATCTCGTTCATAACCCGGGGACTGCCTGTAATCTAACTACTATACTACTACCATAGCCATTGCACTTTGTGCAATCAAACAGCCCAACTTCTGACCTAATGATGACAAGAATTCAATTAATAAAACAGCTCCCAGATGCCTGAGGAACTCCTATGGCTGGAATGATTGACTTCCAACAACTATGTTCTCTAGTGCAAAGTTCCTTTATCCAATTACTCGATACCTTTCCCCATTGATGACCATTGACTAGTTTTATCAAGGCTGCTTGATACCCCATTTGATCAAATGCTGACATCAGAAACAGACATTCTCACTTCAATTCTGTCACTCAGCAGTCTGGTTTGTGCTTTTATCTTAGAAATGATGAGTTTGAGTACAGAGAGGAAATTAAGAACCTGGTGGCATGGTGTGAAGACAATTACCTATCCCTCAACGTCAGCAAGTCGAAGGAATTGGTTGTTGACTTCAGAAGGAGTAGTGGACCGCATGACCCAATTTACATCGGTGGTGCACAAGTGGAACAGGTCAAAAGCTTTAAGTTCCTCGGGGTCAATATCACAAATGGCCTGACTTGGTCCAACCAAGCAAAGTTCACTGTCGAAAAGGCCCACCAGCGCCTTTACTTCCTGAGAAAACTAAAGAAATTTGGCCTGTCCCCTAAAACCCTCACTAATTTTTATAGATGCACTGTAGAAAGCATTCTTCTAGGGTGCATCACAACCTGGTATGGAAGTTGTCCTGTCCAAGACCAAAAGAAGCTGCAGAAGATCGTGAACACGGCGCAGCACATCACACAAACCAATCTTCCGTCCTTGGACTCACTTTACACCGCACACTGTCGGAGGAGCGCTGCCAGGATAATCAAGGACACAACCCACCCAGCCAACACACTTTTCGTCCCTCTTCCCTCCTGGAGAAGGTTCAGGAGCTTGAAGACCCGTACGGCCAGATTTGGGAACAGCTTCTTTCCAACTGTGATAAGACTGCTAAACGGATCCTGACCCGGATCTGGGCCGTACCCTCCAAATATCCAGACCTGCCTCCCGGTTTTTTGCACTACCTTACTTTCCATTTTTCTATTTTCTATTTATGATTTATAATTTAAATTTCTACTATTTACTAATTTTAACTATTTTTAACGTTTAATATTTGTAATCCAGGGAGTGTGAAGCACAGATTCAAATATCGCTATGATGATTGTACGTTCTAGTACTAATTGTTTGGCGACAATAAAGTATAAAGTATTTTGCTAGCCAATTCATGGATTCGCCTCTATAGAATGTGCATTAGTGATAAAGAGCGAACTGACAAAAAACACCTCCCAAAGACCTCCAAAGTGAGTGTTATTAAATTTAAGTACAGGCTTCTAGGTTTCAGTCTGTAGCTGATCATTTTATCACAGCCACTTTATAGTAGAAACATCTTGCTACTCACCACTCTGCATGAATTTCTTTAGCAGTATTCTTGGTGTGTAATTATCGAGGTTCTCCTGGGGAACTGCTTTTAAACGCTTTGTTTTCCTCAAAGCCGATGAATTCTTTCTGGTTGAACGCTCCACTGATGATCCAGCTGTTGCCTTTTGACCAAAAAGTTAGAGTTCTTAAGTAATACATTTTATAAACACGAAAAATTCTGCAAATTCTGGAAATCCAAAGCAACGCATGCACAAAATACTGGAAGAACTCAGCAAGTCCAGCAGCATCTACGGAAATAAATAAACAATCTGCATTTCAGGCCAAGACCCTTCATCAGGACTGGAAAGGAAGGGAGAAGACGCCAGAATAAAAGGCTGGTGGGAGGGGAAGGAGGATATCCGAAGGTGATATGTGAAGCCAGGTATATAGGAAAGATAAAGGGCTGGAGAGGAAAGTGGACCACAGGAGAAAGGGAAGGGACCTAGGGGGAGGTGATAGACAGGCAAGGTCAGAATGGGGAATACATAGTATAGCACCTGTCAATGGCTTCCTCAGTTATCTGAGATCATAGAGCTTCACCAGCCTATTCACACATCTCAGATACAGCAGTACAATGGAAAAAATGTAAAAGATAACCTTAAAAAAAACATTTAGGTACTTGTTTAACACCTCCCTAATTTCACAAAAGCTTGTAGGATTTTAATCTCATCTTCATGAATTTATTATGTCATTGAACATGAGAGTTTCCATGTTTTTACAGTACTTTGATGCTGATGCACTAAAGAGTGCTTCTTGCAATATTTTGACCATTAGAAACAAACAATTGATCCTACCTATTGCGGAACTAGCAGGCTTTGACAGTTGAAAAGACTGCTGAAGATTAATCTGTGATTCAAGGATTTAACCATATCCATTTCAAAGACAGAATGAAATAACTGGCTATTTAGGACAAGAATGGCAAATATTACCCACATTCTTTTGTTAGCATTCCAACAGACATCTACCAGCTGATCACTGATGTGGATGCAAACAATTCAACTTGGACATTATAAGAGTTTTCACATGGAAGACACCCACCAACCCCATTTCCTAACAATAAACCCAAAACTTTAGAATATCACCAATAGCTGCTGGATATAAACTGGCATTGTTAAAAGTTCACTGTCAAGATCTGAATGTTGCCAGAAAGATAAACATTCATTGCCCATTCCTAAGTGTCCTTAAGCCACATTCTTAAATCCCTTGAGGTCTCTGGGAAAAGGTATACCTGGTGCTGTTGCACAGTCAGTCTCAAGATTTAGGCACGGTGACGACAACATATAAACATTCTGGATCAGCTGGAAAAATGTAGACAAGTGTGAGGTGTTGCACTTTGGCAAGAAACACCCGTGAATGGTAGGGTACTAAGGTACACGCTAGAACAAAAGGATCTGGGAATAGCTCCCTGAGAGTGTCGTCACAAGTAGATGGAGTCATAAAGAATGCTTTTGGCACATTGGCTTTCAAAAATCAGACCATGAGTACAGGAGGTGGGATGTTATGTTGAACTTGAATAATTTGGTCAAATTTGCCGTATTCTATGCAGTTACTTACAGGACAGAAATCAAAAAGCTTAAAAGAGTGCAGAGAAAATTTACAAAGATGCTGCCAGGACTTGAGGACCCGAATTATAAGTAAAGTTTTAATATGTTAGGACTTTATTCCCTGGAGCACAGAAGTTCGAGGGAAAACCTTATAGAGGAGTACAAAACTATGAGGGGTATAGATAGGGTAAATAGCTGCAGGCTTTCTTTTTCACTAAGCTGAGACCAAAATTAGGGCATAAGTTTACCATAGTTCCCATAATCCTGATTGAGAAGTTGCAGAACCTGGGCCTCTGTACCTCCCTCTGCAATTGGATCCTTGACTTCATAACAGGAATACCACAATCTGTGCGGATTGGTGATAACACATCCTCCTCATTGATAATCAACACTGACGCACCTCAGGGGTGTGTGCTTAGCCCACTGCTCTACTCTCTATATACCCATGACTGTGTGGCTAGGCATTGCTCAAATACCATCTATAAATTTGCTGACAGTACAACCATTGTTGGTAGAATCTCAGTGACGAGAGGGTGTACGGGAGTGAGATATGCCAGCTAGTGGAGTGGTGTCGCAGCAACAACCTGGCACTCAACATCAATAAGACAAAAGGGCTGATTGTGGACTTCAGCAAGGGTAAGACAAAGGAACGCATACCAATCCTCATAGAGGGATCAGAAGTGGAGAGAGTGTGCAGTTTCAAGTTCCTGGGTGTCAAGATCTCTGAGGATCTAACCTGGTCCCAACATATCGATGTAGTTATAAACAAGGCAAGACAGTGGAGAGCATTCACTAGGACTAAGCAGAAAAATGGGTCAGCACGGACGACATGAGCTGATTTTTTGTGCTGTAAACGTCTGTAGCTAATATACTGCCGTGACAGGATAGTGCATGACTTTAAGGTACACCTATAGGCACTGGTTCGCCGACTAGCGACGTAGCGGCACCTACACCAGCTTCGAGACGAGAGGTCCCGGGTTCGAATCAGGCCTGCTTCTTGCATGCTTTCCACCCGTGCTGGGTTGAGCATCGAGCTAGCAACGCAGCCTCGTAAAAAACAGAAAAAAATGCTAAAGATACGCAAGGTTGCTGCCTGAAGTACCACAAGGCACAGAAAGGAATAATAGGCACTGGTGTTCCATGTCACCTGCTCAGCTTATCCTTCTTGTCTGCAATCACAAGTTGCAATATGCTAATAAAATAACCCAACAGAGTGCAATTTCTAGACCGTACACTCTACAGTTGCTCTGCACCACTAGCAGAGGGAATGAAATTTTAGTGAGTTTGGAGTGCTGATCACACAGAATGCTTTGCCTTGATTGATGTCAGGCTTTTGCACAGCACTCATCCAGGCAGTGTATTCCATCATGCTCCCTCCCAATTTGTGCTTTGTAGAATCCACATAAAAAGACCCAAGATTGTCAGAGGCAAGATACTCACTGCAGGATACTGGTCTCCGACAGTATTTGAACGTCGCTAGCTGAGAAGTCCAGTTGCATACCTGATTAAAGCTGACCCCTCTTGGATATTGATAGTGGGAGAATACAGTTATGAAATGCCACTGTATCAGAGAGGAATGGTTAAGTTCTCTATTGTTGAAGCTCTTTGTCCGGTATTTCTGTTTTGTGAATTACCAGCTCACAGACATTGTCTGGGTCTTGCTGCACACAGACATTGGTCACTTCATTTACTGACACTGACAAATGGAATTTGCAACCATCAGCAAATATTCCCACTTCGGATCTTATGATGAAAGGATAATTGTTAATGAAGCACCTGAAGATGACTGGGCCTAGGACACTGTTGTGAGGAAGTCCTGCCATTGGGCTTCTTATGACCAGAAGTTTTATTGAGGGAGATAATGTTGGTACCAAGACTGATGGACTGAGCTAGGTGTTGTGAATAAACTAGTGCCATAGGAATTTTCATCTCCGCCTGATTTAAGTAAACAAGGCCCTCAAAATTGCTGCCATCCTCCACTGTTCTCATCTCCTCTCTGAAGAGGGAACACTGAGCCAAACAGAGTTCAGCAAGTGATCCTGCATTACAGGCTGGGTGCTCATTCCCAGAAAACAGTCAATTCACAATTTTTCATAACAGAAAGTCCTGTCATCTGTGCGTGTATAAAGAAGTGCCAATTGAAAATGTGTGTTCTTTTGTTTACTTTTCTGCCCCAAATAAATTCTGAGCACACAAATTTTATTCAGTATCTCAAATTTTTGGGTAGTGATTTGTGAATTCTGTGAGGGTGAATTTAAATAAACTGAACCACCACAAAACAGGGGCAACCTGTATCTTGGTGTATCAACACACAATGCCAGCCATCTCATAGGGAGACACTATCAAAACTTACAAAATACTTCTCTAAGGATTGGCAGCTAACGACTACACAGCAGTAAAATGAGTCATGTGTGTTAGAATTAAACAGAAGAAAAGTGATTTGTTACATACTGCAGTTTGTTTCCGAGATTTTTGGACTTTTGCTTTCATTTGACTACGGAGAATCATATGTGGTGACTGCTGCATTGAGACGTCAGTGAGCTTCATAGGATTACCAATGCTTTTTCGTAAACTATATTTTAAGAGGAAAAAAAAAGACACTTAGAACAGGTAAAAGTATTTTATAGGTGTCAAATTTGTTAATCAAGCTGTCACTAGTTAAGATAGTTGCCAAGTCTTGCTGAAACAAGAGCTTGCCTCAGGATACTTGTCGAATATCCATGCATGATTTGATGGTGGTTCCTGAATAATGCATGAACAGACAAGTTAGATTGGTACAATAAAACATTTGTGTTACAATAATACATTAAAGACTTTCACAATTTGATAAACCACAATGCCTTAGCAGCATTATCAAGAACAACAGCAAGCTTCTAGTTCTTGGTCCAGTATTTCTGTTTTGTGAATTACAAGGTCATGGATGTTGTCTGGGTCTTGCTGCACACAGAATTGGCCACTTCATTTACTGACAAATGGAAATTGCAACCATCAGCAAATATTCCCACTTCTGACCTTATGATGAAAGGATAATTGTTAGTGAGGCACCTGAAGATGACTGGGCCTAGGACACTGTTGTGAGGAAGCCCTACCATTGGGCTAGGATAACTAACTTCTTATGACCACAAGCTTTATTGAGGGAGATAATGATTCCAGCTATCGGTATGTTTTACCTTTACTGTCCATTGACTTCAGTGTTACCAGAGAACTCTTATATCACATGTGGTCAGATATTGCCTTGATAACAAAGCAAACAGTCAGCTTCTGTAGCTGCAAAACACTGATTCAAAATCATGCTCTGACTTACTAAATATCTTAATCAAACACTTTAGAATGCTCAACCTTTCGTGTCACAACTTAAGTGTCATTTTTCAACTTAGTTACAAAGCAGCACTATTATTTTATTTAGTATTTGAACTATAATCTTGAGGACAGTAATTTGTAGGAAGAGAGAACTGAAATAACATACTAACCTCCGTTTACCTACACGTACTAAGCTCTGCGGAGCCTCTTCAGCAATCATACCCTTAATAAGAGTGCGCATTGTAACATCTTCAGGGAGAGAATCCATCATCTTGGTCAGAAATGTCTGTCTGTTTAGAAAATTGAACACAAGTACTTTTCTTTAGCCAGCCATCAGTTACTAATATGACAGAAGTGGGTCAAAATTTCATTGTAGTTCGAGAGTATACTGCATTGGAAACTCACTGAATGCTATGTATCAGCTCAGCTTTTCAGACCAATTGTTTCATTCAGATATGGAAAATGCACTTTTTAAATTCTGCCATATTGTGTACACTGACGTGGAGATTTTCTGGATCGTTCTGTAATAGAACACAAATGAGATCCTTGTATACATCTCTATTAAAAGTTATAGCTTGCTGCATCATCATGTTGTTTGTCTTAACAACCTGAAAAATAAAGCTAAAATTCCATGATTCTTCTCTTAAAGATTCTCCGTTTATACTGCATAAATATATCAAATAACAAATAAAAAAGTAAACACACATAAACCCAGGGATTTTTAAAATACATGATACTTCCAGCTTTTATGATTATGCTGCAACCACTATTTATAAGTATTGGGTTAAAGCTATGTCCTCATAGCTGGAAATTCTGATCACTCATTGATCTTTCACAGAAGTGAGTAAGGAATCTACAAATCTCTGGTGAGACCAGACTTAGAGTACTGAGTTCAGTTCTGGTCACCTCACTATAGGAAGGATGTGGAAGCTATGGAGAGGGTTCAGAATAAGTTTACCAGGATGTTGCCTAGATTGGAAAACAAGTTTTTACGAGGCAAGGTTAGCAGAGATGGGACTTTTCTTTTTGGAACGTAGAAGGATGAGAAGGGACTTAGTAGAGGTCCACGAGATTAAGAGAGGCATAGATAGGGTGGATAGCCAGTACCTGTTTCCCAGGGCACGAATAGCAAACACCAGAGGGCATATGTACAACGTTAAGGAAGGGAAGTTTAGGGGAGACATCAGGGGTAAGTTTTTTTTTACACAGAGGGTTGTGGGTGCCTGGAATGACTTGCCAGGGATGGTGGTGGAGGCTAAAACATTAGGGGTATTTAAGAGCCTCTTGGTCAGGCACATGGATGAAAGAAAAATAGAGGGTTACGGGATAGTGTGGGTTTAGTACTATTTTTTAAGGAATATATGGGTCGGCACAACATCGAGGGCCAAGAGGCCCGTATTGTGCTGTAGTATGTGCTGTAGTATTCTACTGTCTAGTGTCTAAAACAGCAAACTAAAGCGCATATTTTTTTATAAAATGCTCCAGTTGAACACTGAAAGTGTACCATAAGCCTGCTGATATGCAAAAAAAAAACTAATAAGGTGAACCAAACACAAAGGTATTAACAAAATATTTACTGATTTCAAATGTAAAATACTTTGCTCCACGATTGCCCCCAAAGCGTAAATTTTGGCAGTAAACAATACTGGACAAAAGATCAAAGTCAAGTTTACTGTCATATGCACAGGTACACATACGCACAGATGCAAAGAACATCTTACTTGCAGCAGCATCACAGGCATACAGCATCATATAAACAGCATTCGACTAAGCAAATTTATTTTACTAAGGCAATCAGCTGCCAACCATAAAAGACCCCGCGGTGCTATTTCAAAGAAGAGTGGGCGATTATCATGGGTGTTCAGATCGATATTCTAGTCACATAGCATTACTTTTTTCCCTAAAAAAAAGAGGCACTGTCACATTCTCGTCTGAGGGAACTATACTTCATCTATCACCGGGACACTACACAAAGACAGGTCGCTCCTCTTTCGGGTTTTGATGCGGCCGGTGGGGAGTGGGGGAACGCAGTGCCCTACTGGGGTGTCACTGGAGCCGGGGGTAACGTGGTATCCTACAAGGGTGCCACAAGAGAGGGGATGATCGTCACCAGGGGTGGGGGGGGACGAGTCAGCAGGGACGGGGTTCGGGAGTCGTTGCTACGGAGCTAATGGGAGTAGTGTCCAATGCCTGACGGCTGGGTTCTCAGCAGTCATTACTCTCTTTCATTATAACAGTTCATTCACCTGCGAAAGCATCGGCTGATAAAAATTGGCGCGGCAGTAACCGCTCCCAGACGGAACTGCTCCTTCCGACCTCTCCCGCTCCGCGATTTAACTAAATCTCGCGAGGCCCCAGCAACGGGAGAGCGGTTCGCCTCGCAGTGGACCCTGGGACATGTAGTTCCTTGGCCGTGATTACTCATTCACTGAGCATGTCCTCGGGGGGGGGGGTGTGAAATGGAATAGAACGGTCGTTAGAAATCTGCGGAAAAAGAAACAATCCTCGACGTGTCATCATTTTCACGATGAAACGCTACTTGTGTTTCTCCCTCACAGAGCACCTCCAGTGTGTTCTGTTGCAAATATTTGATTTGCTAACGGGAGAGGTACAAATTTCGCTTAGTTTTGTTCCTTTTCGCATTTGGACTCGTTTCTCCCTTCTGTTGGGTACAACGCCACACCCGATTCAAAAAGCTAAAAACAGTCTCTTCGGCTGAAGACCGAGAGGCGGTGGGAAACGAGGAGGAGCAAACAAGTTGAGCGACCTGTGGTGCTCACACACACGAAGATGGATTTTGTGCCAGCAATACTTTTTTAAGCTGGAAACATGATTGTCAGGTTGACTTAGATGTCGAAAGAAACGTATGCATTGAAGATAGTACGGAAAAGGAATGAATATTTGTCCTCCACATTAGTCAAAACTATCGTTTATTGCCATTTGCACCACTTCTTCAGTCGTGTTTATCCGCTTTAGCATTCAAACAATTATCCAAACCAATTTAAAATCAAATCATAATTCTAGAAATTAAGACTTTCACTGACAAGAGGAGAAACTGGAGTAAATCCCCTCAATGAAAGACTTGGATGAAGATGTACGGAATTGTGGCTGGCTTAGACTGGCTTTAAAAATACACTCTTTAAAAAATAATTGTCCACATTGGTGATCAAAGCCCCGAGGAGACAGACTTAAGCAATTAACACAAAATTTAGTTGTTGGCTTAATGGTAAAGTTACCTGACAAGGTCTGGGATTTGTTGTTCAGATGTGTGAGCAAGTTCACTACAGTTAGGGAATTCAATTTCACTAAATAATTCGTAAATTAAATGAAAAATAGATCGAGAAATACTCAGAATCAATGACTATGAATGAACAGATTGTTACAATTTTAAAAGGATACAAGAAGAGAATAATTGAGTTACTCATGAATTAATTGTTGAAAGCAGTTGAGCTGGTGGAGAATGCAAACATGAGGAAATCTGCAGATGCTTCGTCAGGACTAGACGAAGGGTCTCGGCCCAAAATGTCAACTGAACCTCTTCCTAGAGATGCTGCCTGGCCTGAACAACTTTTATGTGTGGAGCTGGTGGAGAAAATTATTTCAAGTAAAATGTGTCCGTAGGTTAAATAAATAACTGCATACAAAGGAAATAAATTATGTTGAACCTTTACAAAACTCTTTCAGCTGTGATTAGAGTATTGTTTCCATTTCTGGGCACCAAAATTCAGAAAACTCATGAAGATCTTATATTGAATAATAGACTCTAGGTATGAAGGACTTCATTTGGTTGGGTAGACTGGCAAGGCTAGGGTGTTAAAAGGGATTTATTTAATGTCATGAAGGGTCTAGAAATTTGGAAAGATAAACAGATATAACATGATAATGATCAGAAAATAAAGGTAAAATAAGGAAAATTGTATGATGCAGTGATTGGTTAGAATCTGGAATGCCTCTCTTGGGCAATAGTGGTAACAAATTAAATCATGATATAAAGATGGAAATAAATTATATATTTTACAGGGAGAAAAAGATCAATATGGAGAAGGCAGGGGAATGGGGCTAGCATATATGCTTTTGTACGTTGATGGTGAAAACAGTTTTAACCAAAAACTTTATTCATAAAAATATTTACAAGAATAAACCATGCAATGCCTTTTCATTCTTAAATTAATAGTCAATGAGTTTAGTGTTAAATTACATTGTCAGCACTGCTGCCACTGGGGTGGTACACCACAATAATCTATTACCATCTACGGGCAGTGACATTCAGGGACTTAGGCTATATATATATATATCTTTTGTGACAGCATGGTTAACTGCTTTCATAACTATATGTGCTATATATGCCTTGATCAGTATATGACTGTTGGTACTATGTTTTACATGTTGACCCCAGAAGAACGGTGTTTCGTTTGGCTGTATTCATGTGTATGGTTGAAAGACAATTAAACTTGAATTGAGAGCCTCATGACTCAACCCGGTCCCTCACTGCTGAGTAGCAGAGGAACCTCTGGAACCTCTGGTCCTCCCCCACCAAGCCCTTGCAGTGGCTGCACTAAGCTTTACTCCACCCCTCAACACGTACACCTCCAGCCTGGAATGTGGCATTTGGTAGAATTTCTCTGTTGACATCTCAATGTGCTGGTAGATCAACAAGTTTTGGGCAGACCAAAGGACATCTTTCACCAAGTTGATGGTTTTTCAGCTGTACTTGATGTCCCTAAGGAACAGCCACGGATCAGAGTCCGCTGTCACACAGCTGCTCAGGACAAACCGTGACATCTCTCTCAACACCTGCTTCGCAAACCCACAGTCTGCAAAGAGGTGAGCTAGCATCTATCTCCTGGCTAATCATCTCGTGGACAGCTCACAGTGAGAGTCATGTTCCAAGCATGCAGGAAGGATCTGACTGGGAGGGCCCCTCTCACTACCAGCCAGGCAAGGTCCTGGTGCCTGTTGGTGAGATCTGGTGATGAGGCTTTCTTCTAGATGTTTTGGACAGCCTACTCAGGGAACCACCCCACTGAGTCATTCTTCCGCGGTGTCTGCAGGATGTTCTGTGTTAACCACTGCCCAGTGGTCAAAGGTGTTGGTCGGGAAGAACCTTTCCACAAAGGAAAGGTCATGTGGCAACGTCCAGCTGACTGGGATGTTGCATTACAACAGAGCCAGACCTGTCCTTCGCAACACCAGAGACAAATAGAACCTCAGCACATTGACAGCCACGTACTTCTGTTCCACGCACAGACATGAATGCAATCAGGATGAGGGTGATAGCGGGTACATTTCAACCTCGCTTTGTCCAGGGACTTACGTATCATAATCTTTCTGGCTCACTCCATCTTGGGTCTCCAGATGAACTGAAAGACAAACTGGGTGATTTCCAAGCAGGGAACAGGCTACGCCTGCACCAAGTACAGCAACCTGTTGACTAGGTTCTTCCCAATTACTGAGAGGTAGCATCCTCTCTACAGTCCCACTTTCTGCGTTACCTTCCCAATCCACTCCAACAAATTCCTGTTGCATGCTTCGGCCCCTCTGAACCAGATCCCCAGTACCTTCAGGTAATCATACCTGATGGTGAAGGAGTCACTGGATCGGTTGAGCCAGTTGCCGAAGAGTTTGGCCTCGCTCTTCATGCGGTTAACTTTGGCCCTGGATGCCAACTTAAACTTAAACTGATCGCATATCGATCTGCGAATTGACCTTGGATCCAAGCAGAAGACAGTGACATCATTCATATACAAACAAGACAAAATCTGCAGATGCCGGAAATCCAAGCAACACACATACACAACGTTGGAGGAACTCAATAGTCCAAGCAGCATCTATGGAAAAGAGTAAACAGTCAATGTTTGGGACCAAGACATTGACTGCTTACTCTTTTCCATAGATGCTGGCTGGCCTGCTGAGTTCCTCCTGCATTTTGTGTGTGTTGCTTTCATCCATATACTGGCAGGTTTTCACCTGGGTTCCTCTGCTGATGCAAAGACTTCTTGGGCCAAGAGATCTCCTTCCATTCCACAAACTCTCTGTGATGGGTTTAAGCAGACTGGCCATTGTGGGAGTGGGCCAGTGCAGGAGTCAGAGGTCCGAGGCGTTGACTCAAGGGGCAAGGTGAATAGCAGGTAAGATGAGATAAGGTTTTTTTAAAAGGTAGTTAACTAATATAGATACCAAATTACAACTAAGTAGATAAAGTAGGGATGCAGGATCAGGTGATGTGTTGTAGCTGCATGATGTGGGAGCTGGTGGACCTCTTTGTGGATCCTGATGACCACATCTGTAACAAGTGGTGACGGCTCGAGGATGTCAGGCTCAAAGCTGATGACTTGGAATACCAGCTTTAAACTCTGCAATTCATCAGGGAGGCGCAGAGTTACCTGGACAGTATGTTTAAGGAAGCAGTCACGCCCATTTGATTAACTATTTCAAATTTAGTCTGTGGCCAGGGACAAGAGGGTGTGACTGTAAGTGAGGCGTGTATGGGGATCTGAAAGATAGTGCTTTTGGAGCCTCAGCCCCTGAACTTGTCCAGTAGGTCAGAGATCACTGCTCCCTGTGAGGAAGAGAGTGGGGCCGTAGGAAGGATTAACAATTCAACTGTGGCACTGTGGTTCAGAGAGCCATTCAAGAGGATAGATGGAAAGAAGAGAAATGTAGTTGTAATTGGGGATTAGTAAAATCAGGGAATAAGCACAATTCTCTGTCTCAGGGATCAATTGTCCCAAAGGCTGTGTTATCTGCCTGCTGCCTGAGTTTGGGAGATCTCATCTGACCTGCAGAAGAATTTGGAGTGGGAGAGAAAAGCTCCTGTTCTTGCAGTCCATATGGGCACCAATGACATGGGGAAAACAAGGAAAGAGGTTCTGCTGAGGGATTTGAGCAATGAGAGACTAAATTAAAATGCAGAACCAAACAGGTAATAATAAGATTGTTACCTGAGCCAAATGCAAAATGGCACAGAGTTAATAAGATCAGAGAATTAAAATATGTGGCTCAAAGATTGGTGTGGGAGAAATGGGTTTGAATATGTGGGATATTGGCACTAGTATTGGTAAAGAGGGAGCTGTACCAATGGGGCAGGCTCCACCTGAACTGTGATGGGACCAGCGTCCTAGTGAATAGCATAATTAGGGATGTGGAAAGGCCTTTAAACTAAATAGTAGGGGGCTGGGTTCGACAGCTTGGAAAAGTATGGATAAACCAAAAGGTAAAGAGAATGCAGGAGAGGTTACTGAAGTATCTGGGATAAAAATGCCAAAAAGTTTAGGAATGGCTAAGATTTTAACTTCAGGTAACACGGAGACAAAATCGAAAAACTTGGTAAGTACAGGACTGATTGTCATATATCTGAATGCATGCAGTATTTGTAATAAGTAGATGATCTTTTAGTACAGCTAGAAATTGGCAGGTATGATGTTCTGGGTATTACTGAGTCATAGCTGAAAGATCACATCTTGGAGCTCAGTATCAAAGATACGCATCACGTCTAAAAGACAGGCAGATAGGTGGGGGTGGGTGGGTCTATCGGTAAAAAATTAAATCATATCTTTAGAAAGAAGTGACATAAGATCAGAAGCTGTAGAATCCTAGTGAATAGAGTTAAACTGAAAGGATAAAAATACCTCTTGGGTGTTATATAAAGGGCTCTGAACTGTAGTCAGGATGTGGGATACCATTTACAATGGGAGACAGAAAAGGAATGCAAAAAGGACAATGTTACAATAGTCATTGGGGACCTCAATATGCAGGTAGATTTGGAAAATTAGGTTGGTACTGGATTCCAAGAGTGGGAATTTGTAGAATGCCTATGAGATAGCTTTTTGAGCCTACTGGAAAAAAAAGGCAGTTCTGGATTTGGTGTTGATTAATGAATCATTCAATTAGAGACCTTAAGGTAAAGGGAACTTTAGGAGGTAGTGATCATAATGAAATAGAATTCACCCCACAGTTTGAAAGGAACTAGCTAAAAATCAGATATATCAGAATCACAGCTGAGTAAAGGTAACTACAACGGCACCAGGGTGGAGCTGACCAAAGTGTATTGGAAGGAGACACAAGCAGGAATGATGGTAGAGAAGCAATGTCTGGAGTTTCTGGGAGTAATTCAGAAGACACAGATCAGTTCATTCCAAAGAAAAAGAAACATTATAAAAGGAGGACAAGACAACCATGGCTGACAACAGAAGCAAAAAGGGAAGGCATACAATCTTGGAAAATGTAGGGAGAGGCTAGAGAATTGGGAAGCTTTTAAAAACCAACAGAAAGAAACTAAAAAGGAAATAAGGAAAATAGAAGAAGGCGAGTCAGTAGACGTTGTTTACTTAAGATTTTCATAAGGCCTTCAACAAAATGCCACACATGTGCTTGCTAAACAAGATCAGAGCCCATGGTATTAGAAGAAAGATACTATTTGAACAGAAGATTGGCTGCAAAAGGCAGGGAGTAGGAATAAAGGGGCCTTTTCTGGTTGGCTGCTGGGTCTGATACTTTTCACATAATACATTAATGATCTGGATACAACACTTGTGAGTCCCAGTGCAGGATTCCCTGAAGGTTAACTTGGAGATTGAGTAGATAATAACAAAAGCAAATGCAATGTTAGCATTCATTTGGAGGAGACTAGAATATAAAAGCAAGGATGTAAAGCTGAGGCTTTATAAGGCATTGCACAGACCACATTTGGAGTATTGTGAACAGTTTTTGGCTCCATATCTAAAAAGGATGTGCTGACATTGGAGAGGGTCTAGAGGAGGTTTACAAGAATAATTCTGCGAAAGAAAGGTTTAACGTATGAGGAGTGTTTGCAGGCTCAGAGCCTGTACTTACTTGAGTTTAGAAAAATGAGGGCGGAGGGGATCTCATTGAAACCTCCTGAATATTGAAATACAAGATAGAGTGAATATGGAAATGATGTTTCCAATAGTGATAGATTTCAGGACCAAAGAGCACAGCCTCAGTATAGAAGGATATCCCTTTAGAACTGAGATGAGGAGGGATTTATTTAGCCAGAGGGTAGTGAATCTGTGGAATCAAGTCATTGAATATTTTTTAAGTGGATAGGAATAGGAATAAGGAACCTTGGTTCTCAACGGATATTGCAACTCTGATAAAGAAGAAGAGGGAGTTGTATGACATGTATAGGAAGCAGGGAGTAAATAAGGTGCTTGAGGAGTATAAGAAATACAAGAAAATACTTAAGAAAGAAATCAGGAGGGCTAAAAGAAGACATGAGGTTGCCTTGGCAGTCAAAGTGAAGGATAATCCAAAGAGCTTTTACAGGTATATTAAGAGCAAAAGAATTGTAAGGGATAAAATTGGTCCTCTTAAAGATCAGAGTGGTCGGCTATGTGCGGAACCAAAGGAAATGGGGGAGATCTTAAATAGGTTCTTTGCGTCTGTATTAACTAAGGAAACTGGCATGAAGTCTATGGAATTAAGGGAAACAAGTAGTGAGATCATGGAAACTGTACAGATGGAAAAGGAGGAGGTCCTTGCTGTCTTGAGGAAAATTAAAGTGGATGAATCCCCGGGACCTGACAGGGTGTTCCCTCGGACCTTGAAGGAGACTAGTGTTGAAATTGCAGAGGCCCTGGCAGAAATATTTAAAATGTCGCTGTCTACAGGTGACGTGCCGGAGGATTGGAGAGTGGCTCATGTTGTTCCGTTGTTTAAAAAAGGATCGAAAAGTAATCCGGGAAATTATAGGCCAGTAAGTTTAACGTCAGTAGTAGGTAAGTTATTGGAGGGAGTACTAAGAGGCAGAATCCACAAGCATTTGGATAGACAGGGGCTTACTAGGGAGAGTCAACATGGCTTTGTGCGTGGTAGGTCATGTTTGACCAATCTATTGGAGTTTTTCGAGGAGGTTACCAGGAAAGTGGATGAAGGGAAGGCAGTGGATATTGTCTACATGGACTTCAGTAAGGCCTTTGACAAGGTCCCGCATCGGAAGTTAGTTAGGAAAATTCAGTCGCTAGGTACACATGGAGAGGTGGTAAATTGGATTAGACATTGGCTCAATGGAAGAAGCCAAAGAGTGGTAGTAGAGAATTGCTTCTCCGAGAGGAGGCCTGTGACTAGTGGTGTGCCACAGGGATCAGTGCTGGGTCCATTGTTATTTGTCATCTATATCAATGATCTGGATGATAATGTGGTAAATTGGATCAGCAAATTTGCTGATGATACAAAGATTGGAGGTGTAGTAGACAGCGAGGAAGGTTTTCAGAGCCTGCAGAGGGACTTGGACCAACTGGGAAAAATGAGCTGAAAAATGGCAAATGGAGTTTAATACAGACAAGTGTGAGGTATTGCACGTTGGAAGGACAAACCAACGTAGAACATACAGGGTTAATGGTAAGGCACTGAGGAGTGCAGTAGAACAGAGGGATCTGGGAATACAGATACAAAATTCCCTAAAAGTAGCGTCACAGGTAGATAGGGTCGTAAAGAGAGCTTTTGATACATTGGCCTTTATTAATCAAAGTATTGAGTATAAGAGCTGGAATGTTATGATGAGGTTGTATAAGGCATTGGTGAGGCCGAATCTGGAGTATTGTGTTCAGTTTTGGTCACCAAATTACAGGAAGGATATAAATAAGGTTGAAAGAGTGCAGGGAAGGTTTACAAGGATGTTGCCGGGACTTGAGAAACTCAGTTACAGAGAAAGGTTGAATAGGTTAAGACTTTATTCCCTGGAGCGTAGAAGAATGAGGGGCGATTTGATAGAGGTATATAAAATTATGATGAGTATAGACAGAGTGAATGCAAGCAGGCTTTTTCCACTGAGGCAAGGGGAGAAAAAAACCAGAGGACATGGGTTAAGGGTGACGGGGGAAAAGTTTAAAGGGAACATTGGTGGGGGGCTTCTTCACACAGAGAGTGGTGGGAGTATGGAATGAGCTGCCAGACGAGGTGGTAGATGCGGGTTCTTTTTTAACATTTAAGAATAAATTGGACAGATACATGGATGGGAGGTGTATGGGGGGATATGGTCCGTGTGCAGGTCAGTGGGACTAGGCAGAAAATGGTTCAGCCAGGAAGGGCCAAAGGGCCTGTTTCTGTGCTGTAGTTTCTGTGGTTCTATGGAGGTTGATAGGTACTTGATTAGTAAGGGCATCAAAGGTTACAGAGAGACAGCAAGAGCAGGGGGTTGAGAAGGAAAAATAAATCAGCCAGGAATGAATAGTGGAATAGATTCGATAGGCTGAATGGCCTAATTCTGCTCCTATATCCTAGGGTCTTATCATCACGTTATACAGCACAGAAATGGGCCCTTTGGCTCCACTGGTCCATGCTGATCAATATGGGATTGTACCTGTCCAAGTCTTTTAAAAGTTGTTATTGTATCTGGCACTACCACTTCCTCTGGCAGCTCGTTACAAGTAGAGGTATCACTCTATATGTAAAGAGAATTGCCCCTCAAATTCCATCAAAGCATTCCCTCTCACTGGAAACCCATACCCTCCTGTTTCCGACTCCCGAATCCCAGGAAATATACACCCTCAAAGGTTGAGCTATGTGAATGATTGGACTGTATGAAAAAAGCAGACATTAACTCAACACGAGGAAAGGACAATCTCTGTCTTGTAACAGAGATGCATTTCTATGGTGAAACAGGCTCTCTTTTAACAATGAGCTGTGTAAAGAAGAAGTCTAACTTTCCTGTTTCTGAATACTTATTTGTAACTTATTATTATTTTAGAAAAAATCTATTGCCAGATCAGTCATCTACATTTTAAATTACAATTACAATAAAGTATAGAATACTCAAGACACACAATTTGAGGGTTATCAGTTTTGTTTGAATGTATTTCTGGGGGCTTCATTCACTGTATCCATCTGCCTCAATCAGTGAACTTTTTCCCTCATCTTCTGTATTTTATAATAAATATATGAAAATGTCAAGCAAAATGAAAAAATGCCATTTTTTTCTAATGAGCTATGAAATTATTTTTCAATGTTATTGTCAACGATCTCAAGATCGCTTAATTCTTGAAGGGTTTTGACCTATTCTGCTGCCTTCTAAAAAAAATTCCACTGAAAGGTATTGACCTGGGACATTAGCTCTATTTCCCCCTCCACAAATTCAGTCTGATCTGATCATTATACCCTTTATTTTTACACCACTTTTTGTTAACAATTGATACTTAAGTTTGTGAAAAAGGAGGAGTTTAATTCTCCTTGAATTTAATTGAATTTACTTAAGGATATTTGGTACAAATCACTAATGTGAGTTTCTTCTTCCTTCAGTCCAATAATCCTGACTTGGCAGAAGTACATTTCCAGTTAGCTAATCTCGGCTACAGTTTGGCCAAAATAAGTTACTTTCTTAATAGCATGCGCCAACTGCAACATGCCAGCCGATCTAGTCCAGAACAATGTAATTGTAGTTTAGTGCTTAATTTCTTTCCACAATAGCATTGCAAAAGATAAAGGTTTAGAAATGCATTGTTGGACTATCACAGTCTTGGTCCAAATGTTGGTCAGGGTTGGGTTCTTGAAGTGAACTGCCTTTGATATCAAGATAAGATTTATACTTTTTATACTTTATTGTCGCCAAACAATTGATACTAGAGCGTACAATCATCACAGCGATATTTGATTCTGCGCTTCGCGCACCCTGGAGTACAAATCAACAGTAAATATTAAAAATTTAAATTATAAATCATAAATAGAAAATAGAAAAGGGAAAGTAAGGTAGTGCAAAAAATCCAAGAGGCAGGTCCGGATATTTGGGGGGTACGGCCCAGATCCGGGTCAGGATCTGTTCAGCAGTCTTATCACAGTTCGAAAGAAGCTGTTCCCAAATCTGACCGTATGAGTCTCCAAGCTCCTGAGCCTTCTCCCGGAGGAAAGAGGGACGAAAAGTGTGTTGGCTGGGTGGGTCGTGTCCTTGATAATCCTGGCAGCACTGCTCCGACAGCGTGCGGTGTAAAGTGAGTCCAAGGATGGAAGATTGGTTTGTGTGATGTGCTGGGCTGTGTTCACTATCTTCTGCAGCTTCTTTCGGTCTTGGACAGGACAACTTCCATACCAGGTTGTGATGCACCCTAGAAGAATGCTTTCTACGGTGCATCTATAAAAATTAGTGAGGGTTTTAGGGGACAGACCAAATTTCTTCAGTTTTCTCAGGAAGTAAAGGCACTGGTGGGCCTTCTTGGCAGTGGACTCTGCTTGGTTGGACCAAGTCAGGTCATTTGTGATATTGACCCCGAGGAACTTAAAGCTTTTGACCTGTTCCACCTGCGCACCACCGATGTAAATTGGGTCGTGCGGTCCACTACTCCTTCTGAAGTCAACAACCAATTCCTTCGTCTTGCTGACGTTGAGGGATAGGTTATTGTCTTTGCACCATGCCACCAGGTTCTTAATTTCCTCTCTGTACTCAAACTCATCATTACCCGAGATACGGCCTACAATTGTGGTGTCATCAGCAAACTTATATATTGAGTTCGATGGAAACTTGGCTACACAATTATGGGTGTACAATGGATATTGGTCTGTCAAACTCTTGTGTTGAACCTATCTTGGTCACAAGAGAGGAAACCTGCTCAGTGGGAGAGTACAGCTGTGATCTGTTTTAAAAGAAATGCTCTTTGGAATCCTTAATTTCCCTTGCTTCAACCGTTTGCTTCTGCATTGTGGCAATAAGAGAGAGCTCTGTAGTCTCCAGAAAGATTCTCACAGATTATTTTTAAAAATCCTGCAGAAGACTCTTATTTTTTTTTTGTTTCATATGAAGACAAGGATTGCTGATTATCGATACTGGTCTATATGTTACCCCAGGCAAGTGCAAACTTACTTGCTATTGTGTAATAATCTCTTTCATATATTTTACTGCAATACTTAATGAGGTAGAGCATGAAATCTCCAGTGCAAATTTTTGCAGTAAAATTGTTAATCAATAGCCATTAATGTCATCAACACTCCTTTGTGCTGTAATAACTGCAATAAATAAACCTTTTTGGAGTGTAACATATATACATTCTCAGAATATTAGGCAATGCTTGCAAAAATGGTCTATTTTATTTATTTATTGTTACCCAGGAAGTTTATTTTGTAAGCCATTCATCATTATCTTGAAACCACTAAGCTTTAAGAACTAAGTAGAGTCTACTCTAGGTTTTATACAGCAAACCAGCATAACTATTTCATCTGTTCTTTAACCACCAGTTACCAGAGTAACAACATTAATTTTCCAAATTAGCTGTAAAGTGTTTCCAAATCACAACTTCCATGTTGTTAATATGGTGCCTTGGTTACAAAACTCAGGATGTTCCAATGATGATGTATTTTCCTATGGAATGGATGTTTCCTATGGTGTCTAAGACCAGAGGACACAGCCTCAGAATAAAGGGGCATTCTTTTACAATGGAGATGAAGAGCAATTTCTTTAGCCAGAGAATGGTGAATCTGTGGAATTCGTTGCCACAAGCAGCCATGGGGGCCAAGTGTTTATGTATATTTAAGGCAGAGGTTGATAGATTCTAAATTGGTCAGGGCATGAAGGGCTGTGGGAAGCAGGAGACTGGGGCTGAAAGAGAAAATAGATCAGCCATGATGAAATGGCGGAGCAGACTCGATGGGCCAAATGGCCTAATTCTGCTCCTATATATAAACTTAAATAACCAGTTTGTTTAGGATGCTCGCCTTGTAATGCTGTGTTTTCTTGTGAAATGAACTTATAAAACTATACTTTGAACACCCTTGACTTTATATTAATTCTATAATTTTCAATTTCTATTAATTCTGCTGAATCATAGGTAAATGTAAAATGGTGGAAGATGGCTAAAATAATTAAAATTTGCAGAGTTCATTTGACTTGCAGAATATTGTGTAAAACAAACAAGCATAAATGCTGTTTTGGTAGAACAAGAATGAATGTATTTTTATTACTGTATATCAATCTAATCATTTGTTTTCAGATGACATCTTCAGGAGCAATTCATCCATGTTCTCATTTTTGTGCACTGAAGATATTTTTGTAACTGCTGATAGAGGTGCGTTTTGTAATTTTATAAGGATTTCAAATATTAATATTTTTATTGAAATTATACTGCTTTAAAACGTGACCCAAATTTTTATTTTAAAAAATCATAATTTGTAAAAGTATTTTTAATGGTCACTTGTCTTTAATGTGCTGCAAAATGTAAATAAAATCGCATTTCAGTATAAAACCTGGTCTTAATAGTGATTTCGGTGAACTTGTTTCGTCGGAAGCTTCCAGCATTTTCTCAATGAGTAAGTACTTTTAAACGTGTTAGTGAAACCACTGAACATACTTTGTGCGTATACTGCAGTCAAATTGAACCATAAACTTGCAAAAATTCAAACAGAAATTAGTGCAGACTTTGCTGAAGATATAAGATTTTGGGTCAGCTATAATTAGGTAGCATTGATAACAGTGTTTATTTTTAGAAAATAAGTTTATTGCCCTAGTATCGTAACTTTGAGGCAGAAAAGGGAGTTGTTTGACCGGAAGTAGCCGTGCAGGGCGCGTGGCATTGTGGGGGATGTAGTTCCGTCGCGCGGCCCGGGCTTCGCAACGAACTCAACGTTTGGGGAAAAAATAAATAAACCGGAAAGTTGCGGGTGAGAAAAACAAACTTCGTGAATAAGAGAGGCGGGGAGGCCGAGACGACGGGGAAGGAGCGCATCCAGGCGGCAAAGGAGGCGGCGGCGACGGTGCGGGCCCCGGGGATCGCGGCGGGAAGATGCCAGGCTTCACCTGCTGCGTACCCGGCTGCTACAACAACTCGCACCGGGACCGCGACCTGCGCTTCTACACCTTCCCCAAGGACGAAGAGCAGCGCCGGGTGTGGCTGCAGAACATCTCCCGTACTGGGGTGACGGGCTGCTTCAGCACCTTCTACCCCACCACCGGGCACCGGGTGTGCAGCGCGCACTTCCCGGGCGGCAGGAAGACCTACTCCATCAACGTGCCCACCATCTTCCCGCTGAGAGGAGTCAACGAGAGGAAGATCAGGAGGTGTCGCAAGAAGGTGCCCCAGCAAGCCGGGCCCGACGACGTCAAGCCCATCGACCTGTCCGGCACCTTCTTCTTCTCCTCCTCCTCATCGTCCTCGCCCTCACTCCCCGCGGCGCCAACCGCCGCCTCCGCTCGCCCCGAGGCTCCCGAGTGCTTGGATCATTCCTACTCACTGTCCTCCACCACCACCTCTGAGGAGCTGCTGAGGAAGCTCAACGAGCAGAAGGACATTATTGCCCTCATGGAGGTGAAGATCAAGGAGATGAAAGGCACCATCCGGCAGCTGAAGGTCAGCGAGGCGATCCTGCGGGAGGAGCTGAGGAACAAGGAGAAGTTGCTGTCCATGTCGGTGATCAGAAAGAAACACGGCATGTGACTGGTTTTACTCTGACAGATCGCAACGAACGACTCGACCCGACGAGCAGGAGAGAAAGAACAAATATACCGGATCACGACCCCTGTTTGCACGGGATGTCAAGACTATTTTTGAGTGTGATGTTTGAAATCCGGTATAGTTCAGTTTTCTACACGTCCATTGAAACCACTTGCATAATTTCTGTGTTTGTTCCGATGGACTGCATCTGTGGTTATTGATTATTTCACTCGACAGTACAGACTTGAGGTGCAAGATATACCTAACATTAGAAGTTGTGAAACAACAGGAAGCAGAGGAAGATTCATTTTCGGCGCAAGTATTTGTTACATAAATATATGTTGTGAATCAATGCGTTCATTTCATTATAATGATGCTATAACTTTAGTGTCTCTACATAGTTTGTATATTGCCCTCTTCGTGAAGTTACTGTACAACAATAACCATAAAATATAATTCTAGTCATGGTTATACTTTGTAAATTGGTTTGATAAGATTGATTTCTTTAAGTGTTTCACTACAACTTTAAGAATGAGGCCTCTGTTGATCGGGTCGACCATGGATGTTGCGTCTTAGCTGCCTAGTACTGTACATGCAAGCTGGAACACAGGCCAGGACAGTGTGATATGGAGAGCAACCTGTTTCCCATGTAACAGGCTTCCCCTTCTCCACGCAGCTGATGAATACAAGGGAACGGCAGAAACCAATACAGTGGTGTCAGAGGAGTTACCAGTCAGCATTGAGCTCAATGTTGGACTGTCTTAGGGAGTCCAGCTCTGGAATTTTCCTTGAGGTTTACTCCTGAAGCCTTCCTCATCAGTTGGTGTAGAGTCTTCCTTCTCCAAGTTGAGCTGCCAGCCATGGCTGATGAACCCCATCCCCCTGGAGGCAACTGGCTTCAAGGTGTAAGCAACCTGCCTTTGCCTTTTCTGTCAGTAGAAACCGTTCTGCTGGGCTTAGTAGCTAAGGCACATGTGAAGAACAGGAGCTAGACTTGGTTGTCTGAGGCTGTTTGTCGCTACCTTAAAAACCTATCAATGACAAAATTTTGCTCATCCTTCCTGCTATCTTCTTTGACTCTGTGTCTATTCATTAGGACTTCTATCCAGCACCTCTTGACATCTTATTCAGTAATATCTCTCTTCCTTATTTCCATTGTTCTAGGCATTATTTAAGAAAGCACAAATCCACACCTGCCATTTGAATGCTAATATTTATGTTATAATTTGAGGAAAAAACAGTCATTTTCAGTCTAATCTTTACAGAATATTATGGAATTCACAGGTAGCAAGTTTATGTAAACAATTCGTTAATGGAACCTTTATTTTGGTGTTAAAGCCTATTCTGGAAATAATAACAAAATGCTCAAGTCTTGTAAATGGTCACCAAATATTTTTATAGTATATAATCTGGTTTGTGAATGTGTTGTATTATATGATTAAAATATATTTTACATGAAATTTATAAACAATTTCTCAATAAGCCTCCCGAATATATGGAATAATAGATGCTCACTGGAGTTACAAAATAATCTTATTAGTAATTCAGATAATAAACCCAAACAAATTTCAAGCAGTTAATACTGCCTCATATTGGATATGAGTTACTTAGGGGGAGAGAGTTTTTGAATTATAGATTTTGTTTGAGTTTATGTTGCCAGCAGTTTTCAGTACAAAGAAATAGTTCTTTTTTAATGTAAATACCAGAAATAGTACCGGATAGTGTCAGTTTTGAAGATGTTTCTGCTCATTAAATTGTGTTGGTCTGTTTCATCTTATTCAGCATGGTTACTGACTCACAATGATTATTGCAGACCAGAAGAAGAAAATATGTGAATTGCCTCCCTCTGTGCACATACAGAATTCTGCATTTTTAGAATGTTCTATTTTTATTTTTTTAAATTTTATGTCGATGCTAATTAAAACAATTGTTATGGAAGTTAAACTGAAAGGTTAATGGTTGCACCTCAAATACTGAGAGTATGACTTAAGTTTTAATTGGTTGCTTGAGCACTCTACTTTTGACATAACTGTTACAATAGGCTGTGTGTTATACCTAAACCATACTCCCTCATTCTCAGTATACTGGTCATTGCTTGCAAACTGCTGCAGAATATCCTCTGCACATATTAAAATGCTCCACAAGTTTTTCATGCAATTTAATCAATACCAATAAATCAAATTGATTTCATGTTGTTGTTAGCATGTTAGAAAAAAATTGTTGCTGCCAGTTTATTGAATTCAACTGCAGTGCCTCAGATATTAATGAAACACTCAAACATTGGTTAAATTAAATACATTTCAAATTAAATAGTGTGTTAAGTCACTGTCAATTCTTTCTTATTCTATTTATAATAAAAAATGTAACCTCTTCCACTTTACAACTGTGATCACACAATAAAGTGCAACATAAAATGAAAATTTAAACAAGAAACACGTTGGTAATTGCAACCTTCCTTCAGTTAGTCCTGACGAAGGGTCTCGGCCTGAAACGTCAACTGCACCTCTTCCTACCGATGCTGCCTGGCCTGCTGCATTCACCAGCAACTTTGATGTGTGTTGCTTGGTAATTGCAAATTGTTTTGATACATGCTTTGGCAATGATAAATATATGCTTATAAAATGTACAGAAGGGTATTTTTAGGGTGTGATACAGTAATACTGATGATGAGTACACTGTTTCTGTAATATCCCAAAACACAACACAATGTCTGCAGCAATATTGCCCTAACTGCGAACTTCAAAGTGTCATCTGAAGGAAACATTGAATATTGCAAGCTCATTGAGCATTGCATTTCAATGGTACAAAGAACACAGGTAAACCTGAGCAGGTGAGGGACAGTTTTTTAAGACCTATTTTAGTTTTGTTAGAAGAAAAAGGGGTTTTATTTTGCTTTGTCACTGAATGGATATCAACACTTAATGCCAAATTTAAAATTGCTCGAAGTTTCATAAAGAGAGTCTACAGAACTTGCAGAGTGCTTAGGATACTAAGTCAAATTCAGGAATCAAATTGGGTAAACCATAAGATATAGGAGCAGAATTAAGCACAGAATATCCACCAGTTCTCATTTGTCTATTCTGCTTGTTACTTCTTCAAAGATTTCCAACAGATTCATCAGGAAAGCATTTCCCTTAAGGAAACCATGCTGACTTCGGACTATTTTATCATGTACCTCCAAGTCCCCCAAAATCACATCCTTAACAATTGACTCCCAGCATCTTCTCAACCACTGAAGTCAGACTAACTGGCCTATAACTTCCTTTCTTCTGCCTTTCGCCCTTCTTGAAGAGTGGAGTGACATTTGCAATTTTCCATTCCTACGGAACCATGCCAGAATCAATGGATTCTTGAAAGATCATTACTAATGCCACCACAATCTCTTCAGCCACCTCTTTTAGAACCCTAGGGTGTACATCTAGCCCAGGTGTCTTATCTACCTTCAGACCTTTCAGTTTCCCAAGAACCTTTTCCCCAGTAATGGCAACGTCACATAATCTTTCCCCCTGTCACTCTCAAACTTCCAGCATACTGCCAGTGAATTCCACAGTCAAGACTGATGCAAAAATACTTGCTCATTGCTTGTCTGCCATTTCCTTGTCTCCTATTAGTACCTCTTCAGCATCACTTTCTAGCAGTCCAATGTAAAAGCCCTCTTTTACATTTTTTGTATCTCAAGAAATCTTGAGATCCTCTTTAATATTATTGGCTAGCTTAACTTCATCTTCCACCTTTTCCTTCTTTATGACTTTTTTTAGTTGCCTTCTGTTGGTATTTATTCCAATCCTCTAACTTACCGCTGTTTTTGAGCTATTAATATGCCCTCTCTTTGGCTTTTATGTTGGCTTTGACTTCTCTTGTTAGCCACAGTTGTGTATCATCTTGCCTTTAAAATCCTTCATCTTTGGGACGTATATATTCTGTGCCTTCTGAATTGCTTCCAGAAATGCCAGCCATTGCTGCTCTGTTGTCATCCCTGCCAGTGCTCTTTTCCATTCAATTTTGTCCAGCTCCTCACTCATTCCTCTGTGATTCCCTTTACTCCACTGTAAAACTGATACATCCAACTTTAGCTTTTCCTTCTCAAATTATATGGTGAATTCTATCACATTATGATCACTTACCGCTAAGGGTTGTTTTACCTGAAGCTCTAATCAATTCTGGTAATTTACACAACATCTAATCCAGAATAGCTGATTTCCTAGTGGGCTCAACCGCGAACTGCTCTAAAAAGCCATCTCGTAGGCGTTCTAGAAATTCCTTCTCTTGGGATCCAGCACCAACCTGAATTTTCCCAATGTACCTGCGTATTGAAATCCCCCATAACTATCGTAACATTGCCATTTTGGCAAGCATTTTCTATCTCCCATTACAATTTGTAGACCATATCCATACTACCATTTGGTGGTTTGTATACATCTCCCATCAGGGTCCTTTTACCCTTGCAGTTCCTTAGCTCAACCAACAACAATTTGTCACCTTCAGACCCTACGTCACCTCTTCCTAATGATTTGATTTCATTTTTTTTTAACTAACAGAACCACCCCACTCTCTCTGCCTATCTGTCTGTCCTTTCGATACAATGTGTATCCTTGGATGTTAAGCTCCCAGCTATAATCTTCTTTCTGCCAGGATTCAGTGATGCCCACAACATCATACGTGTCAATCTGTAACTGATTCATCTACATTATTCTGTACACTGTGTGCTCTCAAATACAACACCTTCAGTCCTGTATTCACCCTTTTCAATTTGGTCTGCCTTTTTCATTGCAACTCATTCTGTTGACTGCAATTTTGCCCTATCATCAGCCTCTCTTTGCTGGGAGTCTCTCTACACACGGCCTCTGTTAGTAAACCAACTACCTCATCCTCAGCACTATCATTCTGTTTCCCATCCCCCTGCCAAATTAGTTTAACCTCCCCCCCCCACCCCCAAATAGCTCTAGCAAGCCTGACTGCCCATGAGGATACTGGTCCCCCTCGGGTTCAGGTGTAACCCATCCCTTTTGAGCAGGTTGCACATTCCCCAGCAGAGATCCCAATAATACGGAAATCTGAATCCCAGTCTCGCATCAGTTCCTCAGTCACACATTTATCTGCCAAATCATTCTATTTTACCCTCACTACAATGAAAGTTACTCAATCCTCTTATATTCAGTTGCAATGTATTACTGCCGTAGATTTCTCTTCTGTTTACCCTGCCAAGCTGTAGATCTCTCCATTAGGGGACGCAGTGTAGAATTGACATGTTGGCCCAGGAAGATCTTGAATCATGGGTGGCTTGCTCTCAAGCAGTGGGCAAACCGAAAAATCTTGTATAGTTGGCCGCGCACTGCAATCGTGGGTCTTGGTTGCTACAGTGCTGGCCCTTTCACTGAGCCTGCTTGTGCTATGCTGACTGGGTACAAGGAGATTTAGGGCCTATGTGAGGATGCTTAGTAGCCTTAACTCTGTTGCTGACCCAGCTGTCAAAATCTGCAAATTGCACCTGCCACACCACTTGCTGTAGTAATACCACCCAACCGTATACTCACCAGTGTAATGAGCATTTTCTCGTACCGTTAATACCATGCAGAGGGTGTCTATTGCCGCTTTAGTCCTTGGCTCTCAGATGCTTGGTAGTAGTATTTCAGTTCAGGAGAGCTTACCGTGCTATTCCACACCCTCACTTTGGGAAGTCTGACCATCTGGCTGTACTTCTACTCCCTGAGCACAGGCAGAGACTAAAGACTGCAGCACCAGTAGTGAGGACTAAGAAGGTATGGACAAGGGAAGCACAGGACTCAAAGCGCCTGCAGGACTGCTTTGAATCGGTGGACTGGACTGTATTCAGGGAGTCAACTTTGAGCCTGGATGAGTATGCCACAGTTGTCACTGACTTCATTAAAGCCCATGTGGATTAGTGTGTGCCTATGAAAATTTGCTGTACATTCCCAAACCAAAAGCCATGGATGAACCAGGAGGTTCATAGACTGTAGCATTTAAGTCTGGCAATCCAGGTCAATAGACAATAGACAATAGATGCAGGAGTAGGCCATTCGGCCCTTCGAGCTAGCACCACCATTCACTGTGATCATGGCTGATCATCCACAATCAGTACCCCTTTCCTGCCTTCTCCCTTTATCCCTTCACTCCGCTATCTTTAAGAGCTCTATCTAACTCTTCTTGAAAGAATCCAGAGAATTGGCCTCCACTGCCTTCTGAGGCAGAGCATTCCACAGATCCACAACCCTCTGTGTGAAAAAGTTTTTCCTCAATTCTGTTCTAAATTGTCTACCCCTTATTCTTAAACTGTGGCCTCTGGTTCTGGACTCCCCCAACATCGGGAACATGTTTCCTGCCTCTAGCGTGTCCAATCCCTTAATAATCTTATATGTTTCAATCAGATCCCCCCTCATCCTTCTAAATTCCAGTGTATACAACCCCAGTCGCTCCAATCTTTCAACATATGACAGTCCCGCCATCCTGGGAATTAACTTCGTGAACCTACGCTGCACTCCCTCAATAACTAGAATGTCCTTCCTCAAATTTGGAGACCAAAACTGTACACAATATTCCAGGTGTGGTCTCACCAGGGCCCTGTACAACTGCAGAAGGACCTCTTTGTTCCTATACAGTACTCAATTCCCCTTGTTACGAAGGCCAACATGCCATTAGCTTTCTTCACTGCCTGCTCTATCTGCATCTGTACCTGTACCTTGGTCTGTCTAAGAAAACCAAGTATGACTTGTGCAGGGCTATTTCAAGAGCCAAGAAACAATTCTGAGTGGGGTTAGAGGCGACATCTAACACACGGCAACTCTGTCAGGGTTTATAGGACATTACTTCCTACAAAGCAAAACCCACCATCATGAATGGCAGTGATACTTCATTACCAGATGAGTCCAATGCCTTTTATGCTTGCTTTGAAAGGAAGAATGAAACCATAGCTATGAAGATCCCTGCAGCATCCGATGACCCTATGATCTCTGTCTCAGATGCCGACATCAGGCTGTTTTTCAAGGTGGCAGGGCCTGATGGAGTACTTGGTAAGGCTCTGAAAATCTGTGCCAACCAACTGGTGGGGGCATTCAGAAACATTTTCATTCTTCCACTTCTACAGTGGGAAGTTCCCACTTACTTGAAAAGGGCAAGAATTATATCAGAACCAATGAAGAGCAGCGTGAGCTATCGTCTGGTAGCACTCACATCTACAGTGATGAAATGCTTTGAGAAGTTGGTAGTGGCTAGAATCAACTCCTGTCTCTGGAAGGACCTGGATCCACCGCAGTTTACCTATTGCCACAATAGGTCTACAGCAGATGCAACCTCAATGGCTCTCCGCACAGCCTTGGACAATGCAAATACCTATGTCAGGATGCTGTTCATTGACTACAGCTCAGTATCTAACACCATCATTTCTGCAGTCCTGATCAAAAAGCTACAGAACCTAAGCCTCTGTATCTCTCTTTGTAACTGGATCCTTGATTTCCTAACTGGAAGAACACAATCTGGGCAGATTGGAAATAACATCTCCACCTCACAGACAATCAACACTGGTGCACCACAGGAATGTGTACATAGCCCACTGCTCTACTCCCTTTATACCCATGACTGTGGCTAGGCATATTTCAAATACCATCTATAAATTTGCTGATGATACAACCATTGTTGGGAGAATTTCAGATGGTGATGAGAGGGTGTACAGGAGTGAGATATGCCAGTTAGTTGAGTTTTGTCACAGCAAGAATCTTGCGCTCAATGTCAGCAAGACCAAAGAGTTGATTGTGGACTTCAGGAAGGGTAAAGTAAGGTAACACAAACCAATTCTCACAGAGGGATCAGAAGTGGAGAGAGTGAGAAATTTCAAGTTCCTGGGTGTCAATATCTCTGAGGACCTCACATGGATGCAACATATTGGTGCAGCCATAAAGAAGGCAAGACAGTGATTATATTTCATTAAGAGTTTGAAGAGATTTGGTTTGTCAACTAAACTACTTGAAACCTTCTACAAATGTACCGTGGTGAGTATTCTGATTGGCTGCATCACCATCTGGTATGAGGGGTGGGGTACTGCACAAGATTGAAATAAGTTGCAGAAATTTGTAAAATTAGTCAGCTCCATCATGGGTACCAGCCCCTGTAGTGTCCAAGACAACTTCATGGAGTGGTGCCTTAGGAAGGTAATGTCCATCATTAAGGATCCCCACCACCCAGGACATGACCTCTTCACACTGTTGTCATCGGGAGGGAGGTACAGGAGCCGAAGGCACACACTCAGCGATTCAGGAACAGCTTCTTCCCCTCTGCCATCCAATTCCTAAATGGACATTGAACCCATGAACACTACCTCACTACTTTTTAATTTCTGTTTTGTTTTTACAGAACTTATTTTAACTTAACTATTTAATAGAAGTATATATATTCAATGTAACTCTGTTTTTTTTCTCTATATTTATTTATCATGTATTTCATTGTATTGCTGCCGCAGAGTTATCAAACTGAATGACATAAGCTGGTGATATTAAACCTGATTCAGAGAATATGCAAGCTGTTGACATATCTTGGCTAAAGGCAGTTTGTGGTTCAGCAGTGGGTCATTTTTGATTGCTTGAACGGAATGTTTAGACTGGAAAAGCATACTTAGCACGGAGGTAACTCGGGCAGGGCACTGACGTTTTAAAGTAGGTGGGTGTGCCCTCACCACTTTTAATTTACAAGCTTGAAAATGATGTTATTTCTGACATAGACTTTTCGATCTTGTTAAAGTGACTGTTATAAGTCAGCTTTCAGTCCAGAGTTACTCCAAGGCCAGCCGGTGAACGGTATGGGCGTCCTAGTTGAGCTCAGCTTTTCAATTGTTTCACATTTTGCAGTGGTGACAGCTTGAGTTTTGTTTCAGTCGATTAGGAGCAAAATTGTGGCTCATTAAACCTACTTTACGGTTAATTCAATAGATTATGAAATATTATTGATGATATTGTCAGAATATGAAAATGCAAAAAGACCTTTAATTTTATTTAGATCATAAAATGATTTGGTTCCTGCTTTAAAGTCTAATCTGCCAATGTGGGCAAAGATCCAGAGAGGTAATGCTGCTGTTCTCAAAACAAGGATTTCCAGGAGCATCTGTATTGCTTATTGATGGGTATCTATAACTATTGCCTGTATAAATATCCCAAACCAAACCTCACATCCAGCCAATTTTCCCATTGGTCTTACCCTTTCCTCTTCATGGAATAATCCTATTCTTCAAGTTCTCCAGGTCTACTACTGACAAAAATGTATGTGTCTTACCAACATTTATCAAGTGAACTGTCTTATAACCTACAATGTGACAAAACGAAGCACAAAAGTAATGGGGATGTTTATGGGAGATTTGCAAGGCAGCTTGCTTTTTTAAGAGTGGTAGGTGCTTGGAATGCACTGGCATAGGTGGGGTGGAAGCAGCTTCCATAGTGACATTGATGAGTCGTTTGGAGAATGGAGAGATAGGCTTCATATTCTGATAGATGGCGTTAGTTTAATTTAGCATTATGGTTGGCACCTTGGGCCGAATGACCTTATTCCTCTACTGTACTGTTCACTGCTGAATTTCATTCAAATATTCATCACAAAATGGATGTGGCACTGGACAAATAAGAAAGAAAATCTCTAATTCTACTAGACTGGCCAATTTCAAAGCATTTCTTCTAAAGTGCTACTAAAACACAGTAATTTTTGATTTGACACTACAATTATAGTGGTACTTCCAGACTAGTAGTGTGCACAAATATTAATTTCCTTATGTATTATGATAAGGAATTTCACCATTTGCTATTAGTCATAGTCATAGTCATACTTTATTGATCCCGGGGGAAATTGGTTTTCATTACAGTTGCACCCTAAATAATAAATAGTAATAGAAATACTACTATTAGTAAATAGTAAATAGTAATAGTCATGGAAATAATAAATAGTAATAGAATAGTAATAGAAAAATAGTAATAAACAGTTAAATAGAAATATGTAAATTATGCCAGTAAATTATGAAATAAGTCCAGTACCAGCCTATCGGCTCAGGGTGTCTGACTCTCCAAGGGAGGAGTTGTAAAGTTTGATGGCCACAGGCAGGAATGACTTCCTATGACGCTCTGTGCTGCATCTCGGAGGAATGAGTCTCTGGCTGAATGTACTCCTGTGCCCACCCAGTGCATTATGTAGTGGATGGGAGACATTGACCAAGATGGCATGCAACTTGGACAGCATCCTCTTTTCAGACGCCACTGTGAGAGAGTCCAGTTCCATCCCCACAACATCACTGGCCTTACGAATGAGTTTGTTGATTCTGTTGGTGCCTGCTGCCCCAGCACACAACAGCAAACATGATAGCACTGGCCACCACAGACTCATAGAACATCCTCAGCATCGTCCAGCAGATGTTAAAGGACCTCAGTCTCCTCAGGAAATAGAGACGGCTCTGACCCTTCTTGTAGACAGCCTCAGTGTTCTTAGACCAGTCCAATTTATTGTCAATTCGAATCCCCAGGTATTTGTAGTCCTCCACCATGTCCACACTGACCCCCTGGATGGAAACAGGAGTCACCGGTACCTTAGCTCTCCTCAGGTCTACCACCAGCTCCTTAGTCACTTTCACATTAAGCTGCAGATAATTCTGCTCACACCATGTGACAAAGTTTCCTACCGTAGCCCTGTACTCAGCCTCATCTCCCTTGCTGATGCATCCAACTATGGCAGAGTCATCTGAAAACTTCTGAAGATGCAGTAGTTGAAGTTCGAGGTGTAAATGGTGAAGAGAAAGGGAGACAAGACAGTCCCTTGTGGAGCCCCAGTGCTGCTGATCACTCTGTCGGACACACAGTGTTGCAAGCACACGTACTGTGGTCTGCCAGTTATTCTCCAGTTATTCCATGTTCATAGAGACAAAAATGTTTTAACTGTAAACACATGTGGAATTATATTGGAAAAGCATGTCAACCACATTTTCAATTTCCCGTCTGCCATGAGGTCTGAATATCACAGAAAATCAATGTTACTGCCCTTGGACATAAATTAATAAATTGTAGCTGAAAGGCTCGCTCTGTACCAGCCGTCGCAGAGGTCAGCTGTACCTAACCTCTCTGCAGAGTGTAATTGAAAGTGTCACTGCACGTTGTACGAGACATGTATCATTCTGAGACCAGTAATGTCAATCATTTTCCATTGGCAATATGGAGGCAATATTCTCTTCAGAAGTAATCTAAATAAATATGAAAAGTCTGAAGGAAAATAATGTTTTATTTCTACATTAAAAATGCGGCAACATAATTGTGGCTGGAGAACAAGAGCAAGAATTATTTGGTGAAATATTAGTGTTATATCCTCCTGCTCACATCTATTTATATCTGAGAATGCCAACAAAGATGGAAGTATTCATGTCCAGTGGCTTCAGGCCATGTTTGTACATAGAGCAGTGGCGATACTGAAGGTACATCACTGCAGGAGACTACCCCACCTTTCACCCCCTCTCACGCAAGTTACCATTTCCCAGAGTCACGAAGGCTGTTTTGTGAATGGAAGTTTAGAAATTTGAACAAAGTACAAATTAGTCACACGGTGTCAATGACCAAAATGGCACACGATATTCCAGGCACAGTCTCACCAGAAAATGACACAGAAAACACTGTGGCTGCTTGGAATCTAAAATAAAAGCAGAAGATGCCAGAAGTACTCAGCAGGTCAAGTGCCATCTATGGCCAGACAAGCAAGGTTAATGTTCCGGGCTGAAGATCTTTATCAGAACTGCGAAGGGGGCAAAAGAAGCTTATACAGCTGCAGGGAGAGTGGGCGCTTTATTATGTAACACACAGTACCGCTGCCATAAAACAAGCAATTTCACAATGTATGCCAGTGATATTAAAACTCATACTGGTGCTGATTCAAGGTTACGTCCCTGAGAGGGTAAAAACAAGGCAAAAAGCTGTTAACAAGGTTATCTGGTTAATGACTAAAATGGTAGCACTTAGACAGTGAGAACATGGTTAAAAGTAATCCAAGAACTGCAAAATACAGAGCTGTTTTCCGCTCCTTTTTAAAAATTTTCTCTCTGAGAATGAAGGGAATGCCAGCCTACTTGCTAAGCAAGTCCTCCAACTCAGCATTTTACAAATCCTACATTCTTTGTCCATGTTCTTTTGTCTGTGTTGATTAAAATAACCTTAGCTCTCCTCAGGCATCATCTCACAGATAACCAGTCAACTCCTAGATTACTGAAGCCCCAAGTGTGGTGCGGCAGGGGCTGGTCGGTATAGGACATGTGTCTTTCAAATATTGAGTGTAAGGGCCATCGGTAAAAGTGTCAATGACGGCTGAGAGCTGCACCTCTGGGCGTGCACAAGTGCAAACATTATCTCCGTATTGCACCTTGATTGTTGAGGTCTAGGTCACCTTGTTCCTGGCATTCAGTTGCCATGGTTTGAACAACTCCTTGTTCATTCTGAAGATTAGCTCAATCCCTACAGGAGAACTGATGGAATTGAGATACTTCATTATGGCAAGGAACACTGAGAAATGGGACAATGACACAGTCTTGTTTTACACTGGTCTTCGCTGAGAATAGTTCTGTTGTAGGCTCGTTGGCTAACATAATGGCTTGCAAGCTGGTGGAGTAACCATAAGATAGAAACAAATTTTTATGAGCAGCTGAATTTGAGGGGCATGGGCATTAAACCGCCCCTTCATTTAATTGACCCAAAGGCTTTGGGTAGGTTGAGAAAGGCCATGGATACTGACTCATGCTGCGCTCTATGTTTTATTTGGAGCTGTTACCCAGTGAGGATCTTGTCCCTGGGTGGACTCATTTAGAGATTTCACACAAGAGTACTCAAAGTGGAGAAAGAGCATTTGGAGTGGAATTGGTAAACTTAAGGTCGTGTATTGAGAGCCCACACCTAAGTGCTGGAAGGGGTGGATCACATTACAATCTACAGACCGTCTGTCAAGGATGATGTGTAAACATGTCTAGATGGCCTTAGGATTGACTTCAATGCCACACCAATGGCTTTTGGGACCATCTGGTGAATGAAGCCATTGAAATAAGACTGGAGGAAAAGAATTTTAACAAAGACAGAGGGTCTTGCTCTAAGTAAGACTGGAATTCAATTGTAAACAAGATGGAACAGCAGAAACCTGATTGGATGACGACTAACCAATTAGGAGGGACAGATGATGGGGGTATAAATACCACTGGACTAGACATGCCTAGGTATCGTTCCTAATGAAGATGGCAAAGTCTGTCATTGAAATTGTCAGTTAAAATTGATACTTGTACCGTCTGGAAGCCCAAGAAAAGTTTATTAGCAATACTATGTTGGCTAGTGGTGCAAGTCTCCATTTTGTCTAAGTAACTCAATTTAGAAAATCAGACACACAACCTTCCTCTGTGAGTTTAGAAGAGAAAACAGTTTGTGATTGCTTGTCAAAATCAGCCAAAGAACAAACGTCTTGAATTGCATTTCACACCAATGTTTGTTGTTGATTGACTTGCTGTGTAACCCAATTTCTTTTATAAAGCCAATCTCTTAAACTTTGATACCCTTACTAATCAAGAACTTGTCAACCTCTTCTTCTAATATTCCAAATGACTTGGCCTCCACAGCTGTTTGTGGCAATGAATTCCACAGATTCTCTACCCTCTGGTTAAAGAAATTCCTTTTCACCTCTTTTTCTAAAGGGATGCCCTTCCACTCTGAGGCTGTGCCCTGTGGTCGTGAGCTTTCCCACTATTGGAAATATCCACTCTGTCTAATCCTTTCCCCGGTCAGGAGGTTTCAATGAGATCCCCCTTCATTCTTCTAAATTCCAGCAAGAACAGGCCCAGAGGTATCAATCGCTCTTCACATATTAAACCTTCCATTCCTGTGATCATTTTCATAAACCTCCTCTGAACCCTCTCCACCCTATCTTTTCTTTAATCTTTGTAGCATCTGCAAACCATGTAACAAAACCATCAATTCCATTATCCAGATCATTAACATATAATATGAACAGTAATGGATCCAAAATTGACCTTTCTGGGACACCATAGTCACTGGCAGCCAACCAGAAAAGGCCCCTTTTTTCCCACTCTTTGTCTCCTTTCTGTCAACCAACCTTCGATCCATTCTGGTATCTCTCCTGTAATAACCTGGGCTCATGTGTCTATCCTGCCTGTTATTTCCTCAAAGTATTCCAACAGATTTGTCAGACAGGATATCTCTTTATGGAAACTATGCTGACCTTGGACCTATTTTATCATGCAGCTCCACGCATCCCGAAACCTCATCCTTAATAATTATAATGAATATCTTTCTAACCACTTAAGTCAGGCTAAATGGCTTATAATTTACTGTCTTTTGTCTCTCTCCCTTTTTGAAGAGTGGAGTGACATTTGCAATTTTCTGGTCCTCCACAACCATTCCAAAAGATCACTATTAATGCCTCCACAATCAGAACCCTGGGGTGTTGTCCATCTAATATAGGTGACTTCCTATGGTTGCCTCATTCTCCCTTTAGAATTCTTCTTTGTGATGAACCAATCCTGTGTTTTCCAAACTGCCACAGAAACTCTAGCCATTGCTGTTCTACTGTCATCCCTACTAATGTACAGTATATAATTTATCATGTATTTAAATTCATTGTGTTTTTAATATTATTATTGTGTTCTTTATCTTATTGTGTGTGTGTTTTTGTGCTGCATTGAAGCCAGATTAACAATTATTTCATTCTTCTTTACAATTGTGTACTGGAAATGAGATTAAACATTAAACAATCTTGAATCTTGCCTTATCTCCTGAGTATTTCCAACACTTTCTGTTTTTCTTGCTGGTTTCCAGAATCCGAAGTTTTTTTGTTTTTTTTTTGATGAGAAACCATTTCTTTTATCCAGAAAGACATTGAAAAGGACAGCAAAAAAAAAAGGGAATGGAACTAGATATGATAGTTACAGATAACTCACACCATTTTCAAAATACAAGGACATCCCTATAGAATAGAGATGAGCAGGAATTGCTTTAGCCAGAGGGTGGTGAATTCTGTGGAGTTCTTTGCTGCAGTTGACTGTGGAAGCCAAGTCAATGGGTACATTTAAAGTGGAGGTTGATAGGTTCTTGATCAGTGAGCACATCAAAGGTTATGGTGAGAAGGCAGGAGAAAGGGGCTGTGAAGGACAATAAATCAGCCAGGATAGAATGGCAGAGCAGGCTTGATGGACCGGATGGCCTAAGTTTTGCTCCTCAACTGTACACTTAGTTTTCTTCTCCCTTTGGTCCCCTTTACCATTCCTTCCTTCCAAAGGCCCCATCTGCCCATTATCTCCTCCTCACCGAGTTCCACCTATCGCCTACCTGTCTTTCTCCCACCCTTCATTGCTCGATACTGCCAACCTTTCCTCTTCCCTTTCAGTCCTTACACAGCATCTTGACCTGAAACATTCACTTACTCCTTTTGCTTCCGTAGATGCTGGTGACCTCTGGGTTCTTCTAGCTTCTAGTTTCTTTGGTCTGGATTTAACACTAACATTTGAATAAATATTTGAATAGATAAAAATTACAGATCTACGGGAAGAGAGGAAGAGCCAAGAAACAAGTGAGGGGCACAGATGCAGAATGATATTGTTTGGAACTGGATCCATCTACGATTCAGTGATTGTGTGGCATCTAACGATTGTACAACGTAAAAGCCTGTCCAGCCTATTTTTGAAGGTGTACAAATGCAAAGTCTTCCCCTCTTTAGGACATTATTGTCATGCAGGTAAACTTGTAATTAGCATAAATATCAGGAGGAAAATTCACTCATTGAGATTGAGAGAAGAAGAGGGAGAAATTTTAATGGATGAGCCAAGTCTGGAGAGGGTTGAAAATGCTTGAACGAGGAACTGTAGTGAAATGAAGATTCAGCATTGGAGTATCTCAGCAAGGTACCGATGCCCTCAGGAACACTAGAGTGGTTCTGGTAGTGAAGAACGTGAACGCAAGTACACAAAATGTAAGAGCTGCTGTTGGCTAAGCAGCCTCTCAATGGTGCTCAGCCATTCGATGATATCACAGGCTGGCTTTAGTTCCACTTTTCTGCCTTAACCCCTGAAGCTGGTGGGAGCAAAGGGAGTTGGGAATGGTGAGGGTGGAGTGGCAAGGGAGGGGTTGGGGGGATGGTGGCAGAGAAGTAGAGTCATGGGCTGGGGGTGGCATGGGTGCAGGCACAAGACGAGATCATTTGATTCCAAACGTTTAGTTTATTGATCATTGCAGAACGTCTCTCTGGTGCTTTCTTCTCTCACCCCTATACCTTCCCCTTTACATAACCATGATTCCCCTCTCCCTGCCCCCTTCCAATTCTCAGTCCACAATAAACACCCATCAGGTTTATCATCACTCACATATGTCAAGAAATTTGTGTTTTTCAGGTCAGCAGTACAGTGTAATACAGAAAAATGCTGCAGTACTGTGCAAAAATCTTAGGTACCGTAGTCATGTGTGCTAAGACTTTTGCACAGCACTGTAAATTTCAATATTAAATAGTATTTCACTTATTGCTATCAAAATGGATAATTTCAGATTCTACCATGTTATACCTTATCTGCTAAATTTTGTCTACTCACTTAACCAATCTACATTTTCTGAGCCAAGATCGTTATATGGCTTCCTGAATGAGCAGAGCCCCTCCCTGACACCACTTTATATTAATGAGTCTACCTTTCTGAAATGTTAAGGACCTAGAATATTTGGGTCCCAGCCTTATCCAGAATGCACCCAAGCCTCTGCAATGGCTGTCACGTGTGAAAGTCAGTGAATCTCTACATACTATATGCTACAACTAACCCTCTTTGTTCAAATACCTTGTGTATTCACATTGTCCATTAACTTTGACTTCCTGCGACATTTCCCTAATTTGATTCCAATTTTTATACTCCTGTTATATTAGACACTTTCCCTTCTTGTTACACTAACAAGCTTTTTAATTGAGGGATCAGACCTTAATACCACAAAACAATAAGCCATAGGAGCAAAATTAGGCCATTTGGTTCGAGTCTGCTTCGCCATTCCATCATGGCTGATTTATTATTCCTTTCAACCCCATTCTCCTGCCTTCTCCTCACACTGACTAATCAAGAACCTATCAGCCTCTACTTCAAATACACCCAATGACTTGGCTTCCACAGTCGCCTGTGGCAATGAATTCCACAAATTCACCACCTTCTGGCTTAAGAAATTCCTCCTCATCTCTCTGCTAAAGGGACAGCCTTGTTATTGTATTACAAAAGCAATGAAAAAGGCAAGAATTTTATCATTGACTTAGACTGAAGCTTTTGAACCATGAAGGGACTAAATATGATTCGGTCAGATAGAATATGAGATTAACATAAAAAGATCAGAAGGCCCAAAGGCCAAACCTGTATCCAAAGAGAAAGATTCAATGCCAAAAAGTTTTTTATTTCCAGAGCCATCCTTCCCTGGACCAGAATCGGAATCAGGTTTTGTTGTAGGGAGAAGAATAATGGGGTTAATAACTTGTCAATAAGGATGTGGATTGTGCTAATGTGGAAATAGGGAACCGCAGACAGAGTCTAGAAATAGAGACATGGAATGCAGCAGAAGTGACCGAGTTGCAGAAATGTTACTGATTGTGTTATAGCATGCACCTATTGGTGTAATAGAAAACTGAATTTGCTGTTAGACCTATGGATCATCATTTTATTTTGTAATCAGGACCCAGACTGCTATGTAATTAAGTTTTCCTAGTGCCAAACACACACCCGCCCTCTGCTCTCATTCGTGTTAACTTCAGCCTTGTTTGACGCCTCAATTGGAGTGAAGCAATGGACTCGATTATGGACTTGCGTCTCCAGGCCGTGCACTCCACTCCCTGCCTCAGTGAACTCACTCAGAGACAGCAAAGAGCCAGATTGCATAATTGTCCCAAAAACACACAGTCAAAATATAAATCACAGGCTCCAACTGCACGCAGCTCAGTAGAATCATTTTTGAAAGAAGTAAAAGAAATATTTTCGTGAACTATCTGTAGGACGTCGCTATTAGTTGCTGGCGCCATCTAGGATGAGACTTGATATTAAGTGGGTATTTCAAAGATTACTGAGCTGAAACATTAATGATAGAATGATAAAATTAAGGAAAATATATGACACAGAGGGAAATTATCTGACCCATTATGCTGGTGCTAGTCAAAAAGACCCTATCCAACCTAATCTCAACTTCTAGCAGCAGACCATTGCCCCACAGGTCAGGTACCTCATGCACACATCCGAGTCTGTTTCTCTCTCCACAGATATTGCCTGCTGTGTTGAGCAAACCCGGTACTTTCCATTTTTAAATTTTATTTTAGACTTCCGGCAGCAGCAGTGTTTTAATTTTGAATCCCTCAGAGTCGGTGTTCTGCTCTTGGTGAGTCAGGAATTGACTTGATTGCATGTGCCTTAGGCTGATGGGAGTATTATACTTTTCATTGGTGATCACTTCTGGGTGAAACTGTACACATTGCATTGAACTTGGTAACTCTAGGTATAGTTCATCCTGGGGACCTGATTTTAGTTCTGATGTCAGACATTATGTACAATTGTTTCTGGATGCCCAACCCATGTTCCCACCTTTACCAGCAGGAGTGTAAGCTTTCGTGTGTAACCTATGACCTTGCTGAAGAGTCAGAGTACAACCAATGATTCTTTGTGTTGTTTTGCTGTATTGCGACCATTTAAAAGAAAACTGTTTTGATGTTGGAGACATAACTGGGCAATATCAGAACTACCAGCCTTTCAGGCACCTTCCAATATTTTCAGAATGTGCTTATGTTAATTGGGAGTACTTCTTTCAACGCTTGGCTGCTGACATATCCAATGTGTTTCTCAGTAGCAAGTTCACCGGCAGCATACTACTGGCAACCAAGCCAATGGCTGCCACATTGGTGTAATTTACCTTTAACTATTAAACACAATTTTCCTGATAATACTTTATAACAGCGGCAAATCTAGACATGCATTAAACATAACATATTTCAGTTAAGTAAAATAACCTAGTGCCTTTCCAATTTAACAAACTCGTATTTTTTAACTACAACATCACAATTTCCCCTGGACAGCTGGAGTCCGGCTGTTCGAAGACTCTCCCTTTCACTGAGAGTCCATTTTGATGTTCCTTGACAAACCAAAGAAGCTCTTGCCCCGGTACAGAGAACGGATTAAAGACCTCTAATTGCGTTGCCCGAGAAGCAAAACTGGGAGGTGACTTGGTGCTTTTGTTTAGCCTGTAAGCACAGAGCTGAGTTGACAACAGATCCCAAATCATATACGTTTGCTCCCTGAGCACAGCATCTTCTGTGGTTACCTAGTAAGTGGGCAAAACCATAGGCGCAGCATCGCACCTCTTTTACCAATGCGAACAATACAAAGGAAACCAATCTACAATACTCTAAATCTAAAGCATGGGGAAAATATGATTCACTTGACGCTCATCAACACAGAAACAACTTTTATCCGTCAACCAACATCTTTTGATGCTCCAGAAAAACCTACAGAATGTAGCTATAACAGAGGTGTGGCACCTTAGTTCATGATTTAGCTTGTAAAGAAGTTGTTTAATTCCAAAATACATCTTAGCTCAATTTGCTTAACTTGAAATGGCCTAACATGGCACATTGTTGCAACGATATGTACTCGATTAAATTAAAATGAATTCTGTTGCAGTTTTCAGGACCTCCAGCGTGCTTTTTAGCTAATTAAGCACTAGATGACTTTTTAATTAAGAACCGATTTAACATGGATCAAAAAGTATAAATAAACCTGGAACATGTAAAGTGCAATCTCAAATTCTGTGATCTCACAAAAAGCGTAAGGACAGAATTAGCCCATTCACCCCACTGTTCTGAGCATGATATGACTCCGAATTTCACGTTCTTGCCTTTGTTCCATATCTCTTGATATCATTACCCAGCCAAGTTTCAACTTCTGCCTTTCTTTGAACTGGAAAAGGGTAAAAGAGTAAAAGCCCAATAAATGGTCATACAGTAGATTCAATGGTGCAAGAGCTGAAATCAGTAATTAGTCACAGATCAATACCTTTTCTGATTTATACAGTTGGCTCCAAATAGAAGGCATTTGCCAGTCAAGATTGATTGATATTGAAACATGTATTTGTGTAAAAACCAATTTCAGATTCTGTGTGATTCTTTGATTAGATGATCATAAACCCTGTTTATGGGTAAGATACCAGATTCAGTGGTAACTTGAATTAAATTAATAATATAACACACAATTCATTAAACTTTAATTATTTCACAGCTTCAGCAGAGACCCTGAATGAAACATGATACAGTAAATGTTGCTGTGAGTCGAATTCTCATTCTTCTCAGATGATGATGTCCGAGATTGGTCCACCAGGTCTTGGGTACAAGAAATAATCAACATCAAGTGACCTGACAAAATTCACAGGTAAAGCATTCTGCAAAGCTATGGTTCTCATAACAGAAGGGTTATTAACAAAATTGCTGTGGTTTCCTCCTATGATTTCACTAAACGGCTGCTACCCTTGGAACAAATGATGCTTCCAAAAGGGAAGCATTGTTTGTAAGCTGATTTTACCTGTACTCGTCACGCTGGGAAATATTGACATTGGATCCTGATCAGTAACCAATCTATTTGTTTGTTTGTTTGTTTATCTATCTATTTACTTACTTCAAACCGCACTGCCTGACAACCCCCGATTTAATCCTAGCCTAATCATGACACTGTCCTGCAGTCTTCCCTGGGACAGGGTGGGAGATGCTTGGTAGAGAAACGGTTAAAACACAGATCATGAGGACAAAATATCACAAAGCAGGCAAGTAGTCAGGAAATGTAACATTTATTGTGGCAATGTACACTCAGTGGCCATTTTTATTAGGTTCCCCCATACACCTGCTTGTTAATAAAAATATCTATAGAAACTCCAAAGCATACAGCCATGGTCAAGAGGTTCAGATTTTGTTCAAACCAAACATCAGAATGAGGAAACAGGATTCCACACAGATGAATACACATCGTAAAGTGCTTATCAGGTTGCAGCTCGGGGCTCTTATACGTACTGCTGAAATGTTTTTTCCTGTTCACTTCATCTTGTATTATACATATTGTTGTTGTGTGACTGAAGTACTGGGAGATATGAAGCAGTGTCTTCATTCATCAGAACGAGACAGAGCAGCATCAGGCTGATCAGCAAAATGCAACTGTTGTTTTACTCCGTCCTACACATCTCCACGTAACCTTACTAAATTTGGCAGTCGTAGTTCTTTTCTGTGCACTTGTAATCTCTATTGCTTCTCTCTCCGAGATGTGAATCCACGTTAAACCATATCTCACATGCGTGCTTCTATTTTAATTGCTATATAGTTGCAAAGACACGTCACTTCCTGTTCTTCCACTGCCCTCCTCACACTGATGTCTGGCCATTCATTCCCTCACTATCCCCTTCCTGGTGAGTCTTTACTATAATCACCTCGGGCAGCTGTGCTACTTCTAACAGCTCCTGAGTGTGCTCGGTCCCTCTCACTGGGACCCTCCGACATGATCCCCATGCATCGCCCTGTCTCTCCTCCCTGCTTGGAGCTGTCCTCTCTCTCTGGGCCACATTACCTTTGCGGATCACAGCTGTTCACTGTCCCTGCCTCGCCCATGTTGTTTCTCCCATTCCCGAGTCTAGGTCGCACCGTGTGCCTATTCCCCGGATAGTACCTTCACCGTTTGGGCACACCCAAAAGTCTACAGGAGGCTTTCGATCCCTGGGGCTGACTTCTCCCCACCCTCCTTGTTTCACCTCCTACTGGTTTCGGGTCTCACCCCTATACAGGGGGCTACACCGGGAGCACCGAACACAGTATATGACCCCAACAGGCTCACAGGTGAAGTGTCGCCTCACCTGGAAGGACTATTTGGGGCCCTGAATGGTAGTGAGGGAGGAGGTGCAGGGGCAGGTGCAGCACTTGTTCCACTTGCAAGGGTAAGTGCCGGAAGGGAGATCAGTGGCAAGGGATGAATGGACAAGTTCTACCCATTCAGCTCTCTGCCACGTTCGTGATACCTAGCCACCGACCCGCACATTTTGAAGTGTGATTGCTAATTTCAAAAATAATCACCCATTTCGACTGCTGAGGTCACTGGCCCCACAATGGGTCGCAAAGGCATCCCAATCAAGCCCCCAAATGTTGTGTGAAAGAAGTCACTGGAGAGAAGTACTGGTAGATATGACACAGTCTCTTTATTTGACAAAATAAGACACAGCAGGTAACATAGACCCTTTGTGGAGGAAAAAGATCTGTCCGATCCAATGCTACATGACATTTTATCGAAGGGAAGACGACGGCGCGACGCAGCTCGCAGCAGCCACTCCGGTGGTGATGTCTGTTATTTGTCAAGTAGGGTGCCGTGCACAATCCTGATTTGATGGAGATGGACGTGAGGACATGGAGGAACACCTGTTGAAATGCCTGCTTCGCTGCTGCTGCTGCTACTGTGTGGTCCGGAAGCTCCGGAGGAGAAGGCCCCGAGTTCTCGGCTTTGCTTGTTGCTCGGCGGCCGGGGTGGGGTCAAAGCGCTCAGCAGAGGATGGTGCTCGGAGATGCTGTGTCAGAGGCTCGAAGTTTTCCGACGGTCTCAGAGTCTGCTGCGGTCGGGTGCTTCCAATGGTGCTGCATCAGCAAGTTGGCAGCGCTTGGAGGTTCATGGCGGGCAGAGTTCCTCCTTTCTGCCGCCTGCGTGGGATGATGAGTCTATCAGGACTTCGAGACTTTTTTTTACCATGCCCATGGTCTGCTCTTTATCAAATTATGGTATTGTTTTGCATTGTTGTAACTATATGTTATAATTATGCGGCATGGTTCTGGAGGACTGGAAGATTGCAAATGTCACTCCGCTATTTAAGAAGGGGGCAAGGAAGCAAAAAGGAAATTATAGACCTGTTAGCTTGACATCGGTGGTTGGGAAGTTGTTGGAGTCGATTGTCAAGGATGAGGTTACAGAGTACCTGGAGGCAAATGAAAAGATAGGCAGAACTCAGCATGGATTCCTTAAAGGAAAATCCAGCCTGACAAACTTATTACAATTTTTTGAGGAAATTACCAGTAGGCTAGACAAGGGAGATGCAGTGGATGTTGTATATTTGGATCTTCAGAAGGACTTTGACAAGGTGCCACACATGAGGCTACTTAACAGGATAAGAGCCCATGGAATTACGGGAAAGTTACATGCGTGGATAGAGCATTGGCTGATTGGCAGGAAACAGAGAGTGGGAATAAAGGGATCCTATTCTGATTGGCTGCCGGTTACCAGTGGTGTTCCACAGGGGTCCATGTTGGGGCCGCTTCTTCTTACATTGTACATCAATGATTTGGATTATGGAATAGGGGGCTTTGTGGCTAAGTTTGCTGACGATACGAAGATAGGTGGAGGGGCCAGTAGTGCTGAGGGAACGGAGAGTCTGCAGAGAGACTTGGATAGATTGGAAGAATGGGCAAAGAAGTGGCAAATGAAATACAATGTTGGAAAATGTATGGTTATGCACTGTGGCATTAGAAATAAACAGGCAGACTATTATTTAAATAGGGAAAGAATCCAAAGTTCTGAGATGCAATGGGACTTGGGAGTCCTCATACAGGATACCCTTAAGGTTAACCTCCAGGTTGAGTCGATAGTGAAGAAGGCAAATGCAATGTTGGCATTCATTTCTAGAGGAATAGAGTATAGGAGCAGGGATGTGATGTTGAGGGTCTATAAGGCGCTGGTGAGACCTCACTTGGAGTACTGTGGGCAGTTTTGGTCTCCTTATTTAAGAAAGGATGTGCTGACGTTGGAGAGGGTACAGAGAAGATTCACTAGAATGATTCCGGGAATGAGAGGGTTAACATATGAGGAATGTTTGTCCGCTCTTGGACTGTATTCCTTGGAGTTTAGAAGAATGAGGGGAGACCTCATAGAAACATTTCGAATGTTGAAAGGCATGGACAGAGTGGATGTGGCAAAGTTGTTTCCCATGATAGGGGAGTCTAGTACGAGAGGGCATGACTTAAGGATTGAAGGGCGCCCACTCAGAACAGAAATGCGAAGAAATTGTTTTAGTCAGAGGGTGGTGAATCTATGGAATTTGTTGCCACGGACGGCAGTGGAGGCCAAGTCATTGGGTGTATTTAAGGCAGAGATTGATAGGTATCTGAGTAACCAGGGCATCAAAGGTTATGGTGAGAAGGCGGGGGAATGGGTCTAAATGGGAGAATGGATCAGCTCATGATAAAATGGTGGAGCAGACTCGATGGGCTGAATGGCCGACTTCTGCCTCTTTGTCTTATGGTCTTATGGTTTTGTCAGTTCTAGTCTAGGTTTGTCCTGTGTTTTCTTGTGATATCACTCTGGAGGAATGTTGTATTATTTTTAATGCATGCATTTCTAAATGACAATAAATGAGGACTGAGTGTCCTCATAATCTAATACGCTAAAGATCAAAGGACAATTCAGGAGAATTCCATATTTACAATACATCCACGATGCTTCCTTTGAACTACACACCGCCCTCTTCACACCCACACTACAGACACCCAAATAATGAATTTAAATCAGCATTGTCTGGTCTTCTAATCAACTGTGGTTCATGATTCTTAGGAACCCATTGTTCAGAGATGCATTTTAAATTTAATCTACAGTCTATATTCATATTCATAATTGGTCAATTACTGAAGTTATTTGCTATATATGCTAACCCCCAAAAAAACAACCTAACACATACAAGTTGAAATGGACACATAAAAATCTGAATAAATATCAAACAATTTGATTAAAAACTTGTCGCAAGTGTTGTAGAAATTTCATTCTATAAATATTATAAATGATTAATGCATGGACTTGAATTGCTCAATTATGATTTATTGTTTGATCTGAATATATTTTATCACCCTGTCATTTTTAATTAACTCAAATGTATAGCTAATAGGAACTGTATAATTAAAATAATTATTAAGTGCAGTACTGAATATTCTGCAATAGTTTAGTTTACAGACTATAATTTTGCAGGATCAGTAGTTTCAGTTGTTTCATAAGGGCTTAGTACATCATATTTCATAGGAGGTCTCCTGCTGTTTTTATTTATTTGTATGAAGGTATCGTTGAGCTGAACAGTTCAATCTCTTGTGACCCAAAGCAGATATTTGTGTTTTGCACACATAATTATTCAGTCTTTTCAATGCAAATTAAGAAGATATTTGGTGAGATATGAAGTGATAAACTTTATTTCATGGTAAGCCAAACATACAAATAAAGGAATAATGATATCCATAACTAATTTAATAGAACGGATTTTCTCATACAAAAGTCATGTCATATCATGTCATGCTTCAAAATAATGGTGTGTCATTTTATTGATTGAAAAACTGGTTTTTAGTTGTTCTCCTTCATTTTCAATTAGCTACAGTATGTTGGTTTTTTTGGCCAGCCTATCCCGACCGAAATATAATTGTTTTATTCTTCCTCATTTCAGAGCTCCTACACTTTTTTCTATTGATTTGCAGCATCAGCAACTCTGCAAAATAAAAGGTATATGATAGTTATTGATTACTAATACCAAAATATTTAATTCTATCTGTACTTAATCTTTGGGAACAAAGATATGTTAGTTTTTAAACCATTTTACATTTTATTAGAAACATAGAAACATAGAAAATAGGTGCAGGAGTAGGCCATTCGGCCCTTCGAGCCTGCACCGCCATTCAGTATGATCATGGCTGATCATCCAACTCAGAACCTTGCACCTGCCTTCTCTCCATACCCCCTGATCCCTTTAGCCACAAGGGCCATATCTAACTCCCTCTTAAATATCGCCAATGAACTGGCCTCAACTGTTTCCTGTGGCAGAGAATTCCACAGATTCACCACTCTCTGTGTGAAGAAGTTTTTCCTAATCTCGGTCCTAAAAGGATTTCCCTTTATCCTCAAACTGTGACCCCTCGTTTATTGTTTTCTTTACAAAAAAGATGAATAAAAATATTTTGCTTAGAAATTCTAATAGTGCAAATACCATTTTTCTACAAATCTTTTCTGAAAAAAAAGTAGCCATTATTAATCCCGGAAGTCTGAAACTATAATGTTTAGAAGTATTTGTTCAATACATGCACAAATTATAGTCTTCACAAAGTACATTGAAGTTCTTGGGGCCTTACGCATTTATTTTTTCTTTAAACTGGGATATAAGTTAATCAAACAGGAAGGGTTAAATCACAGGATAAGTTTTTGTTGGGATAGTGTTAGCCATGACAGCAGTAACATATCAACAATCTGAAAAATTACCTCCATTTCTCTCTGTATTTCTGGCCTCACCTGCTGAACGTTTCCAGTATTTAGAGAACACAGAATACTACAACACAGGTTACTTTTCATCATTATCTGCAACTCAGCATTCAACGCTATTATCCCCTTGAAACAAATAACTAAGCTCCTAGACGTAGGCTTCAATATCTCCCTGTGCAAATGAATCCTCAATATCCTCACTTGCAGACTTCAGTCAGTTCAGATTGACAACATCTCCTCCACAATATACCTATGATTGTGTGGTGAAGTACAACTCCAATGCCACATTTAAGTTTGCTGATAACATCAGTGTTGTTGGCCGAATCAAAGGCGGTGGAGGGAGGAGGGAGATACAAAGTCTGATTGACTGGTGCCATAACAACAACCTTTCACTCAACGTCAGCAAAACCAAAGAGCTGATTATTGACTACAGGAGGGAGAAGGGAGACATCCATAAGCTGGTCTTCATTAGGGGAACTGAGGTGGAGAGGATTGGTAACTTTAAATTTCTTGGCATTATGATATCTGAGACTGTGTCCTGGGACCAGTAGGCAAGTGCCATCATAAAGAAGGCATGAGGTCGTCTCAAATTTCTTAAAAGTTTGCGTAGATTTGGCATATCACCTAAAACTTTGACAAAATTCTATAGATACACAGTGGAGAGTATCCCGACTGGTTGCATTATAGCCTAATATGGAAATCTTTCCAGAACAAAAGGACTGGCTGCACCTGAACCTGAGGGGGAACAATATCCTGCTGGCATGTTTGCTAGAGCCACTGGAGAGATTTTAAACTAAGTTGGCAATGGGATGGGAACCAGACTGATAGAGCTGAGGATGGGGCAGTTGGTATACAACTAGATGTAGTGTGCAGTGCATCAGTCTTCATTCTGGAAGACACTAGCTGTATGCCAGTAGCTTGAGAGTGTCAGGGGCAGAAATGAGTGCAGTTGGTATTACCATGGAGAAGGTGCTTGGAAAGCTAAAAGGTAGGAAGGTAGATAAGTCACCTAGACCACACCCCAGGGTTCTGAAAGAGGTGGCTGAAGAGATTATGGAGGCATTAGTAATGATCTTTCAAGAATCACTAAGTTATAGAATGGTTCTTGAGGACGGGAAAATTGCAAATGTCATTCCACTCTTTAAGGAAGGAGTCAGAAGAAAGAAAATTATAGGCTATTTAGCCTGACTTTAGTGATTGAGAAGATGTTGGAAACTATTTTTAAAAATATGTTTCAGGTACACGGAGGCACAAGATAAAATAGCCCAAAGTCAACATGGTTAGCTTAAGGGGAAATCTGACCTGACAAATCTGTTGGAATTCTCTGAGGAAATAACTGGCAGGATAGACAAAGGGGAGTCAGTGGATGTTGTCTACTTGGATTTTCTAAAGGTTTTTGACAAGGTGCCTCACATGAGACTGCTTAACATGGTAAGAGCTGATGGTATTACAGGAAAGATACGAGTATGGATAGAAGATTGGCTGACTGGCAGGAGGCAAAGAGTGAGAATAGAGGGGGCCTTTTTCTGATTGACTGCTGGTAACTAACAGTGTTCTGCAGGGGTCAGTGTTGGGACACGTAATAGGTCAAGAACTTGGATGGCAGAATTGATGGCTTTATGTCCAGGTTTGCAGATGATACAAAGACAGGTGAAGGGGCAGGTATTGTTGAGGAAGCAGGGAGTGGAATACACCCTAGGGAAGTATGCAGTCATGCACCTTGGTAGAAGGAATATAGGCGTGGACGATTTTCTAAATGAGGAGAAAATTCAAAAATCAGAGCTGTAAGGGACTTGGGCATCCTTGTGTAGGATTCCCTAAGGTTTAACCTGTAGGTTGATTCAGTGGTAAGGAAGGCAAATACAATGTTAATATACATTTCGAGAGGACTAGAATACAAGAACACTGGTCACGCTGCACTTGGAATATTGTGAGCAGCTTTGGGTCTCTTATCTAAGAAAAGATGTGTTCAAATTGGAGAAGGTTCAAAAGGGGTTCACGAGAATGATTCCAGGAGTGAAAGGATTAACATGAGGAGCATTTGATGTCACTGGGCCTATACTTGCTGGAGTTTTGAAGACTTTGGGGGGATATCAATGAAACCTTTCAAATACTGAAAGGCCTAGATAGAGTGGATGTGGAGAGGGTGTTTCCTATAGTGGGTGAGTCTAGGTCCAGAGGACACAGCCTCGGTTTAGAGGGAAGTCCATTTAGAACAGAGATGAGGGGGTATTCTATAAGCCAGAGGGTGGTGAACCTGTGGAATTTATTGCAACAGACGGCTGTGGAGTCCAAGTCATTGGGTATGTTTAAAGGAGGTTCTTGATCAGTCAGGATGTTAAAGGTTATTGGGAGAAGCCAAGAGAATGGGATTGAGAGGGATAATAAGTCAGCCATGATGGAATGGCAGAGCACACTTGATGGGCTGAATGGCTTAATTCCACTCCCATGTCTCATGGTCTAAACTCCAAGCTCACAAATGGAAAGAACTACAAAAAAAAAGTGGATATAGCTGGGTCCATCACAGAGAAAGCCCCCACCCCCCCAACACGGAGGACATGTACAAGGAGCACTGCCACAAGAAAGTAACATCCATCATCAGGGACCCCTGCCACCCAGGCTATGCTCTCTTCTCACTACTACCGCTGGGCAGGACGCGCAGGAACCTTGGGTCCACATCACCAGCTTCAGGAACGGTCATTACCCTACAACCATCAGCCTCTTGACCCGGTGTGGATAACTCATGTTTCAACACTGAACCAGCTCCACAACCTATAGCCTCTCTTTCAATGGCTCTACACTCATGTTCTCAGTATTATTTAATTATTTTTATTTACTTCTTATTATTTGCAGAATTTGTCTTCTTTAGCACATTTGTTGTTTGCTGGTCTTTTTTTAAGTTTTTATAAATTCTATTGTATCTCTTTATTTTCCTGTAAATGCCTGCAAGAAAATGGGGCACCCTGGTAGATAACGGTTAGTCCGATGCTAGTAGAGCTTGGGGCATAGGAGTACAGCGTTCAATTCAGTTCCATCTGTAAGGAGATTGTTCGTTCTTCCAGTGACCGCCTGGGTTTCCTCTAGGTGCTCCGTTTCCTCTGCCAGTCCAAAGATGTACTGGTCAGTAGGGTAACTGGTCATCGTAAATTGTACTGTGATTAGACTAGGGGTTCAGTTGCTGGGTGGCGTGGCTTGTTGGGTCAGGTCAGCCCGTTCCATGCTGTCCCTCTAAATCAGGGGTTCCCAAACTTTTTTATGCCATGGACCAATACCAAGGGGTCTGTGGATCCCCTGCTCTAAGTAAAATAAATTAAAATTAATCTGAATGTTGTATATGGTGACATATGTGTATTTGATAATAAATTTAATTTGACTTAGAGTCAAATATGAATTTATCATTGATATATAGTGAAATGTGCTATAAAATGAAACTCCACTTTGAACTACTGAGCCCTTTACTGGAGAAAACCTTTCTGAACCATAAAAGGCAATGTCCCAGTCTCAACCATCTTCCGCCGGTTTATCGACGACGTCCTTTCCATCAAAATGACAGAAGCAGAACTATTCAGTGTCAACTGCACAATGTTCAATTACACTTAGACTGCTCAGAAAATAAAAGCAGTTCATACCAGCATGCAACAAGGCCCTGGCAATATTCAAAAATCAGAATCAGGTTTATTATCACCAGCATGTGATATGAAATTTGTTAACTTAGCAGCAGCAGTGCAATGCAACACATAATCTAGCAGAGAGAGAGGGGAAAAAAAGTAATAAATAAAATAAAACATAATAATTGATTATTAAAAATGTGCTAAAACAGGAATACTGTATTTAAAAAAAAGTGAGGTAGTGTCCAAAGCTTCAAAGTCCATTCAGGAATCGGATGGCAGAGGGGAAGAAGCTGTTCCTGAATCGCTGAGTGTGTGCCTTCAGGCTTCTGTATCTCCTACCTGATGGTAACAGTGAGAAAAGGGCATGCCCTGGGTGATGGAGATCTTTAATAATAGATGCTGCCTTTCTGAGACACCGCTCTCTAAAGATATCCTGGGTACTTTGTAGGCTAATACCCAAGATGGAGTTGATGAGATTTACAACCTTCTGAAGCTTCTTTCGGTCCTGTGCAGTAGCCCCTCCATACCAGACAGTGATGCAGCCTGTCAGAATGTTCTCCACGTTGCAAGTTTTTGAGCGTATTTGTTGACATGCCAAATCGCTTCAAACTCCTAATAAGGTATCGCTGCTGTCTTGCCTTCTTTATAACTATATCGATATGCTGGGACCAAGTTAGATCCTCAGAGATCTTGACACCCAGGAACTTGAAGCTGCTCACTCTCTCCACTTCTGATCCCTCTATGAGGATTGGTATGTGTTCCTTCATCTTGCCCTTCCTGAAGTCCACAATCAGCTCTTTCATCTTACTGACGTTGAGTGTCAGGTTGTTGCTGCAGCACCACTCCACTAGTTGGCATAACTCACTCCTGTACACCCTCTCGTCACCACCTGAGATTCTACCAACAATGGTTGTATCATCAGCAAATTTGTAGATGGTATTTGAGCTATGCCTAGCCACACAGTCATGTGTATATAGAGGGTAGAGCAGTGGGCTAAGCACACACCCCTGAGGTGTGCCAGTGTTGATCATCAGCGAGGAGGATATGTTATCACCAATCCACACAGATTGTGGTCTTCCAGTTATGAAGTCAGGATCCAATTACAGAGGGAGGTACAGAGGCCCAGGTTCTGCAACTTCTCAATCATGATTGTGGGAATGATGGTATTAAATGCTGAGCTATACAGTATTCGATGAACAGCATCCTAAAGTATGTGCTTATGTTGTCTAGGTGGTCTAAAGCCATGTGGAGAGTCATGGAGATTGTGTCTGCTGTTGACCTATTCTGACGATAGGCAAAATGCAATGGGTCCAGGTCCTTACTGAGGTGGGAGTTCAGTCTGGTCATGACCAACCTCTCAAAGCATTTCATCACTGTTGATGTGAGTGCTACCAGGCAATAGTCGTTAAGGTAGCCTACATTATTCTTCTTTGGCTGGTCGGTGGCTAGAAAGCGGAGTGCCACACAAGTACAAAGCCCAAAAGCAGACTGCTCACCGTTCACCATCTCTTGTCATTCAACAACAATACAATTTTCAAGGTTCTGAGCATCAGTACCTTGGGAGGGTCATTACTGATCAAAAACTTAATTGGATCAACACATTAAATTCAGTTCCAAGGGCATGAAAGAGATTGTGTATTATTTGGTAAGAGGCTCACTTCTTGACGTTCCAATGACTGACATGAATGATCTGAAAACTAGCCCAGAGTCAATTGGCCCAATGGCTTCCTTCTTTGTCATATCAGATAATATGATTACACTCCTAAAGTGCTATTTATTTATTGATATACCATGTGGAATAGGTCCTTCTGGCTCTTCGTGCTGTGCCGCCTGACAATCCCCAATTTAATCCTAGCCTAATCACGGGACAATTTACAATGATCAGTTAAACTACCAAGCGATACTTCTTTGGACTATGGGAGGAAACTGGAACACCTAGAGAATACCATGACTTGTTGCCACTCACAGCTCCAATCTGCTAATTAAATTTGCTGACGACACTACACTGATTCACTTAATCTCAAATAATAATGAGGCAGCCTACAGAGAAGAAGTCATCACCCTAACCCAGTGGTGTCAAGAAAACAACCTCTCCCTCAATGACACAAAAACAAAGGAGCTGGTTGTGGATTACAGGAAGAATGGAGATGGGCTAACCCCTATTGACATCAATGGATCTGGGGTTGAGAGGGTGAACAGCTTTAAGTTCTTTGGCATAAACATCACCGCGGAGCCCACGTGGTCTGTACATACCGGCTGTGTGGTGAAAAAAGCACAACAGCGCCTCTTTCACCTCAAAGGGTTGAAGAAGTTTGGTGTGGGGCCCCAAATCCTAAGAACTTTCTACAGGGGCACAATTGAGAACATCCTGACTGGCTGGTATGGGAAATGTACTTCCCTTAATCGTAGGACTCTGCAGAGAGAGGTGCGGACAGTCCAGCGCATCTGTAGATGTGAACTTCACACTATTCAGGGCATTTACCAAGACAGGGTGTGTAAAAAGGGCCCAAAGGATCATTGGGGACCCGAGTCACCCCAACCACAAACTGTTCCAGCTGCTACCATCCGGGAATCGGTACCGCAGCAAAAAAGCCAGGACCAATAGGCTCCAAGACAGCTTCTTCCACCAGGCCATCAGACTGATTAATTCATGCTGATATAATTGTATTTCTATGTTATATCGACTGTCCTGTTGTACATACTATTTATTATAAATTACTGCAAATTGCACATTGCACATTTAGACAGAGAAGTAACGTAAAGATTTTTACTCCTCATGTATATGAAAGATGTAAGTAATAAAGTCAATTCAATTCAATTTAACACATGTGGTCACAGGGAGAAGGTACAAACTCCTTATGGTCATGGTGGGAATTGAGCCTGGCTCACCTGTACTGTAGAGCATAGTGCAAATCACTGTGTTCCCATACTGCCTGCTTTTCAACTCCTTAAACAAGCCATTCAACAATAACTATCAACAGCATTCTACAAGGGAAATTTATTTTCATTAGCCCAGTATAAATCATATGTGAACCTTTCAACCTCCCTTATGTAAACTTTTTAGTGCATTAGTCAGCATGACCATAAAAACCCTTTAAGATGTAGAACTGGACGGGACATTTTCTTTGCTAAAAGGGTAAGCAATGGCATCATGAGAATTCAACTCAAATATCTGGGCATAGTCACAATTAATAGCTTTTGATTAAAACCATGTTACTGTGCAACTTTTAGAAAATCTCTCATATGCCTAATGATGGTTTAAGATACAGCTGAACAGCTGATTGACTGTGAAATTGAACCTTTTACGGAAAAAAACATAGTGCTTTTAAACCAAAATAAACTTTATTCATAAAACAAAATAATTACATGAATCAACTGTGCAATGACTTTTTTTTCTTATATTCACACACAATGCATTAAGTAGGACGCTACAATGGGTAGTTAAAACTGCCCAACACATCACCAGCACCAATCTACTCACCATCAAGGTCACACATACTGAAAGGTGCTGGACAAAAGGCCAGCGATATAATGAGGGATCCCACCAGCCCTGGTCACGGACTGTTTGCCCCATTGCCCCACACCCATCGGGGAAGAGGCGACACAGCATCCACGGCAGGACCCCCAGACTCAAAAACGGTCACTCCCCCCCCCCCCCCGACAAGCCGTCAGCCGTCAGGCCAATCAACAACTTCACCCATGAGCTCACCTTATTACACATTAACCCCACCACCGCGACATATGCATCACCTAGCGTCATCTTATGTATGTGCATGCAGACTATGTACATAACCTGTACACTGTGTTTTACAGTACTGCTTTTATGTTTATATTTATTGTGTATTTTTTAATTGTGTTATTTATGATTATTGTGTTTTTTTGTGCTGCATCGGATCCAGGGTAACAATCATTTTGTTCTCCTTTACACTCGTGGACTGAAGAACAACAGTAAATGATTATGAACCTTCAATGTAGTATTCAATTACATTTCTTGAAACCCATACTACCGTTGCCACGCATGTGGCCCCTGAAGTGGTACACATCCACAAGAATTGAGGGCCTTTGCCCCCACCCGTTCATTAGCGGAAGAACCCTATACTGTGGTCCTTCCCCACCGAGCCCCTCACTTTTCGTGTGCCCCTCAGCGCATACTCACTTCTGCAGCCTGGGATGTGCCAGTCAGCAGCATTCCACTACAGACAGCTTGATGTGCTGACAAACCAGAAAGTTTCAGGCAGAGCAAAGGGCACCTTTCACTCAGTTGATGATCTGTCAAAATCAGATTCAGAATCACGTTTAATATCACCAGCATATGTCGTGGAATTTGTTGTCTTTGTGGCAGCAGTACAATGCAATACATAATAATAGAACAAAATGTGAATGACAGTAAGTAGATACATGTTAAATAGTTAAATTAAATAAACAATGCAAAAATAGAAATAAAACAAGTAGTGAGGTGGTGTCCAAGGGTTCAATGTCCATTCAGAAATCGGATGGCAGAGGGGAAGAAGCTGTTCCTGTTGCAGCCAGTTTGAATTCTCTACACCATACATTTGTAGAAATTTGTGAGTGTCTTTGGTGACATACCAAGACTCCTCAAACTCACAATGAAATGTAGCCGCTGTTGTGCCTTTTTTGTAGCTGTACTGGTATGTTGTGTCCAGGATAGACTCTCAGAGATATTGACACCCAGGGACTTAAAATTGCTCACTGTTTCCACTTTTTATCCCTCTGTGAGGACTGGTGTGTGTTCCCTCATCCTACCCTTTCTGAAATCCACAATCAGATCTTTGCGCTTACTGACATTGAGTACAAAGTTGAGCAACCTGCTCCTTCTTCCAGGAAAGGGGCTTCCCTTCCTCCACCATCAGTGCTGCCCTCAACCACATCTCTTCTATTTCACGCATGTCTGCCCTCACCCCACCCTCCTGCCACCCTACCAGGGATAGGGTTCCTCTTGCCCTCACCTACCACCCCACCAGCCTCCACATCCAGCACATAATTCTCCATAACTTCTGCCGTCTTCAACGGGATCCCACCACCAAGCACATCTTTCCCTCCCCTCACTTTCCGCAGGAATCGCTCCCCACTCAATTGTCTTGTCCATTCCCACCTCCCCGCTGATCTCCCTTGTGGCACTTATCCTTTCAACTGGGCCAAATGCCACACCTGCCCCTACACCTCCCTCCCTCACTACCATTCAGAGCCTCAAATAGTCCTTCCAGGTGATGCCACCTGGCCTGCTGAGTTCCTTCAGCATTGTGTGTGTGTTACTAGATGTTATGGGCAACCTGCTCAGGAAACACCCGGATTTATCCATCAAGTCCTTCTGCAGTGTCTGCAGAACATTCCACGCTGACTACTGCTTGATGGACTTGTGGTCAAAAGCACACGAAGCATTGTCACAGGAAAGCAGTATCCGTCATCAAGGGCCCCCGCCATCCAGGACATATTCTCTTCTTGTTGCTGCCATCAGGAAGAAGTTACAGGGGCCTCAGGACTCACATCATCAGGTTCAAGATCAGTTACTACCATCTCAGGCTCTTGAACCAGAAGAGATAACTTCACTCATCCCATCACTGAACTGTTCCCACAACCTAAAGACTCACACTCATGTTCTCAATATTTGTTGCTTATTATTATTACTTCTTCATTTTGTATTGGCACAGTTTGTTGTCTTCTGCACTCTGCCTGAACACCCCAGTTGGGTGGTCTTTCATTGGTTCTGTTATGGTCATTATTCCATAGATTTATTGAGTATGCCCACAAGAAAATGAATCTCAGGGTTGTATATGGTGACATATACAACCCGGGAGGGGGGAGAAGATGGCGGCACGATGGCAGCGCGTGCGGCCACTTCGGTGATGATATCCCTTATCCGTCAAGTAGGGGACTGTGCACAATTCTGATTTGATGGAGACAGACGTGAGAGTACGGAGGAACATCTGGAAAACTTCTGAAATGCCCGCTTCGCTGCCACTGCTACTGTGTGATAACCGGAATCTCTGGAGCTGAAGGCCCTGAAATCCTCGACTTTGCATGTTTCAGCGGCTGGGGAGAGGTCGAAGGCGCTCGGCAGAGGATGGCGCTCGGGAGGCTGTATCGGAGAGGCTGGTCGGAAGCTCAAAGTTTTCGGACGGATGGACAGTGTTGGCTGTGGTTGGCTGCTTCCAAGGCATCGGCAAGTCGATGGTGCCTGGAGGTTTATGGCAGGGAGTTTCTCCCTTTTGCCGCCTGCTATCGGGGACTCGGGACTTTGAGACTTTTTTTTTTACTGTGCCCATGGTCTGTTCTTCATCAAATTATGGTATTGCTTTGCACTGCTGTAACTATATGTTATAATTATGTGGTTCTGTCAGTGTTAGTCTTTGGTCTGTCCGGTTTTCTGTGATATCGCTCCGGAGAAACATTGTATCATTTCTTAATGCATGTATGCATTTCTAAATGACAATAAAAGAGGACTGAGTGTTCTCATAATGTAAAGTATAGGTGCTTTGAGAATGAATTTACCTTGATCTTTGAAATAAAGCGTGTGCAAGCAAGGAGGCCTACAAACCTGACTCAGTTACACCAGTTCTGTCTGGAGGGATGGCACAAAATTCCAGCAACTTACTGTGAGAAGCCTGTGGAAGGCTACCCAAAATGTTTGACCCAAGTTAACAATCTAAAGGCAATGTTACCAAATACTAACAAACTTCTGACCCACTGGGAAAGTGATGAAAGAAATAAAAGCTGAACTAAATCATTCTCTCTACTATTATTCTGACATTTCACATTCTTAAAATAAAGTAGTGATCCTAACTGACCTAAGATAGTGAATGTTTTCTAGGATTAAATGTCAGCAATTGTAAAAAACTGAGTTTAAATGTATTTGGCTAAGGTGTATGTAAACTTCTGACTTCAACTGTAAATATGAAACACTATCTCTATTTCAAATGCTGGATTTGGAATAGATGTGCAAAATGAAATTCAAATGGTACATTAGAAACATAGAAAATCTACAGCACAATACAGGCCCTTTGGCCCACAAAATTGTGCTGAACATGTCCCTACCTTAGAAATTACTAGGCTTACCGAGAGTCCTCTATTTTTCTAAGCTCTATGTACCTATCCAAAAGTCTCTTAAAAGACCCTATCGTATCCTCCTCCACCACCGTTGCTGGCAGCCCATTCCATGCACTCATCACTCTCCGAGTAAAGAACTTACTCTGTACCTACTCCCCAGCACTTTAAACCTGGGTCCTCTTGTGGCAACCATTTCAGCCCCGGGAAGAAGGCTCTGACAATCCACATGATCAATGCCACTCATCACCTTATACACCTCTATCAGGTCACCTCTCATCCTTCCTCGCTCCAAGGAGAAACGGCCAGGTTCTCTCAACCGATTCTCATAAGGCATGCTCCCCAATCCAGGCAACATCCTTGTAAATCTCCTCTGCACCCTTTCTGTGGCTTCCACATCCTTCCTGTAGTGAGGTGACCAGAACTGAGCACAGTACTCCAAGTGGGGTCTGACCAGGGTCCTATAGAGCTGCAACATCACCTCCCAGCTCCCAAATTCAATTCCACGATTGATGAAGGCCAATACGTACACCGTATGCCTTCTTAACCACACAGTCAACCTGCGCAGCTGCTTTGAGAGTCCAATGGACTCGGACCCCAAGATCCCGAAGCTGAAACAGAAGAGTTGAAAAATAGTTCTACGCAAGTATTCAGCGCCTTCCAGAAAACCACATTTTAGCTCTAAAGCTTTAACCAACCAATTTGCCTCAACTTTACACAGCAATCGAGCCCCACCTCGTGGCTCACGTCAGCACAACTGTACCGGGGAACTGTAGTTACTTCCTTCATCTAGTTTAAACCCGGGATTGACACGGAAACTACAAGTCCCACAATGCATTCTAACCCGCTCCCCCTACGAGCATGCGTCGTGCTCCGGAGTTGAGTGTGCTTTCTCCTTCCCCCACGCAGCGGCTGGGAGGCGCCTGGTAGCGACTGTCGCCATAGTGCGATCCGCCGGAGTCGGGGCACTGGGTAAGCATTTTCTACAGTAGCTCGTTAACCTGTTCATAGTTGAGCCTTGACTCACCGAGGTGTGTATGCGGGTTGGGGCGGCCGCTGTATTGGCCGCGTTCTGCGCGCCATACATTTCGACGAGGTTGGCCGACCTGGCCCTTAGTTTGAGGGGTCGGGCCTGGTTTGGGTAAGTGGAGGTATGGGGAGGGGGGAGGTAATATTTAGGCTGAGCGATGGCGCCTTTGGGCTCGGCGGCGAGCGGGTTCCCTGTACGAAGTTCGATTTTCTCCGGTTCTTATCGGTAAGGCCAGGCGGCCTGTGTCCGGGTGGTGGAAGCGGTAATGTGCCATGCGCCTTCAGCCGTCGCTCTACTGGCGGTCATGACGCTGCGCTTTTAAATGTTAACTTCCAACTATTTTAAAAATAAACGGGCGACTGCGAGTGAGCAGGCGCACAAACCCACGAATGGGTTCACTTTCCTGCCGAAAGCTTGGGGCGTTAAGCTCTCATTGAACTCACCCGTCCCCCGTCAACCTGCACCATCTTTTTCCGTTCTGTCTGTGCGGGAGTCGGTTTCGTTTTCCTCGTGTGTGCGGTTTCGGGGAGTTAGTAAAAGTTGGCGTTGTGCTCGAGTGGGTTACCGAGGGGGGATGGCACTTGGCGCCCCTGTGTTTAAAGCATGGAGGAATTCAAAGATGATTTAACGCAGATCCATTCCTTGGCAGCCATCTGCTTTACAGTTCTGATTTTCTGTTGAGACTCTATCCCCGTCACAGCAAAGGCGACGAGTCATTCATTCTATGGCGGCCGCCAATTGACTTCAACCCCCAAGATAACCTATCCGCTTTTGATATTCTCTTCTTGGTTCCATCTCGGTGTTTTTGAGATTTCTGTATTTGTACCGTTCTCTTGTTCTTATTCACGAATTTGATGTCACTCAGTGTAAAATAGATTAGTGCAGTTTGAAAGCTGCCTGCTACGTCTAAGGTAACGTGTATGGAACCCTCCGTGCCGACATGCATCACCAATTCGCGCTCTATGATCTGTGGTTGCCGCTTAAGGTTTCTTATTCCGAAGGGAGCTTTTACGAATTAAAAAAAAAAGTTGGGATATGTAACTCAATGGAAAGAGGGCTCTACTTATAGTTTTATAACTCTGCTGTTTTTGATCCTACTGCAATACTGTAAGTATTTAATCGTTAGTTTAGCAACACCTTCACGATCCCTGATCTGACCCCTTGAATTTTATACTTTAAACTTGAATAGTTGCCGTTGCACTTCGTTTGTTTTGGAGTCTTAAAAAGTCGTAGTTTGTGTTACTTTCTCGAAAAATTCACAGGTTTTTAAGATAAGAGCTGAAAAATTAAGTGGTGACTGTTGCTAAAAAGTTGCTGTGGATAGAACACAGAATGATACAGCACAGTACAAGCCCCTTGTCCCATGACATTTTTGCTAACCTTTTAACCTACTCAATCAATCTAACTCTTCCCTCCTACCCTCCATTTTTCTATCATCCATGTGTCTATCTAAGAGATTATTTGATGTTACTAATGCCTCTGCCTCTACCGCCACTCTGTGTATAAGGAAACCTTACCTTTGACATTCCCCCCCCCCCCAATATTTTAATCCAACCACAAATTATGCCTCCTTGTGTTATCTGTTTCCATCTTAGGCAAAACTTTGGATATCTACTTGCGCTATTCCTCTTATTATCTTGTACACTTATATCAAGTCATCCCTCATCCTCCTTCACTTCAAAGAGAAAAGCCCCAGTTAGCTCAACCTATCTTAATAAGGCAAGCTCTAATCCAGGCAGCATCTTGGTAAATCTCCTCTGTACTCTTTAAAGCAGTGTTTCCCAACCTTTTTTTTTTTTAGCTCAATGCACCTTCATACTTGCCCCTATAGTGTAAAAACATGTGGAATATGCTTGAATGAGAAAAATGATTCTGCTTTAAAGTTTTGTGTCTTTAGACCTATCTTACACAGTACCTGTGCACTGTACAGTGGTTTTGATATGAATGTGATCCTTGTACTTGATAGTTTTTAGCAAGAGTTGAAATATCTGGTTCAAGTTGTGATAGCAAAAACTTAAGTCCCCATGCGTAACAATGTCCAAGTGGTTTCTGTTTTTTTGTGTATGTGGTCCACTACACTGAAGCCTTTTTCAACAAGGTAGAAGAATGAAAATGCAATGAAGAACAGTTTGTCTCCTCAAAGATGAGGAAACTTTGTATGACAGTGTAGCCACATACCACATATACAGGCCAACATTTTTGAAAAGCATTTTGCTTCTTCATCATTCTGAATTTTGATAATTTCTTCTTGTAAGCTCTCTTCCTGTTCTTCCACCATGCAAAGAAATGGGTTAATTACCCAGTAATAATTTCCAGATTATTCAAATCCTTGAATCGATTCTGAAAATCCTCTTTCAGTACTGCAGGTGTAAGCAGTACTTTTGCAATCACCGTCTGCGATGCCAGGAAACTGTGAGAACATTCTTCTCCCAATGTTTTGCTTATATATTTCCAATATCCAATAAAAGTGGTTGCTGTACTTTTTGCCTGGATTAAATTGAAATTTAGAATCTTCATTTAATCATACAGATTGACAAGTAATGCCACATCTGCATGTAGAAGTTCAATCTTGTTTCCCAAGCACTATGACTTAAAGCAAAAATTCAATCACAGTATCAGAAAGATGGAAGAAATGTTTAAGCAGCAGCCATTGACAGCCAGTGCACACTACAGTGTGAAGAAGCAAGCTTTCAGACTCTCCATCGATATCTTGATATAACTGGTGAAATATTCAGCTATTTAATGGAGGAGCTTTAATTTTGTTGATAGGAGATATTACAGGAGTCAAGCTTGGGGGGAAAAAGGCCATTGCTGAGGTTTTCAGCTGTGAGATGTTGATGATGAATTACACAATGGATTGCAAACAGACTTGGAATTTTTTTCATAAATGCCACTAAACCAGCATGGTGCTCCATCTGTTGCACAAGAAATCATGTTCCTATCAGAATACTTTTATCCTCAATATACATTTTGATCTTGTCATAGATTGATTCTCCATTGATGTGTTTTTCTCTTTTTACAAGAGAACCTCTTCATAAGCCTTTCCATTTTTGATAAACTATACATATGCCATTAGCAATGCCTTGTTGTCTCGCACGGTTGACTCATCCAATTGCATCACAAATTCTGTTTTTTTGTAATTCTGTGCATAGATTATAGTCAATGTCTTCATTCATTTTGTCAATACGACAAGCTACAGAGTTATTACTCAGAGGAATTGATTTTAAAATACTAGTATCCATTTTGAGAACAGTGGTGAACACTTCTGATACAGCAGGCATTATTAATTTTTCACCAATTGCATGAGATTTTCCACACTGCTATAATTTTGGAAATGTTATAGGAGGTATGAGAAGGTCATCTTTAACTTTCTTGGCAAATGACTTGAGTGTGCAGTGCTTTTCAAATGCTTCTTTCATCTTCTGAAACTGAGTAATACCACAAGTAGCCTTTTCAAAGTGTCTTTTACGGAAGTTTTCCCTGCAATCTTGATGGTTTCATTCCTTCATTGGACAATACAGATAAGACACATGGAACATCGCTGATCTGATGGGAATGGAATAAAACCATACTCCAAGTATGTAACATTGTCTTGACGTACTTTCTGTGGTTTCTGTTTCTTAGCAGAATTAGAATTCAAGGCTTCTCCACCTTCAGACTCATGGAGATCACGCCGTACATATTCATCTATCATTAACGAGGCTAAATTAAAAATTAACATAAACTGGGAATGCCTATCGGATGTTGGCAATGGCAGCAAGTTGACATGGTTGGTCAGGCCAGGATGTCGCTTACTGTCCCCCCACCCCCAAGAATCTTGAATGCCCCCCCCCGACAACTTTTATTTGCCCAACACCCCCCACCCAGGACACATAACTGCCTCCTTGGAAATCATTGTTCTGAAGTTTTCATAACCTTCCGGCAATGAAGTGGCCAGAACTGAACACAATATTGCAGGGGTGGTCTAACCAAGGCTTTACAGAGCTGCAGCACCTTGTGGTTCTTGAAATAATTTACACAACTAATGAAAACCAATGCACCAGCTACCTTCTTAACAATCCTATTAACTTGTGCAGAAATTTTGAGGGATCTATGGATGTGGGATTGCCGTTCTTCCACACTGCTGAGAATCTGCCATTATCCTGTATTTCAGTGGTCCCCAACCACCGGGCCTCAAAGAATGTGCTATTGGGCAGCGAGGAAACGATATGAGTCAGCTGCACTTTTCTTCATTCCCTGTCACGCACTGTTGAACTTGAACATAGGGTTGCCAACTGTCCCGTATTTGCCGGGACATCCCGTATATCGAGCTAAATTGGTTTGTCCCATATGGGACCGCCCTTGTTCTGTATTCCCCCCCCCCCCCGCTAAGGTAGAGCGTTCCTATGAAGCCTTTCGTGCCGAAATGGCGTAAAGCGAAGAAGCAATTACCATTAATTTATTATGGGGAAAAATTTTGAACGTTCCCAGACCCAAAAAATAACCTACCAAATCATTCCAGATAACACATAAAATCTAAAATGACATTAACATATCGTAAAAGCAGGAATGATATGATAAATACACTGCCTGTATAAAGTAGAAATAATGTATGTACAGTGTAGTTGGGAAGATTAAGTCAAAACCAATTTGTGGGAAAAAAAAATAGGCATGTACGTGCATGCACACACAGGTGCCCATGCAGGACTTCATGGTCATGGTAGTGTTTCTCGGGGTAAACACTGTCCGGTATTTGACTGCTACTTTTGTTCCTTATTTGGGAGTGAGAAAGTTGACAACCCTAACTGTAAAAGACATGTTGAGGTGAGTTTAACCCTACTTGAACAACCCACCCCCGCCCGGGTCGGCTGGTCCGCGAGAATATTGTTAATATTAAACCGGTCCGCGGTGCAAAAAAGGTTGGGGTTCCCTGCTGTATTCTGCCTTCAAGTTTGACCTTCCCAAGTGAATCACTTAACATTTTTTTCAGTTTGAACTCCATCTGCCACTTCTCTGGTTAGTAAGATCAGCGGTCTCCAACCACCGGGATGTGGACTGGTGCCGGGCCGCAAGGAAACGATATGATTTGGCGATAGGAGTCAGCTGCACCTTTCCTCATTCCCTGTCACGCCCACTGTTGAACATGAACGCACGCGTCATCCATGTCAGCGCAGGAAGGAGATCAACTCCTCGAGCTTGCAAATGACGGCGGGCTGAAAAGTATGTTTGACATAACATCTCTGCCGGCATTCCGAATCAAAGTCAAGGCTAAGTATCCTGAGATAGCCATGAAAGCACTGAAAATGTTGCTTCCATTTCCAACATATCTCTGCAATGAATGCAACGAAAACTAAATTGCGGAATAGACTGGACATAAGGAACCACCTTCGAGTATCGCTGTCACCTATCACCCCTCGATGGCACTGTTTTGTTGCAGGGAAATAAGCCCAGGGCTCCCACTGATTCAGCGATACTGGTGTGTTGCAATGATTTAATATGTTCATACGGGGAAAATATGTGCTGTGTGTTTGATATCCAAATGTTACTTAAAATGTTGTGATGCTATTGACTTATAAGTGACTTATATAACCATATTACAATTACAGCATGGAAACAGGCCATCCCTGCCCTTCTAATCTGTGCCAAACGCTACTCTCACCTAGTCCCACCGACCTGCACTCAGCCCATAACCTTCCACTCCTTTCCTGTCCATATATCTATCCAATTTTTCTTTAAATGATAATATTGAACCTGCCTCTTCCACTTCTACTGGAAGTTCGTTCAACACTTACTTCAGGTTCCCCTAATAATTGACTTATCATTATATTCATGCGAGGAAAATATGCGCTGTGTGTTTAATATTAAATTCGTTAGATAAACCCATTTAGAAACGAAATTGAGTGTATTAGCCACTTATCACCTATATTCCAGACATGATTAACACCCCACCCCCCCGCCCCAGAGACGGAATCGCCAAAAATATTTGTAGAAAAAAATCAGCATGTACACACATGCGCACTGGTGCCCGAGCAAGGCTTCATGGGTATTGTAGTCTTTCTCATAGTAAACACAACGTATTTGACTGCTACTCTTGCTGTTGGCAACCCCCCCCCCCCGGGTCGGCCGGTCCGCAAGAATATTGTCAATAATAAACCGGTCCGTGTTGCAAAAAAGGTTGAGGACCCCTGGGTAAGATGTTGGAGTCCATTATTAAAATAAGGTTTTGAGGTACTTGGAGACATATCACATAGTTCAAAGTAAATTTTCTTATCATTGTACATATGTCACATGTACAACCTGTGATTCATATTTTGTGGTCATGCTCAACAAATCTATAGAATAGTAACCAGAGTATGATGAAGCCAGTCAGTGTACTCTGCACCACACATCTATAGAAGTTTGTCAAAGTTTTAGATGTCTTGCTGAATCTCTGCAAACTTCTAAGGATGTAGAGGAGCTGCCTCAATCTGTTGTAATTGTGTTTGTGTGCTCGGCCCAGGACAGATCTTCTGAAATAGAAACTCAAGCAATCTCTGATCCTTCGGTGACGACTGGCTTGTGAGCCTCTGGTTTCCCTCTCCTGAAGTCTACAGTCAGTTCCTTGGTCTTGTTGACATTGAGTGAGAGGTTGCTGTCATGATGCCACTCAGCCAGATTTTCCATGTCCCTCCTATATGTTAATTCATCATGACCTTTGATTCAGCACATGATGGTAGTGTCATCAGCAAACTTGAATATGGCATTAGAGATGTGCTTGGCCTCAGTCATGAATGTAAAGTGAGTAGAGTAGACTGAAATAGGCTGACATCAGCATGATTTTCTTAAGGAGAAATCTTGCATGACAAATCTGTTGGAATTCTTTGAGGAAATAACAGACAGGATAGGCAAAGGAGAATCAGCGGATGCCGTTTACTCCTTTTGAACAGAAATGAGTAATTTCTTTAGCTAGAAGGTGGTGAATCTGGAATTCATTGCCATAGATGCTGTGGAGGCCAAGTCATTGGGTATGTTTAAAGCAGAGATTGATACATTCTTGATTAATAAGAGTCAGAGAATGGTTGAGAGGGATCAGTCATGCAGTGATAGAGCAGACTCGATGGACTGAGTGGCCTGATTCTGCTTCTGTTTTATGGTTTTATGGTCTCAGCCCAGTTCTGCCTCCTGTCAGTGACCCATTGTAACTTAAGATAAATGTCTATACTATTCACAACTCCACCAACCTTTGTGTCATCTGCAAATTTGCTAAGCTGCCCTTCCACTTCCTCATCCAAGCTACAAATAAAAATCAGAGACAGCAAGGGTCCTGGAATGTATAACTCGCATGTTGTCTGGGAGAAGGGGGAAGTTGTCTGGGAGAAGGGGGAAATAATTCACATGTGTTAGTATCGCAGTGGAATAGAGAAGAGCTTGCCCAGGTGGGTTGGAGGAGGATAGTGGCGGGGATGATGACAGAGCAGAGATGGCTGAAATTTCTGGGAATAGTTCATAAGGCGCAGGATAGATATGTCCCACAGAGGAAGAAGTTCTCGATTGGCAGGAGTAGTCTACCGTGGCTGACAGAGGAAGCTTAGGACTGCATGAAAGCCAAGGAAAGGGCATATAAGATAGCAAAAGTGAGTGGGAAGTTGGATGATTGGGAAGCTTTTAAAATCCAACAAAAGGCAACTAAAAAGGCTATAAAAAGGGAAAAGATGAAATATGAGGGCAGACTAGCTAATAATATAAAGCAGAATACCAAAATTTTTCAGTTATATAAAAGTAAAAGGGAGGTGGGAATTGATATTGGACCATTGGAAAATGATGCTGGTGAGGTAGTAATGCGAGACAAAGAGATGGCAGATGAAGATGAACTTAGTGGGTACTTTGCACCTGTCTTCACTGTGGAAGACGCTAGCAGTGTGCCAGAGCTTCATGAGTTTCAGGGAGCAGGAGTGAGTGCCATTGCTATTACAAAGGAAAAAGTGTTAGGCAGACTCAAAGGTCTTAAGGTGGATAAGTCATGTGGGCCAGATAGATTACATCCTGAGAGAGATTGCTGAAGAGATAACAGATGCATTGGTCATGACCTTTGAAGAATCACTTGATTCTGGCATGGTCCCGGAGGATTGGAAGATTGCAGGTGTCACTCCACTATAAGAAGGGAGGAAGATACAAGAAAGGAAATTATAGGCCATTTAGCCTAATCTCAGTGGTTGGGAAAGTGTTGAAGTCTGTTATTAAAGGATGAAGTTTCGAGGTACTTGGAGACTAATAGTAAAATAAGTCAAAGTCAACATAGTTTCTGTAAAGGGAAATCTAGCCTGACAAATTTGTTAAGCGTTCTTTGTGGAAGTAACAAGCAGGGTGGACAAAGGAGAGGCAGTGATTATCATTGACTTGGATTTCCAGAAGGCATTTGATAAGGTGCCACACATGAGGCTGCTTAACAAGATAGAATCTTGTGGAGTTACAGGAAAGATACTGGCATGGATAGCAGAATGGCTGACAGCCAGGAGGCAGCGAGTGGGATCAAAAGGGGCCTTTTCTGGTTGGCTACCAGTGACTAATGGTGTTCCTCAGGGGTCAGTATTGGGACCCCTACTTTTCACATTGTTTGTCAATGATTGGATAATGGAATTGATGGCTTTGTGGTAAAGTTTTCAGATGATATGAAGATAGGTGAAAGGGGTAGGTAGCGCTGAGGAAGCAATGCGATTGCAGCAGGACTTGGACAAATTGGAAGAAAGGACAAACAAAGTGGCAGATGGAATTGTATTATAATACATTTTGGTAAAAGGAACAACAGTGCGGACTATTATCTTAATGGGAATAAGGTTCAAACATTGGAGCTTCGGAGGGACTTAGGAGTCCTCGTGTAAGACTCCCAGAAGGTTAATTTACAGGTTGAGTCTGTGGTAAAGAAGACGAATGCACTGTTGGAATTTATTTCAAGGGGAATAGAATATAAAAGCAAGGAGGTAATGCTGAGCTTTTATAAAACATCAGTCAGGCCACACTTGGAATATTGTCAACAGTCATGATGGAATGGTGGAGCAGACTCAATGGGCTGAATAGCCTAATTCTGCTCCAGTGTCTTAATGGGCTAACAGATCCATACGGAACACTGCTGGTCACGGATCTCCAGACAGAATATGCACCATCTACAACTGCTGCAGCCAATTCGGAATGCACATAGCCAAGTTTCCCCGGATTTCATGCCTCCTGACTTTCTGAATGAGCCTACCTTATGAAACATCTTACTAAAATCCATATACACCACATTGGCTGCTCTGTTTTCATCAATGTGCCTTTCAAATCCTCAAGCAATCAGAACCCTTCACAAAGCCATGCTGACTATCCCTAATCAGACTGTGCTCCAAGTGTCATTAAATCCTGACTCTTAAGAATCTTCTCTAATAGTTTGTCCACCTCTGAAGTAAGACTGAAAATTCCCAGGGCAATCCCTACTCCCTTTCTTGGTAGTCAGAGCTTAATTGCTCTTTTGGACTAATTGGTGTTATCAAAGAAGGAGTTTTACTCTGGTTAGCAAAAAAGAAATGGGCACAGTATGGATGCAAGAACTGCAAGATTAGCCACTTCAGGAGAATGTACAAGTTGAGTGACACTGAAATCTGTCTTTTCTCTTAAAAAAAAATTGAAATTTAACTTGAGTACAGTAAGACAAAATAATGTCGGCCTGTTACAAGGTTGATGGAAAGCAAGTCTCTAATTATGTAGTTGGTGTAAACTAGTGGTCACCAACCTTTTTAAGCCCAAGGTCCCCTACCTCGACCTTAGTGAAAGGCAAGATCTACCTACTAAATCTTTCAGAGAAAAAACAGCTCGGATTGTACTGCCAATTTGAGGCCTTTTTATTTGGGCTAATTGTATTTGAATTACACAAAATACTTTTGTCAAACTTTCAAATTAATTCAAACAAGAAAACACTGTAAATAGCATATCTTTAAGAATATTACAATACTTAACACCTTTAATTCTAAGTTTCAATATTTAATTTTATTTCAACACGAAAAAATAAATGAATAAAAATTGACTGTTGCACTCAGTGTGATGACTGGGGCTGAATACTTATTGCTAGTTCCCTGAAATTTGGCTCATAATTACAGTCAGCCAGTCTGAGACAGTCTGTGAGGTGTCTGTCAGTAAGATTTAATAATTTTTTTATCTGTGAAAATGCAATTTCACATAGATAAGTTGACCGGAAGTAGGCACTGACTTTTAGTTGTATAAAACCAACGCTCACACTGCGCATTGCTGGGGCCCCATCAGTAGTAATTGTCACCAGTTTATGAATGGGGTTGTCATTTTCACGGACATACTTTTTAAACTCATTGTAAATATCCCCACCTCTCGTTCTCTCCTTTAATTGCAAAAGAGTGAGGAAGTCCTTCTTTGTTGTAAAATCCTGGAAAGCCATTCTGACAAATATAACATGCTGAGCTGTTTGCATTACATCCAGGGATTCATCGAATTGTAGTGAAAAATATTCATGTCCTCTGACAGTGACTCTACCCTCCTTGTCACTGTTGCAGGGCCAAGCGGTATATTATGTATTGCGGTTGTGATGTCGTTTTTGTTTTTAAAGTTGTTAAAAACAGTCTCCGCAGTAATGGCCGTTGCTTCCTTGAATAAATCGTCATCTGTAAAAGGTTTCTTGTGTTTAGCCAAAAGGTGATTTACATGAAATGATGCTTCAACAGTGGCCTTATTTTGAGCAGCATGTTTTGTGAAAAACGATTGCTGGGCCTTCAACCCTGATTTCAGCTCCTTAACTTTCCTGGCATGAATTGCGCTCTTTGGGGGGTAGGTGTCTTTAAATTCCTGGTGGATGGTGTAGTGGTGCTGCTCCAGAATCCCTCTTTTAGTCAGTGCTTATGTTTGGTGGCACAACATACATACACACTTGTCTTTCACCAAGGTAAATAGAAAGTCCTCTTCCCATTCTGGATGGAATTTGTACGTTTTCACCTTCTTTCATGGAACCTCCGCCATGCTATCAGGATATCACAAGCAAGTGCTGTATATTGATGTTTGCGACAGTCTGTACTCTTATCCAGTGGTCCCCAACCACTTGGCCGCAAAGAATGCAGCGGTACAGCGGTGGCCGGAACGCACCCAGCACATCTTTAAGAAAAAAAAGCTGAAATAAAGAAGCTAATTAATTAGGTGCTGCCCGGCAAGTAAATGTTGGCCAAGATCAGAGGTGACGCAGTTGGCAATCGCCTCTGATCTGGGCCAACATTTACGTGCCAGGCGGTTTTTTCTTAAAGATGTGCTGGGTGCGTTCTGACTACCGCTGTACTGCTGCATTCTTCGCGGCCCAGTGGTTGGGGACCACTGCGTATCTAATTTAATTGGTCACTTTGATGCAGCACAAACTATGCTGAAAATGCAGTTCATGCCGGGGGTGCTACACACATGTGCACTGGGCAGAAAGAACGGAACTAAAACCCCACAACCTGGGAACAATCTCTATTTACAAACAGCTTTGTAGCAAAAGTATTGCTATATTACCTTTATCCTAATTAGTATTACTTATTTTTATAATGCTCACATTACAACAGTATTTGGATTTATTTTTGATTTTTTTCAGGATCTACTGGGAAAGTCTCAAAGATCGACCGGTCGATCGCAATCGACGGGTTGGCGACCCCTAGTGTAAACATACGTACTTAGTGTACCGTATGAAATTTTTGTCCTGTATAGGGAAGGATTTAATGTATTTGCAAATGATCTGGCAAAATGTTGATGAATTGATTCCCATGGCTAGGCTATTGCCTATGAGAAATGATGGAAATGAGAAGAAATCTTATTGAAGTATTACTCTGTAATTGTATGATATAAACATTTATTTCTGAGTTTATTACAGAAAATTATGACGTGAAAGAATAGGACCTATCAAGTGTGACAGTGGGAAAGTGTGTATGAAATAGTAGGGGTACTTAATAGATACTGTAGTATTCACTATGGAAAAGGATCTTGGTGATTGTAGTGCTAACTTGCAGCAGACTGAAAAGCTTGAGCATGTAGATATTAAGAAAGAGTATGTGCTGGAGCTTTTGGAAAGCATCAAGTTGGATAAGTCGCTGGGACCGGATGAGATGTACCCCAGGCTACTGTGGGAGGTGAGGGAGGAGATTGCTGAGCCTCTGGTGGTGATCTTTGAATCATCAGTGGGGGTGGGAGAGGTTCCGGAGGACTAGAGAGTTGTGGATGTTGTTCCTTTATTCGAGAAAGGGAGTAGAGAGAGCCCAGGAAATTATAGACCAGTGAGTCTTACTTTAGTGGTTGGTAAGTTGATGGAGAAGATCCTGAGAGGCAGGATTTATGAACATTTGGAGAGGCATAATATGATTAGGAATAGTCAGCATGGCTTTGTCAAGGCCAGGTTGTATCTTACGAGCCTGATTGAATTTTTTGAGGATGTGATGTGACATTGATGAAGGAAGAGCGGTAGATGTAGTGTGTATGGATTTCAGCACGGCATTTGATAAGGTACCCCATACAAGGCTTATTGAGAAAGTAAGGAGGCATGGGATCCAAAGGGACATTGCTTTGTGGATCCAGAACTGGCTTGCCCACTGAAGGCAAAGAGTGGTTGTTGACAGTTCATATTATGCATGGAGGTCGGTGACCGGTGGTGTGCCTCAGGGATCTGTCCTGGGACCCTTACTCTTCGTGATTTTTATAAATGACCTGGATGAGGAAGTGGAGGGATGGGTTAGTAAGTTTGCTGATGACACAAAGGTTGGAGGTGTTGTGGATAGTGTGGAGGGCTGTCAGAGGTTACAGTGGGACATCAGTAGGATGCAAAACTGGGCTGAGAAGTGGCAGATGGAGTTCAACCCAGATAAGTGTGAAGTGGTAAATTTTGGTAGGTCAGATATGACGGCAGAATATAGTACTAGTGGTAAGACTCTTGGCAGTGTGGAGGATCAGAGGGATCTTGAGGTCCGAGTCCATAGGACGCTCAAAGTAGCTGCGCAGCTTGACTCTGTGGTTAAGAAGGCATACGGTGTATTGGCCTTCATCAATCGTGGAATTGAATTTAGGAGCCGAGAGGTACTGTTGCAGCTATATAGGACCCTGGTCAGACCCCACTTGGAGTACTGTGCTCAGTTCTGGTAGCCTCACTATAAGAAGGATGTGGAAGCCATAGAAAGGATGCAGAGGAGATTTACAAGGATGTTGCCTGGATTGGGGAGCATGCCTTATGAGAATAGGTTGAGAGAACCTGGCCTTTTCTCCTTGGAGCGACGAAAGATGAGAGATGACCTGATAGAGGTGTATAAGATGATGAGAGGCATTGATCATGTGGATAGTCAGAGGCTTTTTCCCAGGGCTGGAATGGTTGCCGTAAGAGGACACAGGTTTAAGGTGCTGGGGAGTAGGTACAGAGGAGATGTCAGGGGTAAGTTTTTTACTTAGTGGTGAGTGCATGGAATGGGCTGCCGGCAATGATGGTGGAGGTGGATACGATAGGGTCTTGTAAGTGACTTTTAGATAGGTACGCGGAGCTTATTAAAATAGAGGGCTGTGGGGATGTCTAGTAATTTCTACGGTAGGGACAGGTTCGGCACAACTTTGTTGGCCGAAGGGCCTGTATTGTGCTGTAGGTTTTCTATGTTTCTATATTTCTATGTTAGAATTACTTTTGATGTGAAATGGAAGTGCTTTAGGTTGCTTGGAATTTAAAGTGAAAGTTGGAAGTAAAATTAGAAATGGTTACTATTTCCGGATAGTGCTCAGAGGTAGCTTACTCTGTGCTTGCTTCACTACCCACGTACACAACCTTCCTCACCCTGCCTGCCTGAAAAGAAATTTTTTAATTCATTCAAGATTTCCCATTGCTTTCAGTTTTAAGACAACTTGGAAGTAATGTCAAGCATTGCTGATACAGTATTTATTATAGATTTTTAAGATATTAAAGTTGGACAGGTTTTGGGGCAGCTTAGGTTAAAGTTGTCCAATTTCCTGACTGTAGTTACTGAGTTAGTTTGGTTCCTATGTCTTCAGAGTTTTCACAGTAATTTTTAAGTAGCATTGAATTTTAAGAATGTCAAGTAATGCTTTGCGTACTTCATCATGGAGTGTTTATGTTTGCAGTGTTGTAAAGTACCACAACTATTGAAACTAAAGTTGTCTCTGACATGAGCAATTTGTTTCGCAATCCAGCTTGTTGTATTGTGTATCCCACTGCATACCTTTGCAAAGGTCTGAGATTGGTTCTTGAGGGTAGTAGTTGGGTAGCAAATGGTGGATCTTCTAAGTTTGTTTGTATTCAGATATACAAGCACACCTTTGCAGTGCTGTTTAAGAGCTGCTACGTGAACTGGATGTGACCAGTGTAATTGGGTGGATCTGATTAGTATATTCTAGTTCACTTTATTTAAAGTTTCACATTGGGAATAATAAGGGTATCAGATGGTGGTAGTCAGCTTAACTGCTCTTTTGACCAAATGTTTTGTTAAACATGTTGCCAATTCTGTACAGGATGCTTTGTGTGGTTCTCGGGCAGTATTTCAAATTCTTTGTAAGGGCATAAAATAGATCACTGGCAACATATGGTGACTTTAGGCAACTCACAAAACTTCTACTAGATATACTTATGAACTGTGATCACTACAATCGACAAACCTGTAATTTTCCTTTAACTAATTTACTTTTGAACAATCTAAACCAATTGTTCCCAAGGCCATAAGACATATCAGAATTAGGCCATTTGGTCCATCGAGTCTAGACACCAGACACTAGAATACTACAGCGCAGTACAGGCCCTTCAGCCCTCGATGTTGTGCCGACCCATATATTCCTTTAAAAAAAGTACTAAACCCACACTACCCCATAACCCTCTATTTTTCTTTCATCCACGTGCCTGTCCAAGAGGCTCTTAAATACCCCTAATGTTTTAGCCTCCACTACCATCCCTGGCAAGTCATTCCAGGCATCCACAACCCTCTGTGTAAAAAAAAAAACTTACCCCTGATGCCTCCCCTAAACTTACCTCTCTTAACTTTGTACATATGCCCTCTGGTGTTTGCTATTCGTGCCCTGGGAAACAGTTACTGGCTATCCACTCTATCTTTGCCTCTCATAATCTTGTAGACCTCTATCAAGTCCCCTCTCATCCTCCTACGCTAGAAAGAGAAAAGTCCCAGCTCTGCTAACCTTGCCTCATAAGACTTGTTTTCCAATCTAGGCAACATCCTGGTAAATCTCCTCTGCACCTTCTCCATAGCTTCCACATCCTTCCCATAATGAGGTGACCAGAACTGAACACAATACTCTTAAGTGTAGAGAGTACTCTGAACTCTTGAACTCAATCCCCCTATTAATGAAGCCTAGTATCCCATAGGCCTTCTTAACTATCCTATCAACCTGTGCAGCGATCTTGAGGGATGTATGGATCTGAACTCCAAGGTCCCTCTGTTCATCCACACTTAAGTAACCGACCATTAACCCTGTACTCAGCCTTCTGGTTTGTCCTTCCAAAATGCATTACCTCACACTTATCTGGATTGATATCCATCTGCCACTTTTCTGCCCAACTCTGCATCCTGTAAACATCCTCTTGTAACCTTCAACAACCTACAGCTCCATCCACAACTCCTCCAATCTTCGTGTCATCTGCAAATTTACTCACCCATCCTTCTGCCTCTTCATCCAGGTCATTTATAAAAATCACAAAGAACAGGGGTCCCAGGACAGATCCTTGCGGCACTCCACTAGTCACCGACCTCCAGGCAGAATACTTTCCTTCCACTACTACCCTCTGCTTTCTTCCTGTAAGCCAATTTTTTATCCAAACAGCCAAGGTTCCACTGATCCCATGCCTCATGACTTTCTGGATGAGTCTCTCGTGGGGGACCTTGTCAAGTGCCTTGCTAAAATCCATGTAGACCACATCTACTGCCCTACCCTCATTGATTTCTTTTGTTACCTCTTCAAAAAACCCAGTTAGGCTCGTGAGGCACGAGCTTCCTTTCACAAAGCCATATTGACTATCCTTGAGTAGACTGTACTTCTCCAAATGCTTGCAGAGTCTGCTTCACCATTTCATCATGGCTGATCCATTTCCCCCTCAACTTCATTTTCCTGCCTTATCTTTCACGCCCTAACTAATCATGAACCTATCAGCCTCCATCTTAAGAATACCTAATGACCTGACTTCCACATCCACCTGTGGCAACGAATCCCACAGATTCACCACCCTCTGGCAAAAGAATTTCCTCCTTATCTCCATTCTGAATGGATGTCCATTTATGTTCCCTCTGGACCTAAACTCCACCACCAGAGGAAATATCCTCTCCATGTGCATTCTATCCAGACCCTTGAACATTCCACCAGTTTCAATGAGATCCCTCCTCATTCTTCAAAACACTGGCAAGTACAGGCCCAGTGACATCAAATGTATGATAATCATTTCATTCCTGGAGTAATTTTTGTGAACCTCCTCTGAGCCCTGTCCAAAGTCAGCACATCCTTCCTTAAATACGGGGCCCAAAGCTGCTTATCGTGCTCCAAATGCAGCCTCACCAGTGCCTTATGAAGCTTCAGTATTACATCCTTGATTTTATATTCTAGTCCTCTTGAAAAGAAAGCAAACATTGCATTTGCCTTCCTCACCACCAACTCAACCTGTTAATTAACCTTTAGAGAATCTAGCACAAAGCCTCCCAAGTCCCTTCGCGCTTCAGTTTTTTGAATTTTCTCCCATTTCTCTCCAAAATAGTCTACGCTTTTGTTTCTTTTACTAAAGTGCATGCCCATTTACCTCCCGACACCATATTCCACCTGCCCCTTTTTTACCCATTCTCCTAATCTAATTCCATTGTAGCATCTCTGCTTCAACACTGCTAGCCCCTCCAGCCATCTTTGTATTATCTGCTAACTTGGCCACAAAGCCATCAATTCCATCATCCAAATCATTGACATATAACATAAAATGCGGTCCCAACACAAACCCTTGAGGAATACCCCTACTCACCAGCAGTCAATCAGATAAAGGCCTCCTTTATTCCCACTCTTTTGCTTCCTGCCAATCAGCCAGTGCTCTATCCACGCTCGTATCTTTTCTGTAATACCACTGACACTTACTTTGTTAAATAGCCTCGTGTGTGGCACCTTGTCAAAGGCCTCTGAAAATCCAAGTACACAACATCCTCCAATTCTCCTTTGTCTATCCTGCCTGTTATTTCCTCAAAGAATTCCAACACACTTGTTAGGCAAAATTTTTCCTTAAGGAAACCATGCTGCATAAGACTTATTTTATCATTTGCCTTTCAAGTACCCGAAACCAAATCCTTAATCAACTCCAACATTTTCCCAAACACTGAGGTCAGACTTACTGGCCTATAATTAATTACCTTTCTTCTGCCTCCCTCCCCTTTTGAAGAGTGGAGTGACATTTGCAATTTTCCAGTCCCCTGGAACTGTGCCATGCCAGAATCTTGTGATTCTTGAAAGATCATCACTAATGCCTCCACAATCTATTCAGCTACTTCTTTCAAAACCCTGGGGTGTAGTCCAACTGCTAAAGTTTAAGGGAACAGGGGATTCTCAGATTCCTGTAAACAATGGATTCAGTACTGACTGTCTGTGACTGCAGTGTGTTTGAATAATGTCTCACAGCTGCTTTCTTCAGAGCAAGATAAGGATTAAAGTTCACCCAGAACCAAACCCCCGCGGATAAGGAGGGCCGACTGTACTGCTAGTCTTCTACAGTGAGGACTGATGCAAAGTACTTACTCAGTTCCTACGCTATTTCCTTGTCCCCCATTATTACCTGTCCACTGTTATTTTCCAGCGGTCTAATATCTACTCTCGCCTCACATTTAGTCTTTATATATCTGGGGGAGAAAACGGTTTCCTCTTTGATACTATTGGCTAGCTTACCTTCATATTTCATCTTTTCCATTCTTATAGTTCCATCCCTGCTAGTGTTCCCTTCCAATCTACTTTGACCAGCTTCTCTCCCTTTCCTCTGTAATTCCCTTTACGCCACTGTAAAACTGATACATCTGACTTTAGCTCCTCCCTCTTAAATTGCAGGGTGAATTCTATCATATTGTGATCACTACCTGCTAAGGGTTCCTTTACCTTAAGCCACCAAATCAAATCTGGTTAATTAGACACACAATCTAGAATTGCCTTTTCCCTAGTGGGTTCAACCAAAAGCTGTTCTTAAAAAGCCATCTTGTAAACATGCTACAAATTTTCTGTCTTGGAATCCAGCAGCAACCTGATTTTCCCAATCTACCAGCATATTAAAATGCTCCATGACTATCCTCCATGCTCTTTTGACATGCCTTTTCTATCATAAAGGACAAACCAGAATTAACTGTGCACTGATGATATTTCTTTGTATGGTGAGGAAACATCTGCACTGAAGGGTTTCGGCTGGAAGCGTTGACTAGTACTCTTTTCCATCGATGCTACCTGACCTGCTGAGTTCCTCCAGCATTTTGTATGTGTTGCTCGAAGTAAATTGTCAAGATTGGAGAACATGTGAACCCAACCATCAACCACCCAAGCTACCCATTTTTCCGAATTATTTTCAACAGGTTTCAATAGGTATATTTAATGTCAGAGAAATGTATATAAAATACATCCTGAAATTCTTTTTCTTCGCAAACATCTATGAAAACAGAGGAGTGCCCCAAAGAATGAACAACAGTTAAATGTTAGAACCGCAAAGCCCCCCCAACTCCCCCCATGTACAAGCAGCAGCAAAGCAACGACACCTCACACCGAGCACTCAAGCGTGCAGCAAAGTATCAATAAGACACAGATTTGTGGTACCCCAAAGACTACTTGTTCACCTGGTAATTACATACCACAGGCTTTCTCTGTCCCTAATAAGTAAAAAAGTGTCCCCATTTCACAGCAAGAGGGGAGACATAACAAAGCAATTCACTGATTGTGGTGTTAAAATCTGTTCTGTCACTTTTTCCAAGCTCTGTGCACAAGGAACTCAGGTCTCGGCACACAGCCAGCAGCCAGCTCGCTGTTTATGATCTTTCGTCTCCCACAACACGTCAGGCGGCGGCACTGGCCTTGAATCTGCCCGCCTCCAGAGCCACGAAAATCCAGCACCCTGAAGGCGTGCTGGTCTTCCAGGCCGCATCCTTGGCATATCGAATAGGGACCGGTCATGAGGCCCTGAGAGCAGGTCCCATCTCTGCAAAGAACCGAAGTCAGCGTGTAACTCTAGGTCAGGGGAAAAAAGAGGGTTCAAAGATAGAGCCATTTCCGAAGACGCAAGATGTTTCTGTTAGGCGCCATCATCCTCCTAAGCTCTGCCCACCATCTCCTGTTGTAATTTGTAGCCATATCCTGGCTACTGTTAGGAAGCCGATATATAACTCCCATCAGGGTCTTTTTACCCATGCAATTTTTTAACTTGACCCACAAAGATGCTATATTTTCCAATCCTCTGTCACCTAAGGATTTGATTTCACTTTTTACTAACAGAGCCACGCCAACCCCGCTGTCTACCTGCCTGTCCTTTCGATATAACGTGTATCCTTGGATGTTAAGCTCCCAGCTGTAATCTTCTTTAGCCATGGCTCAGTGATGCCCAGAATGTTGTACCTTCCAATCTGTGACTTCGCTGCAGGATCATCCACCTTATTCTATATACTATGTGCATTCATGTTGACACCTTCAGTCCTGCATCTGTCACTCTTTTTGATTTTGTCCCCTTTTTACACTGCAACTCATTCCACTGACTGAAATTTTGCCCTATATTCTGTCTGTCCTTCTTGACGTTATCACTACAAACAGCTTCTGCTTGTAAGCCAACAGCCCTATCCTAAGCCCTATCTCTGTAGTTCCCACCATCCTGCCAAATTAGTTTAAATCCTCCCCAACAGATCTTGCAAACTTGTCTGCAATAATCCCCCTCAGGTTCAGGTGTAAAGCCCGTCCCCTTTGTACAAGTCATAACTTCCCCAGAAGAGATTTTCAGTGATTCAGAAATGTAAATCCTTGCACCAGTTCCTCAGCCACCCAATCATCTGCTGAATCATCCTATTCTTCACTTCACTGGCATGTGGCACAAATAGCAATCCAGAGATTGCTACCCTGGAGGTCCTGCTTTTCAACTTTTACCTAGCTCCCTAAATCCTCTCTTCAGGAACTCCTCAAATTGTCTACTTATGTCATTGGTGCCAATATGTACCAAGACATCTGGCTGCTCACTATCCCCCTTTAGAATGTCATGGACCTGATCTGAGATGTCCCTTACCCTGGTACCTGGGAGGTGCCATCCAGGTGTCTTATCATATCCACAGAATCTCATGTCTACACCTCTAACTATGGAATTCCCATTGCTGCCGCTATCCTCTTCTTCACCCCCACTTCCCTTCTGAGTCGCCGTGTCAGACTCAGTGCCAAGACCTAGTTCCCCTCTTCCTCCCTCCCCGCTGCCCCCCCCCCACTTTCCCAGTAGGTTGTGCTCTTCAACAGTATCCAAATAGTTTATTTTTTTAAGAGGGATGGTCATAGGGATACACTGTACTGGCTGCCCAATTTCCTTCTCTCTCCTGACTCTACTATTACTTTACTTTACTATTGGCTACTCTTGTGCAAGATGTATGTAAGGGTGCAGTTGCAAGCTGATTTTAAACAACAATGCGCAAGAAAATAACCTTGCATTCTGAGAGAACCTTGGTATCTTGGAGGATTAAGAAGCTATCTTACAAACCTAATTGCACCCAGAAATGGGAAGAATAAGATGGAAATCAGAATGTGGAAGCAGTATCTTTGGCTCAAAGCGTTCTATTTGCTACTTAAAAGTTCTGAGATCACAAACTTGCATCATCACATCTTTCCTTAAGCCATTTATCTAATTGAGATGTAATTTTTGCTTCATTCATTAGTTCTGATGTTACATTATTTTAGCTCTAAATCACTGTCTTTATATGTATTTTGGTGACTTCTTGTAGCCACGTGTTGGGGATGCTTTAAAGTTCTCAGCGCTTTCACATCGCAAGAACCTATAAAACGTACTTGATAAAAACCTCACTTATTGACATGCATTCTGCCTGCCACTTTTGATATTCCTTTTGATCTTCAGAATAACTTGCTGTGTGGCCTGTTTTAGTACGGTCCAAGCATTTGGATATTGTGATCTCTGTATATTCAAATAATATTTCAAATGGAATAGAAATGAACCCAGAATCCTCCGATATGCTGCTGCTAAAGTTCAGTTTCTGTGTGAAACTTCTGTACAATCTACTTATTAAACAAAAACTTTGTATTCATAGAAGTTATAACAGCTGTAGCCCTTATGGTATCGTAAATTTATTCTGAGACATACTTTGCGGTATTACTCATGCAAATTTTGTACAGAGTTCATCCAGTTAGTTGTGACGCATGAATCAACATTATAGATAATCCATGGGTGCCCATCTCTGCCTCTTGATTAACTCTTAGAATTATCTGAACTGTGAAAGATGACATATCTTTTATTAATTTGTACAATTAATTGCAGCCATTTAACAAGATCAAAAATTAGCTATAATTGTCTTCACGCATCAGATTAATACCTGGTGAGAAATGTAATGTAGTCCCTGTGGACAAAAGTTTTAAGTATCAAATGAGATTTTTACAGTACAGGTATACATACACATTCGCTTGAGATTTTGCTAATTACAGTGGTAGAGTTATAGGAATTAGCAAATCACCCTTTGGCTATGTAAGGCCAAGCTTAATAGTTCTATAGCTCTGTCTATTTAATACTTTCTGTACATACTTCAAAATCTTCCTTTTTGGATAACCATTTGATCATCTCACTATCAATCTGCCTTCACTGGCATCTCTTACATTTTGTGCACTTTTTACTTTCCACAGGGATTGCTACCTACGCGACTCCCCTGCCCGTTTGTCCCTCCCCACGGATCTTTCTCCTGGTACATATCCTTGCAAGCAGAATGAGCATCACATATCCTCCCTCACTGCTATTCAGCATCCCAAATAGTCCTTCCAGGTGGGGTGACACTTCACCTGTAAGTCTGTTGTGATCATCTACTGTGCTCCCTATGTGGCCTGCTGTATATTGGTGAGACAAGACATAGATTGGGACACCGCTTCGCCAAGCACCCACACTCCAGAAAAAGCGGGATCTCTTGGTGACCACCCATTTCAATTTTACTTCTCATTCTCGTTCTGACATGTCTATCCACGGCCTCCACTACGGTCGCGATGGGCCACACTCAGGTTAGAAGAGCAACACCTATATTCTGTCTGTGTAGCCTCCAACCTGATGGCTTAAACATCGATTTCTCAAAATTCTGGTAATTCCCCCCCACCTTACACCATTCCTCTTTTTTTTTCGCCAATGCTGATGGAGGGTGTTGGCCCAAAATGTTGACTATACTCTTTTCTATGGATGCTGCCTGGCCTGCTGAGTTCTTCCAGCAATTTGTGTGTGTTGCTTAGATTTCCAGCATCTGCAGATTTTCTCTTGTTTGCCATTCCCATTTGACTCCTCTCACCTTATCTCCTTTTCTGCCCATCACCTGCCTCCTTTTCCTTCTCCTCCTCCTCCTTCCCTAGTCTTCTACCCCTCCAATCAGATTCCCCCTTCTCCATCCCTTTATCTCTTTCACTAATCAACTTCCTAACACTTTACTTCACCCCTCCCCCTCTCCTGGTTTCACCTATCACCGACCACCTTGTACTTCTTCCTCCCATCCCCCCACCTTCTTGCTGTGACCTCTCATCTTTTTTCCAGTCCTGATGAAGGGTCTTGGCCCGAAATGTGGACTGTTTACTCTTTTCTGTTGATGCTGCCTGGCCTGCTGAGTTCCTCCAGCATTTTGTGTGGCTTGGATTTCCAGCATCTGCAGATTTTCTTGTACAGCATTTGACATTTTAAAAAATTGTTTAATAATGTTCCTAAAAAGTGCATGGGATGCTTTGGTATTTATAGGTGCTATATAAAAACAAGCATTGGAACCTGGATTTGCTAGGAACTTTTTCACGTATTTGAGTATCTAATGGAAGAAAATTAATTCCATAAAGCTATTGGACACGAGTAGAATTAGATAATTTGGCCCATTGAATCTGCTCCACTGTTTCATCATGGCCAATTTATCATTCCCCATTCTCTTGTCTTCACCCCATGTAACCTTTGAACTCCTAATCAAGAAGCTATCAACTTCCACTTTAAATGACTTGTCCTCCACAGCCCTTTGTGGCAGTGAATTCCACAGATTCATCATCCCTTGGTTAAAGAAATTCCTTATCTCTGTTCTAAATGGACAACCTTCTATTCTGAGGCTGTACCCTCCGGTCCTAGACTTCCCGCAGAATAAGAAGCATCCTCCCCACATCTACCCTATCAATGAGGTCCTCTCCCCTCCTTGCCAATTTTTCTAAACACCAGCGAATATAGGCCCAGTGTCATCAAATGCTTTTCATGCATTAACCCTCATGAAACTCCTCTGGACCCTCTCCAAATCCAGCACGTCTTTTCTTGAGATAAGGGGCTCAAAACTGCTCACAATACCCCGTGCGGTCTGACCAATGCCTTATAAAGCCTCAGCATCACATCCTTGTTTTATATTCTAGTCCTCTCAAAATGAATGCTAACATTGCATTTGCCTTTCTTACCATTGACTCAACCTGCAAGTTAACCGTTACAGTATCCTGGACGAGGACTCCCAAGTCCCTTTGCACCTCTGATTTCTGAATTTTCTCCCTGTTTAGAAAATAGCCTATGCTTTTATTCCTTCTACCAAAGGGCAAGGGCATGACCATACACTTCCCTACTCTGTATTCCATCGGACATTTCTTTGTCCAATCTCCTAATTTGTCTAAGTCCTTCCGCTTCCTGATTCCTCAACACTACCTGCTCCTTCATCCATCTTTGTATAGTCTGCAAATTTGGCCACAAGCCATCATTAGCTCCTTAGCAGCTGTTTTTATCTTTAGACTATGCCCATGCCAGGACAGTAAATGAAGAGGTGACATTTCTAAATAACTCCTGATTTTATTATTAAGGTTTCAATAACACTTGAATGTTCTTGCAAGGTTGTGTCATTATTGTGATTTTTTTTTTGTTCCAGGCAGGGAAAAATTTTGCTTTTCTGTATATAAGTTTACATGATACCAAGCATTGATCTTTGACATCCCATGGTGTAGATCATTTTGAATGCCTCTGCTTATATTCAATAGTTGGGGAAGCTTTGCTTGCTTAATGTGGATAAAACGTATTTGGGATTGGTTCCCTAGTCATTGTGAATCTGTTCATTATTGTAGAAGCATGGTAGCAGCAAAATGTCTAGAATAGTTCTAAAAGTCTCTGACAAAGTGAACAATTTTAAACTGAAATATTTTTCTTTGCATCTGTTTAGTGCTTGAGGCTGACTGATCAGAATGAATGAAAAGCCTCTTTGGGAGCAGATTGGAAGTAGCTTTGTGGAACATTACTATCAAATTTTTGATACAGATAGGAGTCGACTAGCACCATTATATGTAAGTATGAACTTGGTTCTGTCTACTATTTGTAATTTTTCTTCACTGGGGTATGATTAGAAAAAATAAACTTGCTTTCACAATGAGTGCTTTTTTCCAAAAAATATTCCAATGTTTCACAAAATTCATTTTTCTAAGGCATTCTTTTCATAGTTCACAATTGTTGTGTTTCTAGGCCTCTGGCTCTTTATTGTTTATAGTATTTATAGTAGTTGAAAGCCAGTTTTTCAATAAAATGAATGAATTATGTTGCATTATATATAATTCATTGCAAGCAAATCATTGATAAAATTATCAGAAGTAAAACTGGGACATTTTAATAGACTAATCTAGTTTGCCTAGGAAGCTATAGAGATTTTTGCTTGCATTGTGAAGAAAAAATGTTACTGAACTTAAAGTGCATTTTGGCATATAATACAGAAAAATATACTTGTGGTTTATTTCAAGGCCATTGTGTGTTTGTGTAAATGAAATGGATTCCTTTTAACACTAATCTAAAGTTTAGTGTTCTCCCAAGAAAAAGTACTGTTCATCTGTTTGTAAAATATGCAGGATCTTTGGTGAAGATACCATTAGAGCCATGAATTCAAAATTGTAGTGTCATTGCATTGGGAGTGAGTTGCTTTAATTCTTTTTTTTTTTGTAATTTATTTTTTGTTGAAGTTCATCATCAAACAAAACTTTCCATCAGATGTATTTCAGATACTGTACATATATATCATAGTCATATTTGTCACAAATCTCCACATAATATTTATCTGAGGTATACACTTGTAGAAAGGAGAGGAAAGAAAGAACAATCAAAAGAAGATTGTGTACAAAGTAGGGAGCGATCTTTTTTTAACAACATTCATTGACTTGTGAGAATAAAATCAGGCCTATGAGGTGTTATGTAGTTAAACCATTTTTCCCAGTATGAATCAAATTGTTCCAACTTATGATTAACAGATGCTGTTATCTTCTCCATTTTGTAAATGTCCATTGTAATTTCCATCCATACATTTAAAGTTGGGCTCTCCTGTGATAACCATTTCCTGGTAAGGGTCTTTTTACCAGCCACCAGCAGTATATTCGTTAAATATTTATCTATTTTCAACCATTCTTGAGGTATATACCCAAAATATATAGTCTTACTCTCTAAGGGTATTTCAAATTTAAAGATGTCTTGTAGGGCATTATGTATCCCACTCCAATAGTCTTTGATAACGGGGCATTCCCAGAAAATAGGATAATGGTTTGCATTTTGATTTCCATAATTTCTCCAGCAAACAAGGAGGTTACTATCATAATGGGATTTCTGAGAGGGTGTAATAAAATACCTTATCAAGTTTTTCCACCCAAGCTCCCTCCATTTCGGTGAACTAGTGAACTTCCATTGATACCTCCATATTATTGTCCATTCTTCCTCAGATATTATTATCCCTCCTTCCTTCTCCCATTTTGTTTTAATGTATGAAGTCGAATGTGTTTTAAGATTTGACAAAGCTTATACATGCTTGAAATTATTCTGCTACCGTTGTCTGAATTATATGCTTTTCTAAATAGCTCTATCAAACATGTACTTGCCTTGGTTACATTTTTAACCCTCCTATTAACATACCGTCGTATCTGTAAATATCGATAAAAGTCTTGTTTTTCTAATAAGAGTTTCTCTTTGAGCATTTCAACACTGAAGTGTTCCTTCTTTCATTATATTGCAAGTAGCTGTTATTCCTTTAGCTGTCCAATCCTTAAATCTAGCATCCAGTTTGTTCGGCGTAAAATCCGAGTCATATGCACACTATTTAAGAATTGCAATGTCTCTCTCTAGTTTATATTCTTTTATGATAGTTTTCCATATTTTAAGAGTCCATTTCACCCATGGGTTATCAATAGTATTTATGTAACTTTGTAGATTGTTATCAGCCAAAATTGCCTGTATGGGGATGGAAAGTATCCTTTCCTCAATGTTTTTCCATTGAGCGTCACATGATATGCACCAGCATATCACAGCTCTCAACTGTGCTGCAAAATAGTAATCTCTAAGAGAAGGTAGGCCCCATCCCCCCTTTTCCCAAACTTTTGAGATGAATTCTAGGCCTTTTACCTTGCCATATATATCTTGATAGCATCTTGTTCCATTCATTGAATTGATTTTGGTTAATCTCTGTTGGTAGGGTCTGAAAGAGATATAGTAGTCTGGGCAGTATATTCATTTTAATAGGTTCCATCTTGTTATATCTTCCTTAATTTTTTATATATAGGCTGATAATTGCATTCTGATAATTTTGCCAAATCTTTTGACATAATGATAACCAAATATTTGACGGACTCTGTCCGCCATGCCCAAGGATATCTACTTTCAATTTCTCTTGGTGGGCTATAGTTATATGAAAGTAGTTGGGTTTTATCTGTGTTGATCTTGTATCCTGATAATTGGCCATATTGTTCAAAGGATTGTATTAATTTAGGTAAAGAGTATGTTGGTTGCCCTAGACGTAACAGGCCAATTTATGTTCTATCCCCTTAATAGTAATTCCCCTGATACCTTCATTTTATCTGATGTATTGAGCTAATGGTTCCAGATATAATGCGAAGAGTAGCGGTGACCATGCACAACCCTGTCTTGTGCCCCTTTCTAAGGTAAAACTATTAGATAAATGTCCATTAATTTTAATCCTAGCAGTAGGATTGTCAGATAATGCCTGTATAGTTTTAATAATTGTGTCATGTGGACCAAATCTATGTAAAACTCTGTAAAGAAAATTCTAATTAACCGAATCAAATGCCTTTTCAGCGTCCACGCTTATCACTATTGCTTCAATTTCATTTTTTTTATATGATCCATAATGTGAAGTTGCCTTCGTATATTGTCTTGTGTTTGGCGTTGTTGTATAAAACCTGTCTAAATCATTATGTATCAGTGCGGGTAGAAACTCTTCTAATCGTTTGGCCATGATGGAGGTAAATAATGTATAATCTACGTTAAGAACAGATATTGGTCTAAATGACCCACATTCCATTTTATCCTTGCCTTCTTTCAGTATAGCTGAGGTTATCGCCTCCTTCCAGCTGGGTGGCACTTGCGCCTTTCTTAGAGCCCAGTTCAGTGTGGGGAGCAAAACAGGTATTAACTCATTTCTAAGTTCCCTATACCACTCTGCCGTATATCCATCTGATCCTGGTGACTTGCTTAATTTAAGCCTACTAATTGCAGTTTTTAGTTCAGCTTCAGTTATGTCAGCAATATCGTTCTATTTTGTTCTTTACTTAAAGTGGGTAACTCTAAAGAATTCAGGAAGGTGTCAATTTGGGTTATGCTTCCCCCGGAGATTTGGAATATAGAGTTTTGTAAAACATTTCAAAAGCTTCTTGAATTTCACTTAGCTTATTTTTTTTTTATCACTTTTGTTCTTGGATCCCTAATTCTATGAATTGTATTTTCTGCTTTTTTTTTCATTTTCCACGCCAGTGTTTTCATAGATTTAGATCCACTTTCATAGTGTCTCTGTTTCAGAAACATTAAATTTTTTCTAATTTCTCGTGTAGCCAAACTATTAATTTCATTCCTAATTTTTATAATTTCCTCTAGTGTATCCTGTGCCAAGCTCAATTTGTGTTTTTTTTCTAGTTCTTTCAGCTTATTTTGTAGTTCCTCTGAGGTTTTATTCCTTATTTTTTTCTTATATGAAGATATTGCTATAATTTTCCCTCTTAAGACAGCCTTCATAGTATCTCATAGAATGGGAGGTGAAATCTCTCTGCTATCATTGAGTTCTAAGTAAAGACCAATTTCTTTTTTAATTTGTTCCTTAAAATAGGAATCCACTGAGTAGACTTGAATTTAGTTTCCAAATAGTATTCTTTGGTTGTAGGTCAAGATCAACAGATAAATATATAGGTGTGTGGTCACTTAACATCTATTGTCCCAATTCCGCAGGTGTTTATTTTGTCTTTATCTTTTCCAAATGTTATGAAATAGTCTATTCTTGTATATAGGAAATGGGAGGCAGAAAAATAAGTGTAATCCCTTCTATCGGGGAAAAGATCCCTCCATACATCAATTAGACCAACATCCTCAAAAAGAGTGTTAACTTTCTTATGGAAGGAACACACATAAAAGTTACTGGTGAGCGCAGCAGGCCAGGCAGCATCTCTAGGAAGAGGTACAGTCGACGTTTCGGGCTGAGACCCTTCATCAGGACTAACTGAAAGAAGAGATAGTAAGAAATTTGAAAGGGGGAGGGAGAGATCCAAAAAAAATAAGAGAAGACAGGAGGGGGAGGGATGGAGCCAAGGGCTGAACAGTTGATTGGCAAAAGGAATATGGGAGGATCATAAGACGGGCGGCCTAGGGAGAAAGTATTTCTCGAGATAGGTATATCACCGTCTATTTTTGCTCCTGTTTAGTTTATCTGCACTTTTAAAGTTAGCGAAACCTTATGGCTGTTCTGGAGGAGGTGAGGGCTGTGTTCGGAGAACTCTCAGTCTCTTTCTAATATCCTTCTCTCATCCTCCTGCTTTCTCGGTTCTTTTACTATTTCCCAAGCAGATGGGGATAGTTGCTCTGCCAGACTTTCCCTTGTTTTGACCCACGCTAACGGGTAGTCCTCTGTTGTTCATGTCTGTAGTTGCCTCTTCCACTGTCTGATATAGCTGTATCTCTCCTTCGTAAAATTAATCCTTGGAATTTAATCTTTTCTTGCTTTAATATTCGTTTTGCTTTGGAATATTCCTTCCGTTTCTGTAGAACCACCGAGGGGGTAATCATGATCGAAGTTTATTAACTTCCCATTCCAAAGCACCTTCTTCTTACCCCAGGCCCTTCGTAGAATCTGCGCCTTGCTCTTGAATCGAAGGAATCTAAGTACAATTGAACGTGGCTTACTTTCTCTGTCTCTGGGAGGCTTCGGGACGAGCGAATGATACGCCCTTTCAATTTCAATCTCCATAGTCGGGGGAATCTGCAGCGCTTCCCACAGCAACTTTTCTACAAACTCCGTCATCGACAATCCCTCCGCTCCTTCGGGAACATTATAAATCCTGATATTTGTCCGTTGCGATCTTCCCTCCTGGTCAAGCAATTTACTTTCCTGTTGATTTAATAGCTTTATCGTCTTACTTAGTGTCCATTCCACGTTTTGCACGTGATCTTCCACCTTCTCAATTCGAGTCTCTGCCAAGTCTATTTTCTGATTGACGTTGGCGAGTTCTGACTCTATATCATTTAGTTGCTGTTTTATATCTTTTTGGACTTCCCTTATCTCTTCCAGAATCCTTATCATATTTGCCGCTTTGCCTGAACGAGGCCCAGCGTCAGCCTGGCCACCACGCGCACGTGTAGGAGAGCCGTGTGCTGCACCTCTCTCTTCCATAGGCTCCGCAATGATGCTTTTTTTATCTCCATTCTTTTTCCCCATTCTTGCCCCCCTTATCAATTCAGATATTTTTGGAAGATCTTATACTTAATGGATTAACGGGGCAAAATATGTGATTTTCCGGAGGAGCTGTTGATTTAAGCTGCCATTCTGGACGATGACGTCACCGGAACTGGAGTTGCTTTCATTCTAATTAAAACATGAAATCCTTGGATATTTATCGGATTTGCAGAATGAATTATAGGTTAATTGTAATGGCTGTTGAGAGCTTTAAAATTTGTGTACTTGTCAGTGTGGCGTGATTGAAAACATTTTGAACTTTTCCGTCCAGAATTTTTCAGCTGGTGATACTTAATGTGTTTAAGTTGACCGGTGCCCAAATAACATACAATTTAAATAAGGAGGGTATATTTTGCTGAATGTTCCATTTAGTGTTTTTGCAGAGAGATCATTGGTTTGGTCTTCCAGTGGGAACCTGACATAAGGTTAGAAGATATGGCCCCTGATTACCTAATTGTAGTCTCTGAAACATCTTTTCTCTAAAAGAGAAACTGTTATTTTCTTAATACCTGTTGAGGCAGATTTGACTTAATTTTGTAATTGTGCTTTTGTTTTAGATTGAAACTTCTTGCCTTTCTTGGGAAGCACAGCAGTTCCAAGGTAAAGATGCTATTGTGGAAAAACTTACTGTAAGTATGCTTTTAAAATTACTTCATGGTTTGGACATGGTAGGATGGGGCAAGTAAGGCTATGTCCACACTAGACCAGATAAATCTATTACTGAAGCTTCTTCTCTTCGTTTTGACTCTCCGTCCACATTGAAACGGCGTTTTCCTCCCCCGAAAACAGAGCTTTTCAGAAACGCTCTCCAGGATGCTTAAATTTGAAAACGCCGGTTGGCAGTTGTAGTGTGTACGGGGTAACGGGCTATTTTTCAAACCGCTGTTATGACGTGCCGGAACAAATGGTGGTGGCAGCGCAGCATTTCATTGTCTTCTGAATGCAACTTCCAACACCACAACAGCAGTATCTGACAATAGATGTGTAACAGCCTAATGTAACATGGTATGGAAATAGAAGATAACACTGATGCAGACATGTTTTATACATTTAGCAAGGTGCTTTATTAATGTATTGCTTGTGCAAACATTCAGTAGATGCAGTTGTCACTTTTGCCCATTAATAAGCCTTATTGCATTTAGTTGTAGCTGTCATCCCTTTCATCGGCGAAGAGACTATGGGTGTAGGAAATGTTTCTGGACAAATGCGCACCAAGTCTTTCGTTTGGCAAGTTCCTTTTAAGTTTTTCTAGTCTGTAACTGGACAAAGGTGCACCAAGTTTTTCATTTGGCAATTTCCTTTTTGTTTTGGCGTGTGCAATGTTGGCGGGCAATGTCTTTTTCATGCCTTTACAAGGCGTGGAGCGAGAGAGAGAGACTCCTAACACAGACATTTTGCAGTATTTTTCCCTTTTTATTTTATGAGGTCGAGTTGCGATCTCGACACTCAACCTGGCAGGGATGGAAAGCGTATTCGGTTTCGAACCCGGGAACCTCCGTTCCAGAGGCCGGAGCTGATGTCATTGCGCCACCAGCTGGCCCTGGCAATTTCCTTTTCAGTTTTTATGGTCTGTAAATGGCCAAACGTGCACCAAGTATACCATTTCCTCTTCGCTTGTTTTCTGTGTGTCCTGCGCATACCCAGTAGGAAGAGATTTGCCCACATATCCGTTTTAATGTGGACAGAGGTATTTTCAAAACTGCCTAGTTTGGACACCTGTCGTTTTTATGTGAAACTGGCATTTTTCAAAATGATCCGGATAATTTTGAAAACGAACCATTTTCTCTTCATTTTGACCGTCCGTCCACATTGAAATGGTGTTTTCATCCCCCGAAAACGGAGCTTTTCTAAAATACTCTCCAGAGTGTGTAAATTTGAAAACGATTGTTGCGCATTGTAGTGTGGACAGGGTAAACGGAGATATTTAAAAACGCTGTCATGACACCACCACAACAACAATGCTTTTTCTGCTTCTGCTTGGTACTGTGCAAGCACTGCCGTACGGCTGTTATAACACACAGTCGGTGTGAACGGCGTGAGAGTTAAATTGTAAAGTGAGCTTTTTTGACTACAGTGTATTCCGGAGTATAAGCTGACCCCCCATTTTCAAGGTTAAAAAAGTGACCTTTTCATGTTACCTTTGTATAGGCCTACCCCTTTTGTAGAGGTTTTTGAAAAGATCACAAGATCTCACATGCAGGTACTCAGCTTTGCTGGATCCGGAACCTGGAAATTTTCTGAACCAGTACCTGCTAAGAAAACAGGCCTACACATTGTAGAGCGTTATAAGTGAATTCTTAATAAATAAATCAGGGAGGGAAGTTTTGGATTAGGTCTCCAATGGTAAAGAATCCTCTGAAATGTAACCCCTGTGAAACCATTTAGTGCCCATCATAATCTCGTTAAAACACAACACAGGGTGGCGGGATCAGTACACGTACTCAGTATTGAGTTTGCGACCACCATGTACAGAAGATTAAAACGAATGCGATATGATGCTGGCTTCAAGCTGAAGGTTGTTGATTTTGCTAAAGGAACGAATAATTCTGTAGCTGCTAAGAAGTTTAGTGTAAACGAGAAACAGGTGAGAGAGTGGAGAAAGGCAGAGGACACGCTGAGGGAAATGCCAAAGGCGAAATGTGCAAACTGCGGGAAAACATGACAGTGGCCAGAACTGGAAGAAAAAGTTTTAGTGGGTGAATTACCAGCAATCGTCTGGGTACATTGTTATCAGAGAAATGATTTGAGTTCAAGCATTGAAATGGGACGAAAAACACCGAGAGGTCAGCGAAAATTTGTAAGCTACGCGAAGTTGGTGCACCGGTTTATGAATAGACGTGATCTTGTGTTGAGACAAAAACAAAGATTGCTCAGAAAATTTCTGCGGGGTGTTGTTGTTTATGTCCAAAAACACTGCTGGATGGATGAAGCAGGTTGCTTGAAGTGGGTTAAAGAGGTGTGGCGTCGACGTCCCGAAGGTTTCGGGAGGGAAAAGTTGCTACTTGTCTGGGACATGTTCAAAGTGCACTTGTCAGATGAGACCAAAGCAGTATTGAAAGCTGAAAATACGGACATTGCAGTCATCCCCGGTGGTTTGATGTCTGTGCTTCAGCCACTAGATGTGAGTTTAAACAAACCATTCAAAGAATTCATGCATCGACAGTGGAATGAATTTGACTCAAAAACAGCTAATAAATGCGACCTGTCTTCCATGTATTTGTTTTTCCAAAGTTGGCACCCTCTATACAAGCCGACCCCCTAATTTTAGGACCAAAATTTAGGGCCAAATTCTCAGCTTATACACCTTTATTTACGGTATTTAAAAACGCTGTCATGACGTGCTGGAACAGATGACGGCAGTGCGGCATTTCATTGTTTTCTTGAACGCAACCCCTCACGCAACCTAACAATTTCAGAACAGACGACAACAAGACTGAAGCCAGAAGAATTAGAAATGTACTCACCAAATACTTTGACCCATAGCTTACTGAATAAATAAGTATACTCACTTTGCCTTGTTTTCTGTCCTTGCTTGTATGAAGGTGGTTTACCTATTTATGCAAGTACTTCTCTGACAATAGATGTGTAACAGCCTAATGTGACGTTGCATGGAAATACAAGATAACACTGATGCAGACATGTTTTATACATTTAACAAGGTGCTTTATTAATGCAACAGAGTTGGTCAGTTTTTCAATGTTCGTTGTCAGCTGGGTCATACTGTCTGTGAACTCCCTGTTGGTTGCCTCCATACACTCCAGTATTTGTTCCTCCTGCGCGAGAGCCAACAGCAATTCCTTTGAAGTTTTTCTAGTCTGTAACTGGACAAATATGCACCAAGTGTACCGTTTCCTCTTGGCTTGTTTTCTGTGTGTCGTGAGCATGCCCAGTAGGAGGAGATTCGCCCAAATATCCGTTCTAATGTGGACGGAGATATTTTGAAAAACGCTTGGTGTGGACACCTGTCGTTTTTACTCGAAACTGGCATTTTCAAAATTATCCAGTCTAGTGTGGGCGTAGCCTAAATGTTGTTCCTTAATGGTCGGATTCACAGGTTTCTAAGGATGTGTAAATTGGAATGAATAGGGTGCAGATAGAGCAGTTAAGCTTAGAGTAAAGTACTGAATATGGAAGATGCATAGAAAGCAAATGTTTTTGATTAAAATTTATTTTTTGAAACCAATAACAATTAAAAGCTGTCTAATTTCTATCTGTAGAGAAATAAAGTTTATACTTAGCAACTTGGTTCTGTATTGGCTACTTACATCGTGGTCAGCAGTGAAGCCCACTGGCTTATTGCTGACCTTAATATGCAGGCAGAATATACATAGATAGGGTGTTCATTTTAACAGTTTTCTCAGCTACAACGGTAATCTCTTTTTTTTAAAAACAGAGCCTTCCATTTGCAAAGATACTGCATCTGGTAACTGCACAAGACCATCAACCCACACCTGATAATTGCATTCTGAGTATGGTAGTCGGACAACTTAAGGTAAGTGTTTTTCTGTACATTGCACACTGTTTCTGATGATAATAAAAAGTTCACTTGATTGTCCTTTTATGTCCTGGTTTCCTTTCACATCCCAAATGTGTGCTGGTAGGTTAATTAACTACTGTAAATCGACCTTCCATAGCAAAAGAATCAAAAGGGGATGTTGGGCATGAAAGAGAGAATAGCTGCATGACCAGAAGTATAAGCAGGGAGAATGGAACTAATGGGGTTGCTGTGCTGGGAGCTGTATAGACTCAGATGAAATAGTTTGTAAGAATATACATTACATGTTTATACGTATGTAGAGTTTCAGAAACTGTCCCAAATTAGCAAGATAAAAAAGCTAGTTTAAAGTTTGTTTAAATATTGGGACAGGAAAACATAGCTAAGTTGTGTTCCATATCCAAACCATTTGCTTAAATCCATAGATAGCTATTTGGTAAATTATTGTTGCTGAATGTTAGTTGTCTTAAAATAAATTTAATCACTTTATGTTTTGTGTGCTCTTTCCCAGTAGCCAGCAGTTTCAGCTTGTAATATTGTATTGCTAGAATATGGATTCATTCCTTTGACAAATTATGATCCCAGAAATAACACTGATCTGTAGATTTCAATAATATGTTCTGTAGTCTATTGAAAGAACACCACTTGTGTTGCAGCATTTACACATTGACATTTGTTGTAATGCTGCACTAGCAAGGAAGGTATGTTAAAGGAGAAAATTATAAAGCAAGTTGTTTTTATTGGAAATACAAATTTCTGGAGAAACAAAGTCTGTAAGAGTTTATTGGCTTGCACTATGCATACAATATGGCATGAATCTGCCTTTGTCAGGTTCTGTTTGATGACTATGTTTTTATTAGTTTAAGTAGCCTGGGTATTGAAGTTGTTGATTCTAGATTTGCAAGTTGGAAAATATGGACTTTTGCGGTCCATGTCTCTGTTTCATTGAAATACCAATGGCCGGACTTGTTTGCTGCTTTTAAAATGTGAAAGTCGCTTTTGAAAAAGTGGACGAACTTGGAAATGAACTGTGGAATGTTGATTGAACCATTGGCATGTGACTAAAGGCAAAGTCCTAGAATGGGCTAATTTTTTTGGGCGGGGGAAACAAATTAACTGGGCTATCATAAGGGATAGTTCCAAAGCCTGTGGGATTATTGGATTGGAGTAAGTACCCGCCACAAATAACTGTCATTAAAACTTCGTTTTCTTTCAAACTTCATTCTTTCTGGTGATTGCATACATCTTTTCCATTTTGTCTTATTTCTTCCTGCACTTAGTCATTTTACCATTACCACACCACTGATAAATATTTTTGCCATTTGTCAACCTTGAGACATTGTGTTTTGTCCCTTAATTCATAATGGTATGTTTTGTGTAAAGGTAATGGATGTTTTGTCATCCAGAAGATTGCAAAGGCAATAGGTCTTGTCCTACAGAGTTTCTGAGATATTGTTAGTTTTTTGAGCCAAGAAAAATTGTCCTTGAAGTTTGAGGAGATTTTTTGAGTCACTTTTTATAGTGAGAATTTTAGTTTATTTTTATACTGAATATGAGGTGCTGTCAAGCTTTATGCCATTTTTTTCTGAGATCAAAGCTGTATCTGGACAGATGACCTTAGAGCAAAATCTGTATACAGTATTTGGGGATGTCTCCACCTTTCTAACTGGCATAATCTGCATCAATCCTTTCCATCAGCCTTTGTGTTCTTTTTGTATTCTTCCTTATCTTCTCTGTTACAAAAGAATGGAAGAAATAGAAGCAGGAGTAGCCATCTAGCTGAACCTGTTTTCTATTAATTGAGATCATCCCATTTGCCTTGATTTCCCTTAGTAACCAAAGGTATATTTAACATTATGTTCAAACCAAGTAAAACCAACTCTACCAGTAAAAGTTCATAGTACAAAATGCAAATCAATTGTAATAGTATTGTCCTTGGTTTCAACTCTCTTATTAGTTGAAAGAATTGTTTATGGTCAAACATTTTGATAGCTTATGTCATTTGAAACCTCAGAACCATTACCTTATCCATGGTTGGAAAAAAAGTCTGTGGTTCATGTTTTACTTCATAAACTTTGTTTCTTTTGTTATAATTCCAATGAACATTATTTTTTTCTTTCCAGTAATAGCCCTTATTACTGAATATCCATAAATTGTACACAGTTCTGTAGCTGTGAGCTATCTAATGATTTAGTAAAATTTAATATCCTCCTTTTCATATTCACACACCAATGTGCAAAGCAAAAAGCACTAACTTTTTTATGTGCGTTACTTTATTTAATAACATGCACTTGTGTGGATAGTTTTTTTTAGTTACACTTGGTTTAAATCCCTGCGTTGAAAGAGATTGCCATGCTAAAAATTAACATTTTTCCCTGAATGTTTGTATCTCTGCAAAGTATTCACAGCTGACGATCCTGGCAAATTGAGGGAATTAATAAGTGGGAGGGGTGGTGGTTGTGAAGATTCATTTTCAACTAGTTAGTTTTATATTCATGTTATATATTGTCTTTTAATAATTTGCAGTCAGTGTGTATCTGATTTCTGGAGTCCAGTATAAACCTTGTGAAGCATAATGTTTGGTTTTGTAAAACTCCTGCAAAGGTTTAACTTTTCCTAACAGGTTTTCAACATATTTGTTTATAGAAGGCTAATCAAATATTGATTTGAATGTAATTTGAAAATACAGGAATCTAAAATCAAACTTAGTAACCATTTATTATTTCATCTTTTGCTCAGGCAGATGATGACCAAGTTATAGGCTTTCAACAAACATTTTTATTGAAATGTCTTTGTAATACCTGGGTGTGTACAAATGAGGTCTTCAGGCTAGCACTTCACAACCTTTAGTAAATAAGAAGCTCTTTTTCCTCAGTCTATCTTTCCCATCTCCCAGTAAGCATTAAATTTTGCAATTTTGCACGTTTGTGGCACTTGCAGACAATGTCAGCATGTTCATGGTGTGCTTTGCTGCTAAATGTTGAACTGATCTCTAAAAATTTAGTTTGCCTCGGTGTTAATAGAAATAAATATAATTCATATCAAGAGTGCTGAATATAAATATATTTTAATTTGTAACCCTTGTGCCAACCTACCATTCCAAAAAGAATCATCATATTCTATATGTATATTCCTTGCTTGTATGATTGCTGACTCTTTATTGCTAGATACATGGGATTATGTTAAATTGCACTGAAGTGACTCTTGAATAAACTGTTAGGATTTACTACAGCAGTATTTTATGGAATATGAGAATACTTTCCAGGCATGTAGTGTTTTCTGATTGATTTTTTTAAAAAGTTAATAGTTTTAATTATTTCTAACCAGTGTGAAAATTTTGCTTCAACTTATTCTGGGCTAGTACTTACAACTTTCTTGGATACAGTTGGAAATATTATGCACGTTTTGATAATGTTGCATCCATGTAATTTCCAAATGTGATTTTAATCAATTTAAAATGGATGTAAATGGTTATAATCATTGGCTGTTTTCCTGTCTGAATCTTAGGAGTTCTATGCTGAAATTTCATTCCCACTAGTAGAAGCATTTGCCATAACAATGCAATAAAATAATATAGATCTTCATGGGATTACACTCAGAATTATGACATGAAAGTACAGTGGATTCCAGGTCATTGGGACACATCAGGACCAGTACATTTTGGCCCAATTAATCCACTGCCCCAATTAGCCGAAGTTTCATGGAAATTGTTAAAAGGGTATTATAAAAATTAACTACCTTTTAACTGAGTAACAAACTATGTTGTGGAATATGCTCTTCGAGCCGTGCAGCCAGCAACCCTCAATTTAACTTGAGCCTAATCACGTGACAATTTTCAAAGACCGATTAGCCTACTAACTGGTACGTCTTTGGACTGTGTGAGGAAACTAGAGTAGCCGGAGGAATAGCATGCATTCCACGAGGAAGGCGGACAAACTCCTTAGAGGACATCAGGATTGAACTCAGAATTCCACCCCAAGCAGTAATGCCATCGCACTAAATGGTACACTAACGTGGCACCCTTTAAATGAAATACATAACAAATTGGAACACTACCAATACAACCACAGTACTATATAGCTGTATTAGTGCCTAACTGTTGTTCATGGAGGAATTCATACAGTGTATGCCGCTGTGTTCTTTTGACTATAGGTGAACACAATCAGTGCAAACACCTAGTGCAGTTAAGGGACTGCCTTCATACATTGTTTTTGACAATTGCATCATCTAAATCTTCATTTTCATTTTAACATTCAAAATGATTGTCAATATCTTTAACTTCTTCATGTGCCTTAATTGTTGAAGTGGTGAAATTGTTCCATTTTCACTCCCAGTTGTTTCTGGCTTCTCCAAGTCTCAATGCTTGAAGCCACAGTGAGGAAAGTGTTGTGAATTGTCTTTCTGATTATTTATTGCCAACTGTCAGTGACTGTCAGTTTTTTTTTTGAAGTGAATAGCCTGCAACTTCCCTTTGGAGTTCAGCTTGTGAACCACTTATGCGACCTGGCGTTCTTACGGTGTGAAGTGAAGTCTTGGAAGATGCAGGAAGGTTGTGGCTTGTTGGGGCTGAATCAACGTGGCGATGCCTGGATCTGAGAGCAATGTGCGGCCATTGCAGGAGTGGACTTGGGAGGCAAATCGAAGTGGTAGAACAGGCGATGCAGGGTTGAGGTGATGGGGCCTGAGATTGAAGAACAAGCCAGTGTTTGACCGATTTAAGCATTGGTCTAAATTGGGAAGGTTGAGTACAGGCAGCATCAAGGCAGCAGGTCCCAGGCCCAAGAGTTTATCAAAGCAGCAGGGGCTGGTTCCGAGAGTGAGAAATGTCCCATTGTTTAGCCAAATTATGTGCCGGACCAGATTGTAAAGGTCAGGACATCAGGGCTGGAAGTGAGAGACAGGCCAGTGTTCAGCTGGCTGCTTGTGAGGTTTACCCATCTCTGCGCTGAACTGAGGTGTGGCCTGCAACAACGGGCTCCTGGATCAACTGTAGCAATGAACTGGCTTCATGGCTGTGAGCTCACTTTCATGAACTTGCAGAACACCTATCTGCAAGGTTGACTCAGAGATTCCAGGTACCTGTCACTCTAACTCTAACCCCTGATTTTTGGTCCTTTGTTCACTTCCAGTGAAGTTCAACATAGGAACCATACCTCGTCTTTGGGTCTCGGCATATTGTACCCCACTGGATTCCATAGAGAATTCAATAATTTCAACTAACGACCCTTTCCTACTGTTAAGTTCAAGTAATATTTTGTGAACTCTACTACCTGCTCTACTGATTTCTTTTATTTCAAATTCCAAAAACTGCTTTGTTCTGCACTTTACAATTCTAGATAGATGTTATGTTTCTTTCCAATTGCCCTCATTTTTATTAATATGGCACTGAAAGTAGTTGCCACCTGGACAATCTTGGTCTTCACCCTTATTGCAAGACATCTTAGTTCCCTCCAACCCTTCCTTTCTTGAAGCATAGGACACAGTTTTTTTTAAAGTTCTGAAGGATAATTGATGTGCAATATTAAATTCCTTTCTCTTATAGGCTTTCTGGCCTGTAATATCTCTATTTTCTGTTTTTCTTTGAAAAGTCTGACTTCCACCAAATTTGCATTAGGATATGTGGGAAGTTTGTACTAATGGAAACAATTACTTTTGAAAGAATTAACAAAACAGTAGTGAATTTAGTTGAGTTGATGTTTCAGTAAAATTGTAGATACTTGAGGCTCGCCGTATTGATGTGAATTTTTCCTGAAATGTTCAGATACTTCATATGGGTGCACTTGGTCTTTGGAAATTTCAGCAACATAGCGTTTGGTTGTTAAGTTCTTATAAACGATAACATTACCAGTAAGTGTTAAAATATGCAGATACAAGTTTCAGTTTGAACATTAATCTTGGATAATATTTTATTACATTGCTAAGAAGTAGTTGTATCACTTGATATTTTAAATGGAGCTATTTTGGGTTCTTGTTTTGGAGTTGACGTGGCTATAAACACAGTATTCCTATTGAAGAGTTTAACAGTTGGGGAACAGGTGCTTTGAATTTGTGATTCAAAGAACTAGCTGGTAGTATTTCTTTGCTTTTGGAATATTGTTCTGCCATTTGTTTACATGTAGTGATCCTTAAACATATTTGAAATATGTGGAGCTTTAAACCATCTTAATGATATATAACTACATTTAGTGCTATATATTTTCCATTGAGAAAGAATAATTTGAATGGGATTGTAGTTCTCCAGGTATTATAAACTGATCATATTTCTGCTTGTGTTTACAGTGCACTTTTAATTTGGGTGAATGGATTGCTAATCCAAGGTTATACTGATGAGGAAGGGAGAAAATGTAATGGTGAAGTTTGGTAAAGTGTGCTAGGTTTTAGACATTTTGGTAAAAACATTGGACTTAAATTTAGATTGATATCACTTAAGGAGGACTAGGCAGGAGCAGTAGGTGTTTTGCAATTAGTGGTTTTTAGTTAAGTGGACCTGAACAGATATTTTTGAAACTACGTTCTGTTCTTGACTAAAATGATACTTACAGAAATTGCTAAGTTATATGATAAAGCAGGATTCAAAGGTATTTGCAGAAGTGTGATATAAGACCAAAATTTTATAATAATGCAGAAATGTAACTTCAAACTTTGCCCATTTGGTTAGTATACAGTAAATATTGGCCATTTTATGAGGTACACCTATATACCTTCTCGTTAATGCGAATCAATCAGTCTTGGCAGCAACTCAATGCATAAAGGCACATAGACATGGTCAATCAGTTCAGTTGTTGTTCAGACCAAACATCAGAATGTGGAAGAAATGTAATCTAAATGACTTTGACTGTAGAATGTTTGGTGCCAGATAGGGTGATTTGAGTATCTGTGAAACTGCTGATCTCTTGGGATTTTCACACACAACAGTCTCTAGAGTTTACAGAAAATTGTGCAATAAACAAGGAAATCCAGTAAGCAGCAGTTCTGTGGGTGAAAATGCCTTGTTAATAAGAGATCAGAGGAGAATGGCAAGGCTGGTCAAGCTGACAGGAAGATGACAGTAACTCAAGTTATGCGTTACAACAGTGGTATGCAGAAGACCACAAACATACAGAAACACACTCAGTGGCCACTTCATTGGGTACAGGAGTGACCACTGAGTGTATCTTAGAAGTTGGATTCAGTTTATGAATATTAGTAACACTTCAGTGTTTCCTGTCTTTTTGAGAAAAATGTGCATCCATATGGCATGGCATGATATCGAGTATAGAAGGATTTATTGGGAGCAGCTCCAGGTTTACCTAAAAATGAGGAACTAAGCTACTAAAACTACAGGACAGGACCAGACGTATTCTAAATTGTATGGAGTAGATAAATTTCTATCCTCCTCACCACATTTACTTGTAAATAAAACAGCATTTACCCAAGATTCCCATCATCACAAAACAGTCATTAGTTTAACTTGCTTTGCATGATATAAGGAAATGACTGACAGTACTGGATACGACAGTATTATGGGACTAGACAATATCCTCGGACTCCAGAATATGTTGAGTCTCTAGCCAGGCTGTTCCAGTATAGATTTAAAGCGGCTGGTTCTCAACTTGGGGCCATGGACTTCAGTTAATGGTATTAAAAAGGCTAGGAACCCCTGGTTTAAAGACTGGCATCTTTCTGATGGTATGAATAAATTGTCCGGTATGTTTTGTTCACAAATGCAGGGCAAGTTCAATTTGACTAATTACCACCCATTTGGTCTTCCCTTCATCATCCACGGAGGCTTGAAAATCATTGACATTGGTATTATTAAGTAATATTTTTGCACTAGTAACCATTTCAGGTTTCACCTGTATCACCTTGGGTTCAGATCCCATCATAGTGTTTATCGAAGCTTGATCCGAGTTGTGAGAATCATGTCTACTATGCCAACACGAGGAATTCTGCAGATGCTGGAAATTCAAGGAATATACATCAAAGTTGCTGGTGAACGCAGCAGGCCAGGCAGCATCTCTAGGAAGAGGTACAGTCGACGTTTCAGACCGAGACCCTTCGTCAGGACTAACTGAAAGAAGAGTGAGTAAGGGATTTCAAAGTTGGAGGGGGAGGGGGAGATCCAAAATGATAGGAGAAGACAGGAGGGGGAGGGATGGAGCCAAGAGCTGGACAGGTGATTGGCAAAAGGGATATGAGAGGATAATGGGACAGGAGGCCCAGGGAGAAGGAAAAGAGGGAGGGGGGGAACCCAAAGTATGGGCATAGTCAGAAGGACAGAGGGAGAAAAAAGAGAGTGAGAGAAAGAATGTGTGTATATAAATAAATAACGGCTGGGGTACGAGGGGGAGGTGGGGCATTAGCGGAAGTTTGAGAAATCAATGTTCATGCCATCAGGTTGGAGGTTATCCAGATGGAATATAAGGTGTTGTTCCTCCAACCTGAGTGTGGCTTCATCTTTACAGTAGAGGAGGCCGTGGATAGACATGTCAGAATGGGAATGGGATGTGGAATTAAAATGTGTGGCCACTGGCAGATCCTGCTTTCTCTGGCGGACAGAGCGTAGGTGTTCAGCAAAACGATCTGCCAGTCTGCGTCGGGTCTCTCCAATATATAGAAGGCCTCCTAGATGGATGGAAACATCACATTACAATTTAGGAAGCACCTGTTAGGCCACTGAGAGGAGATGCTTGTGAAGGACTGTGGTAGTGACTTCCCCTGTCACAGACAGCAGGGAGACCCCTCTAATTTCAGCTGTACTTGTCTCCTTTCTTGAATAGAATCACTATGATTGTGGCTGTAACCCCTTGGTTTATCTTCCTTTTCCCAGCTGCAAACAGTGGGATTCTGAGCTAATGGATGAAGATCTTCATCCTCTAGTTTAGCAGTCTCACTTCCTGACTTCAAGTTAGGAATATGATAGAGTTATCTCCACTTAAAAGGATGAGGAGTGCAACACCATTTGGGCAAAGCAGCTCTATTTGACTGGTATCCTTTCTGTCACCCTGACCTCTCTTCAGAAGGGAGGAGCAGGCTGCTGTTCTTCAATTATGTGATTGGCTAAGTATGTGCCAACTCAGTCAATGAAAGGAAGGTGGGAAAAAGTGGAGTGGCCATAGTGTGAGTGGGCCAGTGTATGAGTGGAAATCAGAGGCTTTGGCAAGGAGGCACACATGAGTAGCAGGCAGGACTGTTAATGTTTTTATATAGTAATTAAATAAAAAGTCACCAAATTACAACTAATTGAAGTATGAATGCAGGATCAGGTGATGTGTTTTAGCACATGTGGGAGCTGCTGGTCCCATTGTGGTTCCTGGTGACTACATCTCCAGCAAGTGTTGGGTACTTGAGGAACTTAGGCTCTGGATCCTGAGCTTCAAATAATGTGATGTATCAGGGAGGGACAGGGTTACCTGGACACCTGCGCTTCGATCACAGCTTTTAGATTAATTACTTCAAATTCATTCTGTGGTCAGGGACAGCAGGGTGTGACTGTGAGTGAGACAGCTGGAGGAGTCTCAGCCCTGAGCTTGTTTAACAGATCTGAGATTCTTGCTCCCTGTTTGAATGGAAGTGGAGGCTGTAGGAAGGATAATGAACCATGGGCCAGGAAGCCATTGAAGAGGGGAAAGAAAAATTAATGTAGTTATAATTGGGGATAGTATATTGGTGAATAGATATAATTCTCTGTTGCAAGGACCAAGAATCCCGCAGGCGGGTTATTTATCTAGTGCCCAAATTCAGATATCTAATCTGATCTGCAGAAGAATTTCGAGTTGGAAGGGAAAGATGCTGTTGCCATGTACCTTATGGGTACTGAGAATGTACAAAGAAAAAGATTCTGTTAAGGGAATTTGAGCAGCTAGGGACTAAATTAAAACAGAACCCAACAGATAATGATCTCTGGGTTTCCTGGGCCATGAGCAAATTGGCACAGGGTTAATAAAATCAATGAGCTAAATGTACAGCTCAAAGATTAGTAGAAGTGGGTTTGAATTTGTGGGACATTTGGCACCAGTATTGAGGAAGGAGGGAATGGGCTCCACCTGTTGTACCATGCTGGGACCAGTTTCCTAGTAATTCTTATAACTAGGACTGTGAGTAGGGCTTTAAACTAAATTTGGGGGGGGGAGGGGCGTCAACAGCTTGGCAAAGTATGGTTAAACTAAAAGGGAAGGAGAGTGCAGAAGTGATGTTTCCTGAATGAAGAGTAAGACTAAGTTTAGAAAGGGAGAAGAATTTAACTTCGGGTAATGTGGAGACAAAATTGCGAAGAATGGTGGTGAATGCAGGACTGGTGGCTTTATAGTTAAAGGTACAGAGTATACCAAATAAGATAAACTAGCTTATAGCACAGCTATAAATAAGTGGATAGGATATTGTGGGCATCAAAGTCAAGGTTGAAAATGGATCACAGTTGTGAGCTAAACATCCAAGGATACTCATTGTTTCAAAACGACAGGTAGGTGGGCAGAGGGGGTGGTGTGGCTCTGTTTTTAAAAATGAAATAATATCCTTAGAAAGGAGGGACATAGGATGAGATGATATAGAATCGTGGTAGCTAGAGTTAAGGAACTGCAAGTGTGAAAAGACCCTGATGGGAGTTGTATATAGGTCTATAGTAGTCAGGATGTGGAGAACAATCTTCAATGGGCGAAGAAAAAGGCATGTAAAAAGGGCAGAATTATAATGGTCATACTTGCTTTCTCACTTAAGGCCATCATCCCTGCTGGGCATAGGCCTCTGAGAGTAGCTCGCCAGAGTTCTCTATCATGGGCCAGTCTTTCAAGTTGTCCCCAGCTGTATCCTTTCTCTCACGAGGCTGAGGTCTTTAAGGCTTCTCTGGGCATTTTTGTGGTGTGTGTTTTTACAGGATGGGGTTGCTAGCCCCATGCCCACCTCACCTCCTTTCACAGCCACGCTTGGGACCATCCATGGCGGGGTTATGGTCATGGGGGATTTCAGTATGCAGATAGATCAGTTTGTACTGGATCCCAAGCGAAGGATTTTGCTTAGGTGATGGCTTTCTAGAGCAGCTTGTGATCAAGCCCACTAGAAAAAGACAATTCTGGATTTTGTTGTGCAATGAACTGATTTTGATTAGGGACCTTAAGGTAAAGGAAACCTTAGAAGGCTATGATCTTAATATGTCAGAATTCACCCTATAGTTTGAGAGCGAAAAGATAAAGTCAGTGTTACAGTGGAGTAAAGGGAATTATTGAGGCATGAGAGAGGAGCTGACCAAAAATTGATTGGAAGGGGTCACTAGCACGGATGATGGCAGAACAGCAATTGCTGGAAATAAGATGATTAAAGATAGGTGAAGGGGCAGGTAGCGTTGGAGCAGGGAATCTGCAGAAGAACTTGGACAGATGAGGAAAATAAGCAAAGAATTGGCACATGGAATACAGTGTAGTGAAGTGTATCGACTAAGTAGAAGGAATAAAGGTGGAGACCATTTTCTCTGTGAATTCAGAAATCAGGGAGAAGAGAGACTTTGGAGTCCGGGTGCAGGATTCCCTAAAGGTTAATTCACAGGTTTTGTTGGTTGTAAGGAAAGCAATGCAATGTTAGTATTGATTTCCAAAGGACTAGAATATAAAAGCAAAGATGTAATACTGAGGCTTTATGAGGCATTTGTCAGACCACATTTGGAGCATAATGAGCAGTTTTGGGCCCCTTATCTAACGAAGGGTGTGCTCGCATTTCAGAGGGTCTGGAGGAAGTTTATGAGAATGATCCCGGGAATGAAAAGTTTAACATATGAGGAATGTTTAACTCTGGTTCTGTACTTAATGGAGCCCAGAAGAATGAAGGAGGAATTTCATTGAAACCTACTGAATATTGAGGGGTGGATAAAGAGAGGATGCTTTCAATATTGGGAGAGTCTGGGGCCAGAAGGCACAGCCTCAGAATTAGAAGACCATCCCTTTAGAATAGAAGTGAGGAATTTCTTTAACCAGAGGAATATATATCTGTGGAATACATTGCCACAGATTGCTGTGGAGGCTGAGTCACTGGGTATATTTAAAGCAGAGGTTGATAGGTTCTTGATTATTAAGGGCTTAGAGGTTATGGGATAAAGGTAGGAGAATGGGGTTGAGAGGGCCTCTGGTTTAAGATGGTACTGGTGAAGCACAGCGATAACTCGCTGACAGCAAACAAAGCTAGTTACTTTATTAATCCCACTTACTCAAACAATCATTGCAATCAATAACCTGTAACTTCCCTTGCGGAAGTTGAGCTTTTGAATTGCCTGGCATTTTTTTGTAGCATGAACTGAAGTCTTGAAGGTGCAGGGTGGATGTGGTGTGTGTACGGGCCGAATTGAGACAGTGGGGCCCAGGCCTGAGCGTGAGGAGCAAGCCAATGTACGGCCATTGATGCTGCAGGCTTGGAGCTAATTCAAAGCAACACAACTGAGTTGAGGCAGTGGAGCCAGAGCTGGAGAACAAGGAATGAGCTGCAGTTTGGCTAATTTAAGCACTGTGCCACATTGAAAAGGTCTGAGTGTTGGGGCTGGGGCGATGTTCAGCTTGCTGCTCGCCGGTTTTAGTTGTTTCTATGCCGAATTGAGGTTGTGGCCTGCAATTATTGGGATCTTTAATTTGGCTGCAACGGTGAACTGGTTTTGTGGCTGTGGATTCGCTTTCGTGAACTGCAGTTCTGAATATTGTTAGCTTACTTCTATTGTGTGCATGATGTTTTTTCTGCACTTGGTGTTTGTCTTTTTGTTAATAGGTTCTATTGGGTTTCTTTGTTTTGTGGCTGCCTGTAAGGAGTCAAGGTTGTATATATACATACGATGGTAATAAGTGTACTTTGAACTTTGAAAATAAATCACCCATGTGTGAATGGTGGAGCAGACCCGATTGAGTTGAATAATCTTATTTTGCTCCTATGTCTTATGGTCTTAAAGCTGGTTATTAAAGCTTTATGTTTGTACAACCTCTGGAATCTCTGAAATAAGAAGCCGTAGGAGACTGAAGTTGCTGGAGAGCAACAAGCAACATGTGGAAGAACTCAGCTGTTCCTGCATCTAGAACAATAAACATCCTGTTGCAGGGTTCTGATCTGAAACATTGGCAGTTTGTTTTCTTCTGCAGGTGCTGTACGACCTGCTGAAGTTTCTCATATATGTTGTTAGTTGTACCCTGGTTATGACTTAAAACTGTACATCAAATGTTGAGTAGGCACCATAACTTTCTTAAGTTTTCTGTGTTTATACCATGTGGCTATGTCTTTTAGCTTCTTTGCTTTTGTGATACAATTGCTTCAATAGCATTTGATGAGATTAAGGTTACCTGTTAATATATTATTAAATGCAAAAGATGGCTGTGTGAAGTTGTTGGCCAGAGCAGTTTTCCCATTGTTCTGGCCTCCACGTTGAATCTTAACTGATAATGCAACTAGTCATTTGCCTTTTTGCATTATTCTGTGTGCAAAATGACTGCTTTGTTTGCATCCATGAATGCACAAATCAATTCATTTGCTGTCGTGCACTTTTGGAGACTCAGCATAAATAAAATACAATTTTATTCTACTATTGAGTTGGAAGAAGAATTTGAGCATTAACAGAGCAGGACTGCAAATTTCAGCTTCACTTGGGAAAACAGTACCTGTAAATAGTTGTTAATCTTGGATTTCAGCAATATAAGTTTCTATAACTTCTGTTAGTTTGTTAGCTTATTATTGTCAGGTCTATGCTGGTACAGTGAAAAACTTGCACACTGTTCATGCGCATCAATTCATTATAGTAGTGCGTTAAGGTAGTACAAGGTAAGACAATTAGAGTGTAGTGCTGATAAACAATAAGGTGCAAAGTCCTATCCAGGTAGATTGCGGGGTTTAAAATCCATCTTATTTTACTGGAGAACAGTTCAACAATCTTCTAACGGTGGGATAGAAGCTGACCATGAGCCTAGTGGTATAAGCTCATGACTTTTGTATTTTCTGTCAATGGGTGTGTTTTCAAAATTGATGTCTGTTCTTAAATCAAAGGTTCAAAGGTCCAATTTAATGTCAGAGAAATGTAAACAATATACAGCCTGAAATACTTTTACTTCCCAAACATCCACGAAAACAGAGAAGTGCCCAAAGAATGAATGGCAGATAAAGAACCCCAAAGTACCCCCCCCCCCACACCAGCTCTCCTCCCTCCCACACGTAAGCGGCAGGGAGCAACAATTCCACACCCCCCCCCCCGCCACTGGCAAAAAAATTATACCCTTTTGGCATTATCTAATTCATCCTTTGAGTAGTTCCTAATATTATCAATTGTTTTTGATAAGATATGAGTTGCATTTCAGTTCACTATTATATCAGCCAGTAAACTTAGGAATCTCCATTGGAGTGCAAGCAGTACTGAAAAGAACAGAACCATGTATGGTATTTTCATGATTCATGATGAAATGCCTTGTAGTGGAAGCCAACTGCAAGAAAGAATTAATTTAAGCCCTTTCACAATGATATCTTTTGCTGAGTTGATGTTTCGATATATCAGAAGCTGACTGAACATTGGTCTGACATTTTGACAACTGGGAAACAATATGTTAAACGCAGACACGGGGAAATCTGCAGATGCTGGAATTTCAAGCAACACACATAAATGTTGCTGGTGAACGCAGCAGGCCAGGCAGCATCCCTAGGAAGAGGTACAGTTGACGTTTTGGGCCGAGACCCTTCGTCAGGACTAACTGAAAGAAGAGCTAGTAAGAGATTTGAGAGGGGGAGGGGGAGATCTGAAATGATAGAAGAAGACAGGAGGGGGAGGAATGGAACCAAGAGCTGGACAGTTGATTGGCAAAAGGGATATGAGAGGATCATGGGATATGAGAGGATCATGGGACAGGAGGCCTAGGGAGAAAGAAAAGGGGGAGGGGGGAAAACCCAGAGGATGGGCAAGGGGTATAGTGAGAGGGACAGAGGGAGAAAAAGGAGAGAGAAAAAGAATGTGTGTATATAAATAAATAATGGATGGGGTACGAGGGGGAGATGGGGCATTAGCGGAAGTTGGAGAAGTCAACGTTCATGCCATCAGGTTGGAGGCTGCCCAGACGGAATATAAGGTGTTGTTCCTCCAACCTGAGTGTGGCTTCATCTTGACAGTAGAGGAGGCCGTGGGTAGACATGTCAGAATGGGAATGAGACGTGGAATTAAAATGTGTGGCCACTGGGAGATCCTGCTTTCTCTGGTGGACAGAGTGTAGACTTTCCAGCATCTGCAGATTTCCTCGTTTTTTACTTACCCTTAATAGCTCGTCAGTTAGTCCTGACGAAGGGTCTCGGCCCGAAGCGTCCACTATACCTCTTCCTAGAGATGCTGCTTGGCCTGCTGCGTTCACCAGCAACTTTTATGTGTATTGCATGAACAATATGTTAAATCCTGCTCACCATGAAAATCCAAAAGAGTGATCAAATTGTTTTGTGAGTCTAAATATTAATAAACTCCAGCTTTGATTGCAGTCCTGGTAATGGCTGTTGACCAAATTTACATTTTAGTCAAAATCTATTCTGTAAAATCTTTTGACTTAGTATCGGTTTTGATGTTACTTGTTGGATGTAGATTCCATAATATAGAATTAAATAATATAGAATTAACTTAAAACTAAACATTGAAATGCTTTGTGGCTACAAAATCTTTGTTTTAATTCTCGTGGATGATAGGAATGTTCTAAGTTTAAATGGAGCTTCAGGTTTCCACAGCATTATAATATTTTTGTGAGCTGTGGTTTTGAGATCATGGTAACCATACTTTTCCGTCCTGTGCAGCTGAAGTGGTGGTTTAGCTTGGAAAAGGTTATTCCATTTGGTCTTGTCAATATCTCTTTCTCAATGAACTCTACCATGCCACCTTTGAGAATAGTAGCTAAGAGATGTCTCAGACTGTAGACAGTAGTAGATATTCTGTTTCCTTGCACCAACTTGAGAAGCCTGGAATTTGGAATAACTAGTTTCCAGGAACTTTAAAGTACCCATGGGTTTTTGATGTGAAATAAAATTCTTGTGCTGCAGAATGATTTGCATGTTCTGGTATTATTTCAGTTTTAATCATAGTGTATGACTAACTAGTTGTATTCTTTGTTTAAAAAAATAAAAAAATTTAGGAGGAGGTTTGCCTTTTAATTTTCACTGTGTATAAGATAAACTTTAGAGATGTTCTGCAAGGAGCAGTCTAATTACTTACCAAGAATTGATCATGCAGGCTTCCTTTTTACAGGGAAGTTCTATTTATACAAATAGGAATTATTTATTTTCTCTCAATTCTCCAAATAATTTTTTTTTACAGTAATTCTTTTGATACTGAGTATATACGGTAGGCTTATTCAGAAAGTCAGAAGGCATGGGATCCAGGGAAGTTTGGCCAGGTGGATTCAGAATTGGCATGCCTGCAGAAGGCAGAGGGTCATGGTGGAGGGAGTACATTCGGATTGGAGGGTTGTGACTAGTGGTGTCACACAAGGATCGGTTCTGGGACCTCTACTTTTTGCGATTTTTATTAATGACCTGGATGTGGGGGTAGAAGGGTGGGTTGGCGAGTTTTCAGACAACACAAAGGTTGGTGATGTTGTGGATAGTGTAGAGGATTGTCGAAGATTGCAGAGAGACATTGATAGGATGCAGAAGTGGGCTGAGAAGTGGCAGATGGAGTTCAACCTGGAGAAATGTGAGGTGGTACACTTTGGAAGGACAAACTCCAAGGCAGAGTACAAAGTAAATGGCAGGATACTTGGTAGTGTGGAGGAGCAGAGGGATTTGGAGGTACATGTCCACAGAACCCTGCAAGTTGCCTCACAGGTAGGTAGGGTAGTTAAGAAAGCTTATGGGGTGTTAGCTTTTATAAGTCGAGGGATAGAGTTTAAGAGTCGCGATGTAATGATGAGGCTCTATAAAACTCTGGTTCGGCCACACTTGGAGTGCTGTGTCCAGTTCTGGTCACCTCACTATAGGAAGGATGTGGAAGCATTGGAAAGGGTACAGAGGGTATTTACCAGGATGCTGCCTGGTTTAGAGAGTGTGCATTATGATCAGAGCTAGGGTTTACTCTTTGGAGAGGAGGAGGATGAAAGGAGACAAGATAGAGGTATACTAGATATTAAGAGGAATAGATAGAGTGAACAGTCAGCACCTGTTCCCCAGGGCACCACTGCTGAATACAAGAGGACATGACTTTAAGGTAAGGGGTGGGAAGTTCAAGGGGGATATTAGAGGAAGGTTTTTTACTCAGAGAGTGGTTGGTGCGTGGAATGCACTGCCTGAGTCAGTGGTGGAGGCAAATACACTAGTGAAATTCAAGAGACTGGTAGACAGGTATATGGAGGAATTTGAGGTGCGGGGTTATATGGGAGGCAGGGATTAAGGGTCGGCACAACATTATGGGCTGAAGGGCCTGTAATGTGCTGTACTATTCTATGTTCTATAATTTTGCCATTAACCATTTCAGCTATTCATGTTTTGTGTATGCAAAAAAAAACAAATCAAAAGAAAATCCTTTCATTCTCAGAATCTAAATTTGTTTTGTTCTCACTTTAGGTTGATGAAGACCCAGTCATGGGATTCCACCAGGTATTTTTACTGAAAAGCATCAATGAAGCTTGGATCTGCACCAACGATGTCTTCAGGCTATCACTGCATAACTTTTCCTGAGAGTTCTCTTTCTGCACGTCCTTATATCCACTCTTCTAGTCTGCTATTAATTGCAATAACTGGATTCTAAATATCATGCACAAATGTGTACCCAACAGTAAAAATTTGCAACCTGAGCAGTCTCTAATCACAGTTTGCTTGAATTAAATTATTTGTGCATGATGTTTGGAAAGTTGTTAGTTTAGCTGACAATGACAAGACAGTACCCCATTGTGTTGTACCAGCATGCCTTAGAAGATAAATCATACCACACTATTTTTTTCTTTCCTATGTATTGGTAAGTTGCTATAGCAATCCAAAGAAACAAAATAAGAAAGAGCAGCTTCTTACCCAATCTTTTGATATGTTCATACTTTTTATTGATTTAGGATACAATAAACCATGTTCTTTTCTTAAGTTGGAAATGGTTTTGTTTGGTTTCCTGGCAATGTTTGTCATATTTTTTAAAATGTACTTGACCATTAATACAATCAGAAAATAAGTTATTAGATAGTACTTGTGCTGGTTTAAAGGATTAGGTCAAATGTCTATCAAGAGGAAGTTACAATGCAAGGTAACTCAAAACATTGTTATTCAATATTTATCATGATTGAACTTTGTTTCAGGTGCTGTCTTGACAAATTGAGGCCACAAGAAAAGTTTTAGATTACATTTTTAAACTGCAACACGAGATTCAGCAGGATGTGTAAAATTTGATTCAATCTCAATCCATAATTATATCTAATGACTTTGTTAAAAGTAATGCAGATTTCTAATTTACTTATCAAATTTTGGTTTCAGTCAAGCAAGCCAATGCTTGGAGTATTAGCTGCCTTGTAGTGGACACTCATAGGGGTTATTTTAATTATCCTAATGGTGTAACTTCTTTCAGTTTGATGAGCTGTGTCATGTAACCTGTTGGTTGCATTGTGATCATTGGCATTTGTGCTAGAAGTGGATAAAGAATGTCAGCTTTTATCTGAATGCATTGTATTTGTGAATTTAAGTTCCATCACTACTCATCATTTAACCTCCTAACTACAGAGCTGGGAAAATAGTGCTGTATCTATTCGATTACTGCATCATCCATTTCCTTTTTTTGGAAGATGATGGAGCGAATTTAGTAATCTGTCACAATGTAAAAGAAGATGGAAGCAATCCATTCACAATAGCCTATATCTTGGTATTGGAGCTATAGAAATGCATTAAGCATTTGTGAACAAAATTTTAAAATAACATTTATCTTTGAGAATAATTGTTGGTATGGCTGTCTTTAAGAATGCTAATACTTCTCCTAAAGTGTTTAATCTGCGTAAACTAGGTTTTGGATTCACTTTTTGAAATAGTGATGCATGTTGGGTATACAGTTTTATGGGCGTCTCAACAAAATGGTCATGCATTGTGTATACAGAGGCATTGAAGGTTATTGCAATCCAGCCAAATACAGTCTCCATGTGAATTACAAATATTTCTACTTCATCAGTGTTAGGCTACTTGCATAAATATATAATCTCAACAACTTGGGAAAAAAATTCTTCTTGGCATTAAAATGGGATTTCTGAAAATTTATCCCTCTTGGGAATGCTGGTTTGTGTTGGACTCAATTTCCTTTTACTTTCAACATGACAATTAATTCCCTGATGTAGGTAAACACCATTCCTTTTCTCTCTTAAGTTATTTGAAAACTTGATAAGTTGCACAATTTTAACATTTAAATGCTGAGAATTGATAAGGGAGTTAAATTTGAGTCTTACCAGTAATGAAGAAATAGCTAACATTCATAATTTTCACACAGCCTTTATCCTTGTGAAATTTGATGGTCATATTGAAGGTTGCATTGCAAAGTACAAAGCCTCTTGTTTGTAGCAGTGAAAGTTGGGGTGATTTCTGAACTTGCAGGCATCTGTCTGAAACTATATACAATATAGATTGGAAAATGATGTTAGAGTATCCAAATATGTATGTAGAGCAATGTGTTACGAGTTAGGATTTCCTAATTTTGGTTTGATGTGTTGCATAATGAAATTATTATATAGAGACTGTCCCAAATGTAATTCGAAATCTAGAGTTCTGAAGATACCAAATTTTCTGGACAAATATTGTCTTTAGTGTCCCTTTTTCTAACTGCATGTAAAGCTTCTAAAATATAACAAAATAAAGTTAGTTCCAATTTGATATCTTCTACATGTTTTATTCCAATCAAGGATTATGGCTGATGTAATTTAAACCTATCTCTGTTTTGCCATAAATTGAATCAGTTCAGGTCTATCTTGACTATGCATAATAAAGTTTCCATGCTGAGGGGAGTTTGGAGAACAGCAATCTTAGAACACTATCAAGCAGTGTTTGAAAATCTGCCTATAGTTGTTGGGCAGTTGCAGTTATATACGTAATTGTTATTAATTTACCAAAGTGGGAACTTGTTTTACATATTAGATGCATTGGTGTCTTTTTACATTTTTGATGCAAGACTTTTCCTTTGGCATTATTCTTTATGAAATAATCACTGACAAGAATTAATTTTGTGGATTTAAGTTCTATAATGAAGCAATGCCACTCTATCACCACTGAAAGCAATTTATAGCCTTCTCTAGTATTTCTTGCAATTGATGAGTACTTTCAGTTCTGTTGTTAGTTTGTGGAAGCTTACTGTCTGTAATGGATAGGATGGTTCTGCTTTATTAGTTTTCTGCGCATTCTGTTTTCCACATTCACACAGCCTACTTCAATCCAGAGGGTATGAAGGTCATTTTATTTCATGATGGTCAGAACTCAGATCACTACGTAGTAGGCTGATGGAAAGTTCATTCACATTGTTGTTGAAATAGCAGGACCAATTCCTTGTTGCAATGTGACTGTGTACGACAATTTGGCTGAGAACTTTAGCTGATATTTGAGTGTCTCACTTAAAAACTTTTGAGTGCAACTGAAGCCTTTATTACAAGATTGTAGGTGGCTTTAACCCTCAGTGCTTTTATATCAGCATTTAGAACATGGCCCAAGAATTTGAAGTATTTACATTAAGATAAATATAGAATACATAGAATATAGGAATATGTCTACACAAGTGCTCCATCGTGATGGAACAAATAACTTCTGATCACTAAAGTGTTTGGAAATGTTATTGTAGTGATGCACAAAACAGTTGAAAGTCTATGTGCAAACATGAAACGACTGAAATGTGATCTAACCAGTTGCCAATCAGAATGATGAATTGACAATATATTTATGTAATTATAACCTACAGAATCAAAGATAAAATGCAAACCATAATCATAACATTTATATACATTAAAAGTGCATCTTTGATTGCTTTATGGTTGCTGAATAAAAGTAAAATATGAAATATCTTAATCGGTACATTAAAAGCAGACATGAAAGAATGGATACTTGGATAATTAGTTGAGATTGCCTTTCACATGGATGTAACTCAACGCTGCCTTCAGAATTCTTGGCAACTGTGTAAAGCACCATTGTGCGGCTTACACTACTGTACTGTGAATTTGTATTAAAAAACATATGTTCAAAATTTATTTAAACTTAATATTTTGTGCCATACAGGGTATGTTATGTTTGCATTAGAGATTTTGCTGTTTGAAAGCACTATTATTGTTTTTTTAAAAATCTAGATCCCCTTTAAGACATTATTCTTTAGTTGTGTGAATTTTTTGGGTCCTCTATGTCAACAAAGATGCAAGACTTTAAAGGTCTTTCAGCCTCAGATATAACAAAATCCTGGGCCACCTCAAGCTGTTGAAGCTATGATGCTTGATTGGACTTGTGTTTGCAGAAACTGATTTTTGATCTATTTTAGGAAAGAAAACTGCTTTTGGTAATAACTGATGCACGTTCATTTATTTGCAGTGTAATACCATTATTTTGTTTCTACAATAAACTTTTATCAAATGGCTTTCTACTTGTACTTAATATTATTACATCAGCAGGAGGAACAATTGCATTGTAGCAGGTCATTTACAACAAGTTTTGGCATGTTCACCCAATTTGACGATTTCTCATTTAGTAACTGCTTTAAAGGAAAGATTTAAATAATTCATGGTTTTAGAAAAGGTCATTTGCTCTATCAGAATAAATTGAAATGTGAAAATTATGAAAATATTTAATAACCAGAATTTTAATCATAGAATTGCTGTCAATGATTTTAACTTTGAGAGGGCGGGGGTTTGTGGGGTAATGTTACAAATATTGATCAGGCAACTTTTTAAAAAAAAAAACCCTCCAAATCTATCTTTTGCTTTAAAAAAATAAATTTGTGATTGATTATGATTAATCTCCTGACATGGCCCCCCCCCCATTCACTGTTTGAAAAAATTTATACACTTCATAAAACTTGCTGGCAAGCCATATATGCCACAGTGCCAGGAAAAGACAAGTGCTTTTATAATGTTTTTCAATGCTCTCAACTCTTTCTATGTGACATTGATGACTGCAACCTCTCCCCACGTATTATTTATAAAACTGCTTTTCCTGTTTTTTCAATTCCCTGTCTCCACTGCATCTGTTCTCAGGATGGGGCTTTCCATAGGACATTATAGCACAGAAACAGGCCTTTTGGCCATTTTTCTGCCTAGTCCCACTGACCTGCACCTGGACCATCTCCCTCCGTACACCTCTCATCCATGCACCTGTCCACGTTTTTCTTAAATGTTAAAAGTGAGCCCGCATTTACCACTTCATCTGGCAGCTCATTCCACACTCCCACCACTCTCTGTGTGAAGAAGCCCCCCCCCAAATGTTCCCTTTAAACTTTTCCCCCTTCGCCCTTAACCCATGTCCTCTGGTTTTATTGTCCTGTAGCCTCAGTGGAAAAAGCCTGCTTGCATTCACTATATATACCCATCATAATTTTATATACCTCTATCAAATCTCCCCTCATTCTTCTACGCTCCAGGGAATAAAATCCTAACCTATTCAACCTTTCTCTGTAACTGAGTTTCTCAAGTCCCGGCAACATCCTTGTAAACCTTCTCTGCACTCTTTCAACCTTATTTCTATCTTTCCTGTAATTTGGTGACCAAAACTGTACACAATACTCCAAATTCAGCCTCACCAATGCCTTATACAACCTCACCATAACATTTCAACTCTTATACTAAATACTTCTGATTTATAAAGGCCAATGTACCAAAAGCTCTCTTTACGACCCTATCTACCTGTGACGCCACTTTTAGGGAATCTTGTATCTGTATTCCCAGATCCCTCTGTTCTACTGCACTCCTCAGTGCCCTACTGTTTACCTTGTATGTTCTACCTTGGTTTGTCCTTCCAAAGTGCAATACCTCACACTTGTCTGTATTAAACTCCATCTGCCATTTTTCAGCCCATTTTTCCAGCTGGTCTAAATCCCTTTGCAAGCTTTGAAAACCTTCCTCACTGTCCACTACACCTCCAATCTTTGTATCATCAGCAAATTTGCTGATCCAATTTACCACATTATCATTCAGATCATTGATATAGATGACAAATAACAACGGACCCAGCACTGATCCCTGTGGCACACCACTAGTCACAGGCCTCCACTCAGAAGCAATCCTCCACTACCACTCACTGGCGTCTTCCATTGAGCCAATGTCTAATCCAATTTACCACCTCTCCATGTGTACCTAGTGACTGAATCTTCCTAACTAACCTCCCATGTGGGACCTTGTCAAAGGCCTTACTGAAGTCCATGTAGACAACATCCACTGCCTTCCCTTCATCCACTTTCTGATAACCTGGTAACCTCCTCGAAAAACTAATAGATTGGTTAAACGTGACCTACCATGCACAAAGCCATGTTGACTCTCACTAATAAGTCCCTGTCTATCCAAATACTTGTAGACCCTATCTGTCAGTACACCTTCCAATAATTTACCTACTACCGACATCAAATTTACCGGCCTATAGTTTCCCGGATTACTTTTAAAGCCTTTTTAAAATAATGGAACAACATGAGCTATCCTCCAATCCTCCGGCACCTCACTAGATACTGACATTCTAAATATATCTGCCAGGGCCCCTGCAATTTCAACACTAGTCTCCTTCAAGGTCCGAGGGAATACCCTGTCAGGTCCTGGGGATTTATCTACTCTGATTTGCCTCAAGATAGCAAGCACCTCCTCCTCTTCAATCTGTATAGGTTCCATGACCTCACTACTTGTTTGCCTTATTTCCATTGACTCCATGCCACTTTCCTTAGTAAATACAGATGCAAAAAAACCCATTTAAGATCTCCCCCATTTCTTTTGGTTTCATGCATAGCCGACCACTCTGATCTTTAAGAGGACCAATTTTATCCATTACTATCCTTTTGCTCTTAATGTACCTGTAGAAACTCTTTGGATTATCCTTCACCGTGACTGCCAAAGCAACCTCATGTCTTTTAGCCCTCCTGATTTCTTTCTTAAGTTTTTTTTGCACTTTTTATACTCAAGCACCTTATTTGCTCCCTGTTTCCTATACATGTCATACATCTCTCTCCTTTATCAGAGTTCCAATATCCCTTGAGAACCAAGGTTCTTTATTCTTATTCACTTTGCCTTCTGAGATGTCCTCGTTCTTCAAAGAATGGTGTTTCTCATCCACCACTATTAATGCAGCCCTTGCCCAGCATTTCATCCATTTCCCGCATGTCTGCCCTTGCCCCATCGCCCTGCTTCCATAAGAGATAGGATTCTCCTTGCCCATACCTAACGCTTCCCAAGCCTCTGTATCCACACATCACTCTCCATAACTTCCACCATTCACAACGCAGATACCACTAAATATATTTCTCCACCTCTCTCCACCTCCCTCCCCCCACCGGCCAGCATCCTCCACTGATCTTCCTCCTGATGCTTTTCCCTTCACGTGGGACAGGTGCTACATCTCCTCCCTTACTGGTCTCCAAATGGGTTCACCTGCATGGAGGTCGGTCACCAGTGAAGACTCTTAGGGATCTGTTCTGGGACCCTTACTCTTCGTGATTTTTATAAGTGACCTGGATGAGGAAGTGGAGGGATGGGTTAGTAAATTTGCTGATGACACAAATGTTGTAGGTGTTGTGGATAATGTGGAGGGCTGTCAGAGGTTACAGCAGGATATTGATAGGATGCAAAACTGAGCTGAGAAGTGGCAGATGGAGTTCAACCCAGATCAGTGTGAAGTGGTTCATTTTGGTAGGTCAAATATAATGGCAGAATATAGTATTAATGGTAAGGTTCTTGGCAGTGTGAAGGATCAGAGGGATCTTGGGGTCCGAGTCTGTAGGACACTCAAAGCAGCTGCACTGGTTGACTCTGGGTAAGAAGGCGTATGGTGTATTGGCCTTCAGCAATCGTGGAATTGAAATTAGGAGCCAAGAGGTAATGTTGCAGCTATATAGGACCTTGGTCAGACCCCACTTGGAGTACTGTGCTCAGTTCTGGTTGCCTCACTACAGGAAGGATGTGGAAGCCATAGAAAAGGTGCAGAGGAGATTTACAAGGATGTTGCCTGGATTGGGGAGCATGTCTTATGAGAATAGGTTGAGTGAACTCAGCCTTTTCTCCTTGGAGCGACGGAGGATGAGAGGTGTATGAGATAATGAGAGGCATTGATCATGTGGATAGTCAAAGGCTTTTTCCCAGGGTTGAAATGGTTGCCACAAGAGGACAGAGGTTTAAGGTGCTGGGGAGTAGGTACGGAGGAGATGTCAGGGGTAAGTTTTTTAACTCAGAGTGGTATGGGCTGCCCGCAATGGTGGTGGAGGCGGATATGATAGGGTCTTTTAAGAGATTTTTGGATAGGTACATGGAGCTTAGCAAAATAGAGGGCTATAGGTAAGCCTAGTACTTTCTCAGGTAAGGACATGTTCGGCACAACTTTGTGGGCCGAAGGGCCTGTATTGTGCTGTAGGTTTTTTATGTTTTCTACTGTATCCAGTGTGACCTCCATGACATCGCTGAGACCTGACATAGGACTACTTAATTATTTAGTTATTAGAACTGATTTTTATATTATCTGTTAATTTCTTCCCCTTCTCCCTTCTTTTTCCATTCTCAATTCTAGTTTCCGTCTCACTCCTTCTCACTCATCCATCACCTCCCTCTGGTGCCCTCCCTCCTTTCTTCTATTGTCTGCTCTGTTATTATATTCCCTCTGCAGTCCTTTACCTCTTCCACCTATCACCTCCCAGCTCCTCATTTCATTCCCCTTCCCCCATCCACCCACCTTTCTCCTCACCTGGTTTCACCTATCACCTGCCAGCTTGTACTCCTTCCCCTCCCCAAACTATATGCTGGCTTCTGCCCCCTTTCTCTCCAGTCCTGGTGAAAATTTTTGGCCCAATACATTGGCTGCTTATTCCCCTCCATCGATGCTATCTCACCTGCTGAGTTCTTCTGACACTCTGGGTGTGTTGCTCAAAGTTTTGATTTGCCGAACCTCATGTGTTCTTGAAATGCAACCTTTACTGTAAATTTGAATGGTGATGTGATGTAAAATATATTAACAGTTAGGGAAAGAATACAGGTGACCCCAGAGTCGCACAGGTTGTATCCTATCGGAAGCATTACCCTCTCCCACTCTCCTTGCGGTTTTACGAGTTTGACAGTCTGTCCCAGTTACAATGAACAGTCTTCCACCTGATGCATTAACTCTGTCTCCTTTCCCACTGATGTGGCCGAAGGGTATTTACCCAATAGCTAGTGTGCAGGTAATCAATTAACTTAGTGTCGTAGAGGACACATATCTCTACCAAGCAACAAGAAATAGAGGATTGATTGGAATTCTGACCTCTAGTGTTACCATTGAGATCAAATCAGTGTTAGACATGATAACATTTGCTGCTTCAAATGCAATTTGATTTGATTGCCATTTTGTAACTAATTGTATGACAGTATCAAATGGAAATGTGCAAATTTCAGCACTGTAGTTGTGTATTTTCTGTGTATCTGCATTTTCTAATATATTTACCATAAGCATACAGTGTAGAATAAAGGCTTCTGCAGGCATCTGCATACTTGCAGCTATTATATGTGTGAAATATATATACAGTTGATAACTCGATGTGCAATAAACCATTTGGAACAGGGAGGTGCAGGAGTTGATTTCCCAGCCAAACATGATCGTTTGCAAGGGTGCACACGGAATCTACAAATGGCAGCAATTGTGCACAGGCTTGGAATTAGAAAATTCAGATAACGTTCCTCTTTGGTGCCATCTATATTAATAAAAGAGTGGCACTCTCAGCTTTAGAACAAGTAGGTTTCAATGCAAGACCCTGTACAAGTAATGAGCTTGCCAACATAAAGCCTGTTCATGAGGAATGGTCATGTAGAAGAGGTGTTGTAGGCTGGTTAATGTCTGTAGTGTAGACCTTAGTATGGTCATCATATTTAACAGGTGCATGTAATGTGCTGGAAAAACCAAGTTATCAGAAGATTGATGCTGATGAGAGAGATAAGAGAGACAAAGGGAGAAACGTTCAAAATGTTAATGAGAGACGAGAGAGATTAACGAAAAGAGACACAGTTCCGAGTATTGACAGGCCGGTTCCTTTGAACCTGAACTGTTTGAAGTTTGATGGACAGGCGATACCCCAGCAGGGAGATAAAAGGAACAGGTTCGCTAAGGCAAGACAGACACCACGAGATAACGAGACCCTGGAAAAGCGGTGTGCCCCCACAAGTTGGTGAGAGTTTGGAGGTCTGGTCGTGGGACCGACCATAGACGCACAGGGTGAAAAGGTATGATCGGCAGGAACCTGGTGTGTGTGTCCGCCCTTGCCTGGATGCCGGGTTCACCGCGGAAGAACGATCGTATCTGGAATGGAGGAGTCACAGTCGGTGACCTCAGAAGACATTAAAAGGGCTCGCCCGAAAGCTAACTGCGAGGAACATCAAAGGTCTGTTTGAATCAAAATTTGCATTCACTCTCTCTCTCTCCAACGGCACAACAGTGATTACTGCAAACTGTACTAAGCTGAACTGAACTCTGCGTCACTTGAGACTGATCATTTTACCCCTAGACTGCGATAGAGCTTGATTGATTCCTATTATCCTAGTTCTGTGTACGTGTGTGTTTTATCATTGCTAACCTGTTGCACTTGTATCCTTACGATTAGAGTACTGTGTTACTTATTTCTTTAATAAAACTTTCTTAGTTCCAGTAATCCAGACTCCAACTAAGTGGTCCATTTCTGCTGGTTTGGCAACCCATTTACGGGGTACGTAACAGTAACAAGAACAAAAAAAAAGACTTTTTGAGAGTAATGAATATTCTCAAAGGGTACCCTTTGAATGGCCCATGAGGTGTTACGAATAGGCAAACATAAGATGCTCTTAAATCTGTTGATGGTTGGTTCCACTGCATCTCTTAATAATATTATTTACCAAAGTTTAGTGCTTTATATAGGAAATTTAGTTTAAATCAAGTGTATTTGTGTCATTGTGGTGATGTCATTGAATTAGTGAGCTAATTGGCCTGATCATCAGGAAACAAGAATACAAGTCCAGAAGTTTAAATCAAATAAATGTGGCATGAAAAGCTGGTAACAATGATAGTAATTTAAATAATTGGTTTAATTTTTTTAAGGAAATTTACATTCTGGCTCTCTAGCTTAACACCCCTGAGTGAAGTGGCTGTCGATGTAGACTGAGTATGGTAAATCCTGACTCAAACTTTTTAAAAATGGACTCATCCAAATGAGTCACCTTTTGCCACATTCTGTCAAATTGCATCACTGCTTGCTTATATGGTTCCGGTTGTAAAATTTGAGATTTTTACCAGTATTAATAATATTAAAGCAGTTTTTAAAATAAAAGCTTATTTCATTATTTAGAGAGCATAAAACCTTTTCTTCTAGGCATGAGAATTCGTGGTTATGGGGTGTGTGACACTTTGCTTCAATAGGCTGTTAAAGAACTAAATTAATTACACTGTACTATAACTTTGCAGGCAAGCTTTAATAACTGTTGGGAGCAAACACTGTAGAAGAATACAATTATGAGTCAGCGAAGGTATGGTTAACAGAAAAATAAAAGTTGGGACTATGAGTTTAACGAAAAAAGAAATGATGGGATGTGGAATCTAGTATGGGATAAGTTTGCCAGTAGAGTTTTTATAAGTTATTGGATTTAGATGGATAATATCTGATTTGCATTTTCTACCTACCCTGAAAAGAGAAATTGTGCCCAAAACAGAGATTCTGGAAATCTTGAGAAACACGAAGTTCTGGAGAAAGTGCAAGTTGGGCAGCATCTGTGGAGAGGAAAAAATGGTCCATGTTCTTTGGACCGTATATCAGTAATGGAGAAGTGGAGGAAAGAAGCCTGAATCAGAAATTGGAGGGAGGAGTATGCAGTACAAGTTGGCAGGTGATGGGTGAAACCAGGTGAGGGGGATTGAAGAGGACAATGGACCATGGAAGAATGGGAATGGAGGAGGGGCATCATGAGCAGATAATGGGCAGAGAGGAGAAGAGAAGGAATGTGCAGGGAAACAGAATGGGGGGGGGGGTTGAAAAAGAGAAGGGGGGAAGAGAAATTACCAGCTATTTGTGAGACAGTTCTGTGGTGTGATACAGAGTACATCTAATGGCCAATTTGCACTTCCTGATTTTAAACTCTGTACCACCCCCGGCAATTCAGGGCTGCTTTCTCGTTCAAGTAAAAACAATTTGCCATCCAGCTCTTCATCCAGATAGTATGGACTATTAGTTGGGAATCACCCCCCAAACCTCCAGAAAAAGGTTGCTAATGGAACCGTGTTGACCAGAAGAGGCAGCATCTTAAGAATACAATGGTGGTGATCTTGGCTCAATTAATGCACAAAAAAGAAAAAGTGGGAAGAGGTTAATCAGCAATTTCTTCTGGTTTTGTTGCTGTTGTGATTAAAATTATTAGTGCCCAATTTCCTTGCAAATTGATCCAAATTATATTAACTTTTCATAGGTGGAATGAGAAATTGTGTTAATATTCCATTGAAATTTTAATATAGAATGTCTGGACTTTATTATTCAATGGCTTGTATCTTTTTTTTCCACTAGATGGCAGACTAAGAATAAGATTCTTTTTTCCTTCCAAGATCGTGTCTCATTAAAATTATATTGATAAAGAACAAGCAATTTTTTAAAAAAGTGCTTCATATAGTGGGAAAAGACTGTACCAAAACACTACATTGCCAGGTTACAATCCACAGACAAATCAGAAGCAAACAGCATTGACCTAGAATTAGTCAAAGGCAGGTTTTCGGTTTGGAGTGGTATTGTGCTGCAAAAATAATCTAAGATTCCCAATTAAGGATCCAGACTTTAATTTTAAGTTAAAAAATTTTGAAGTAATTATGTAGATGTTTAAATTTTAGTCTTAGTTGGTTTATTTGTTTATTACTCAAATTACTGACATAAACACACTGGCAACATTGGAATATTCAATAAAACATTTAGCATTTATACTATTGTATACTGTTGTGATTTTTGATGAAAAGTGACTTTGTAAACTTGTTTTTAAAGAGCACCAGGGTTTTTTTGCTTATGTTTGTAAATGAAAAATGTTAGTTGCTTTCTTCATTTGTATTCATGAACTGCCTCTAACTCAGGATAATTATTTTATGAAATATTTTATAGATACCTTCTGAGTTGGAGGGTCTGTATGGATCAGACGATGTATAATGACCAGATTTCTACAACAGGAGAACACACACACACACACACACACACACACACACACACACACACACACACACACACACACACACACACACACACACACACCTGATAGCTGATAAGGCCATGGAAATTTGCTCTTACAGAAATTACAAAACACTGCTCAAAAAATTGAGATACAGAATAAAATGCTTTCACAGAATGTTGTAGGGGCAAAAAAATAATCAGCACAAACTTCATTCTTTTTCAACAGTTTTCTTAATGTGTATGCAGATGATGTGGTTTAGCAATACAGAAAATCATGATACAACTTATTTTCTATGAATGCAAATCCACACCTCAATGCAGGAATTACCTGTGGCCAATTTGCATTAGGTAATTGAAACTTTTTGATACTATATAACCATCCCAAGCATTAATCAGGCTTCCTTATTAGTATAATTATAGTGCACAACCATGTAATACCATCTCATCTGTAGTCTCATTAGACGTCCATGACTGTAATAGCAAAATGGTTTTCTTCAAACTTGTTGCATACCAATTACATTAGACATGTAATTGTACAATTCTCCAAATTGTGAAAAACTAATACATAGAGTACACATCTGAGATCCAAAGAATTTTAGACTTTGCACTGTTAAGATTTGAATGCCTGCTTTGCCGCCCTGTCAGACCGGTTGTTTTATTGGCCTGCTCTTTGGAAGTAATTCAGCTACACCAATTGTTTAAAATTAAATCACCACCTAAAGTGTAGCAGCCAATTCTAAACAAAATAATTGCTGCTGACCCCACGGGCTCGTTATTCTTGCATGATGCACCCTCAGTTCCAATAATGATCGTTCAAAAGTCTGAGAAATGTATTTGATCTTTTATTAGCAATTAGCAAACATGCACTCTAGAAGTGATGAAACTTAAGCATTCCCAAGTGTAAGTTAGGCGTAATAGGGCATTCAACAAAAGATAAAATATCCGTCGGTTCCCAGCTGCAAACTGCACCAACAGAGCACGAATACGTAACTCAATTCCCTTCACTTTTACTATGTTCCCACTTGTAACTAGTTACCATAATAAATGCCCAACACAGTACAAAGCAAATGGAGAACAGATACATGGCTCCTACATTCCAGCCGCCTGAGAATTATACTATAATAGTATACTATTATACTACATGCTACCAAGACACAGGAGACATGAAATCTCACCATTTACACAAAATGTCCTCTTTCCTGGATTATGACGTGACAAACTAGGTTGTTCCTCTTGACTGCATTCAGGAAAATGTGTCTTGAATTGCTGCCGCCAAAGCTCATCCAAGCACAAAACTGAAATCCCATAACTGTCAGTGCTGGCCAAGTGTAGTCTCTGCTGCCTCCATGGTCCGTTAACAGTCCAACCCAGCACTGTTCTGACTGCATATAGAAGTTAGGCAGTTCACAGTATGTTTCGCTTCATTGCCTAAGCCAGCCACTTCCAATCATGAAATGATGTAATTAAACACAACCTTCTTTTGATGCATGGTGTGCAAGAGAAATCTTGTGCTTTTTCCTGTCAAGTTCATGAGGCTCACTGTACAGAGCACTGCTGTACTTACTTGATCTAGGAAAACATAAGCAACCACAGTTTTGTGACTCTTAGACTTCACTTGAACTGGAATTACTGGAAGTTTACAATTATGACCACAAACTCCTGCAAGGCCATTAGATACCAGGGTGTTACTCACTGATGTGTTTGATTCATTCTTGGCCTGTTTCGTATCTGCACCCTTTTCTTCAGAGTGAATATGAAGTTTGCTGGGATGCCTGCATGAAAGATTCTTCCTGCATTCCTTGCTGAAGTGTCCTGTACACAGTCACCAAAGCAGACACCATTTTCTTTTAGGAAGGCAATCTTCTCATTATGAACCTCTTTATCTAGCTGAGAGTATGAATCCAAAGTATGTTCACCCTGGCAGAACAGACAAACCCTTTTCTTCGTTCTGGTCTCAGTTTTAGCCTCACTGTAACCATAATAGGAGCTTTCTTCAGCTTTAGAATGAATTTGTGATCCAGCTTTGTTCACACTTTGCTTTCTGCTGATGGTGAAACATCGTACACATTCTGAAACACTGGGTGTGTTACAATCTATATGCACCTTTCAATAAAATCAATCACATCAGTGAATATAAACTTACAATTGTGCCTTCCTTGTACTTCATAGACTCCCATGGAAAATCTCCATTTTCCTGTAAGTTTATTGGACAATTTATTTACGACAATCCTCATTAGCAGGGATGTCCAAGTCACACATCCTGCATGTCCTCCATGGCACTGCAACAGTCTCGAAGAAAAAAAAAGCTGTGACCTTGAAGCTTACCTGTAACCACTTCTGATTTGACATGCGGCCAAGAAGGAACATGTTCCATGTAGGCTGCAGCAATTCTGTGCGCATCACCAAAGTGTTCCAGTGGTAAAGCTTGGGCCTTTGGATATCTTTGCTCCAGGTTGGCTTACTGGCAACTTTTGACAAGGTCTCTAGGGTAACCTCTAGTGAACTGTTCAAGAAAATAGAAATGGTCACTATTAGAGCAATTTTTGAGTTCAGCACATTTACATTTATCAAATGACTTCGGCCACCAATCTTCAAAGCTAAATATAAATTGTACATTTAAATGCAGCTCTGAATAATAGGTTCCCAAAAGCTTTGAATCACAGACCAGACAATGCTGACTAAAATTCATTTAGATGTCCGTGCTGTGGGCGTGAATCGGGAGGTGTGAAGTTTGTATGTAGTTTCAAAGAAAGCTTTGTGGATGTACTATAAATATGGAATTGTCCTTTGATATTTAGCACATAAAATATTGAGCCCCATGTTGGGCCAGCCACACCCTTCCATCGAAATTGTCTTGATGCCTGCTATATCTTGTTTTGTCGAATAAAGAAACTGCTTCATAACTACCAGTACCTTTCTCTGGTGACTTCTTTCATGCAACGGCAGTCACATAATCATTAGTCTTGCCTCAGTGCTATTCTTACTAGCCCTCATAAATAATTGATACTGCAATGGATCACCGTCGAAGATTTGAATTTCTCTTTTAGGTAGAGATGCAATGCGTTGTTGCGTCCCTAAACTTGTTATTTCCTTTCACTTCCTTATGGCCTCCAGTGCAGCGTTTACACTTCTATCGTCTGAAACACAAGTGTCACCACACTGTAAATTAATGTCCTCAGAAGCTATTGGATATGGCACAGGCTTAGAGTGCCTCCTTGATACAAGCTGAGAGTGAACATCCTGAATTACCCCTTGGGGTTCAAACTCGTGGCTTATAGACATTTTAGGAACAAATGTATACACATTGACATTAAGTATGTTGGATTTTCTCTGTTCCATGTCAATATAGCAACTCTCACCATACAACTGTCCTGCTGGGGCATGTTGAGCACACAGAGTGCTTGAAGCTCTTAGCACTTTAACTTTGGCCATCATGGCTGCAATTTCTTCTTGCACCTTACGCACCTCCATCATGAGGAGCAACTCATGTTTATCCCTCAATATTTGTTGTTTTGTGCATAGCTCAGCCAAACCAGCCTCTGTTTTAACGTGTGCCAAGGAAGTATCAGATGCACAGGATGACCTGCTCAAAATAGAAACTGCTGCATGCACATTTGATGCACTGCCTTCAAGGTGTACATCATCATGAAAATCATCAGCTTTATACACAGTTACAGCATTTCTGTGGCTTTATAAATATTTTCATTCTCTTCAGGAATCTGACCTTCAACAATGCATGTTTGTTTAATTTCTCTCTTAGTCTTGACTTCATTGTCACTGCTTTCAATTTGAATCATGTTGTTTTCCAAGTTTGCAAACTAGACAAAACAACGGCAAGTCAATTTAACTGTTGACAGCTGAAGTATTTCAACATTTGAACAGAACGAAGCATCAAACTCGGGCAAACACCACTTTACAGCTTTCATCCCCCAACTGGACAGGCAGTGCTGACCATTCAAAACTGTATTTCAAACCCAAACACCCAGCATGAACCAACAAAGGGTTGTTACTTGCCACAGCTGCGCCAGGCTGCGGTGCTCCTAATTTCACAGACACATCCGAATGCTGATGTTCGTTTGGTATAAGTGTCGAAAACTCTTGCTGACAGAACGTAGCAGCCAATTCTAGCCAAAACAATTGCTGGCATCCCCATGGATTTGTTGTACTTGCATGATGTGCCCTCAGCTGAAATAATGATTGTTCCAAAGTGAAGGTATGTATTTGACCCTTTGTTAGCAATTAGCAAACATACAATGTTGAAGTGATGAAACTTAAGCATAATTAGGCATTCAATGAAAGAAACGGCATCCATCAGTTCCCAGCTGCAAACTACATGAACGAAGCATGATTATATAACATACTCCCTTTGCTTTTACCATGCACCCCACTCATGAAACTGGTTACCATAATAAATGTGCCACACTGAATATATTGCAGATCGAGAACAGATACGTGGCTCCTACACTAAGTGTTGGACTTGCTTAGACCCGTCCAAAGCATTTTTCTTATATTGAAAACTGACACTGATGGGTTTATATTTACAGATTATTGCTATGCACCAGTGATCATGGATGTAGACTGATTAAAGGGCTCTAACAAGGATATTCTACTGGACAGCAAGGAGACCCAGGTCAGGTGAGCTTGGGAGGTGATGAGAAGTTTCCAAATAAGAGACAATAAAGAGTTCAGGCAGCAGCTTGAATGCCATACTTACAGAAGATAATGTTGACGGTTCCCAGACAATTAATTGGCCCAGTAAGAGACAATGCAATCCAAGGTATAAACGCAATGTATACGGGCAGCTGGGGATGAAAGTATGCGTAGCATACTTTGACACCATTGTAAATAGAACTTGGTGACAGCCCATCTGTCCTGGGGTATGCTAATAGATCTGAGTCATTGCTCCAATAAAGGGCCCAGACTTATTAACTATTTCTACCTCCACAGATGCTGCCTGACCTGCGAACATTTGCACCATTTCAGTGTTTATTCCAATATCTAGCAACTGCAGTTTTTATTGAGTGTCATCATCTATTACTTGAGTTGTTAGACTGTGCTCAAAGTATTTTAAAGAATGAGACCACTGATGAATTTGTGGTTCTGGGTCTCAGCCAAGGAGTTATAATAAAACAGGTGCGTCATGCAAGTAAGGAATTTAATTTTCATGGCTCGGACAACTTCTGTGGCACTGCAGTTTGTTTGGACAAGCTACCTGCTGATGGGAAAAATACAACAGGCCTAGCAAGTGTGCTCTGGCCTAGTGACATCAGAATGTTCTGATTGATGCTGAAAGCCAAAAATAATGCAAGGGCAGGAAATAATGAACCTCACTTCTCCTGCCTCAATGGTTCTGTATTTGGCCATTATCACCTTTGTCTCTACAGAACCTAACTTTTGCAGAGGCAAACCTCATTCAGTTATATCACGCCTTTTTGATCTGGATTAATTCGGGGAGAAGTGAAATTCTAGCTGTATCGCAACACTACAAACTTACAAATAGTCATCTTTGAAATATGCCTTGTAATGTGATCTATCTTTCTTTCTTTCTTTATTAATCTTTTTAATGATTTAAAAAGAGCATATATACAAACGAGGAGAATTATCTCAAATATATATATCAATAACAATACAGAGTGAAATAGACATTATCAAAATCATACATAGTATTAAGCTAATATGTAGTATATAATAAAGAAGACAGCTAATTCTCTTCTTATCAATTCATGCAGAGAGGGGAAAAAACTTAAAATTTTTAAATGAAGAAGGGAAAAAACCCCACTAAACTATATGAGAAAAGAAAAAAAAAAGAACTGGGCAGTCCATTCTGAGGATACTACCAAAAAAAGAAAGACTTTCTGATCAAATCTAAGACTTTGAAAAAAAAAATCGTAAGAGTAATAAATCAAATCAAATGAAAATATTGAATAAAAGGTCACCAAATTTGCTCAAATTTAAAGGATGTATCAAATGTCTGACTTCTTATTTTCTCTAAACTTAAGCAGGACATAATGAAGGCAAGCCAATAAAAGACAGTGGGTGGATTAGAATCCTTCCACTTCAGTAAAATGGCTCTCCTAGCCAATAAAGTTGAAAAGGCTATCATACATTGAGCAGAAACAGGAATATTTCCTGCTTCTGATGGGATAATCCCAAAGATGACTGTAAGTAAATTAGGTTGTAGGTCCAGATCCAAGACTTTTGATAGCGTTTTAAAAACATCTCTCCAAAAATTATCTTGCTTTTTGCAAGACCAAAACATATGAGTTAAAGTGGCCTCCTCAATACTACATCTGTCACAAATAGATGTGACGTTGGAAAAAATACGTGCTAGTTTATCCTTTGACATATGGGCCCGATGCACTACCTTGAACGGTATCAAGGACTGATGGGCACACATAGATGAATTATTAACCAAATGAAAAATTTTACTCCTTTGATTATCTGAAAATGACTCTTGAAATTCCAATTCCCAAGCACGTTTAATTTTATCATTAGATATCATTCGTAAATTCAATAACCATTTATAAATTATTTTCATTTCATTTTTAAAGCTTTTTATTAATTATTATTGAAAATCAACAACAAAAAAATACATTAAAGTAATCAAGTCAACATATCAATATGTACAATAAGAGTTAAACTATCAACCAAGCTAAACAATATATCAATAATAATAAGAAAAAAACAAAATGTTAAAGCTATTTTTTTGGAAAAAAGAACCCCTACTAACTAAAACAAAAAAAAACCCCTACTAACAAAAAAAACCCGAAAAAAAACCCATTTGAAGCACAAGCCCGGAGCTATACGCCACACAAGCTTCCATAAAAGAAAGACATCAATCTGCCAACCAATTCCATTTACCAAAGAATCAGAAGAGGACCATCTTAATTAACTCAAATCAAATGACAGTAGCATGCAAAAGAGCCCCACCTTTTCTCAAAGTCAAATCGAGGATCAAAAGTTATAACTATCAACCCCTTTTGAAGTGGTTTAAGCTGAAAGAGAGCATCTGTCATATTAGGTGGATAAGCAAAAGGGTAATTTGGCAGCAAACCACGTAAAAAATTCCTAATTTGTAAAATCTAAAAAAGTGTACATTAGATAAATCATATTTATCCACTAACTGAGAAAAAGACATTAAACAATCCCCTAAAGAAAAATCTGAAAAAGTTGTTATTTCCTTGGTTTTCCAAATTAAAAAGGCCTTATCCAAAATTGATGGTTAAAAAAAAATTGAAATGGATATTACTAGAAAGAACAAGATTATTTAACTCAAAAAATCTACGAAACTGAAACCAAATTCTTAATGTATGTTTAATAACGGGATTAAAGACTTGTCTACTAATCTTAGAAAACAAAAAGGGAAGAGGAGCTCCCAGTAAAGAGGCCAAAGAACACCCTTTCACCGAGTTTTCCTCCAAATCCAACCATGAAGGACATTCATATATGTCTGAGTAATGAATCCAAAAAGTAATATATCGAATATTAATTGCCTAATAATACATTCTAAAATTTGGCAAAGCCATACCATCATCCTTTTTTAATTTCTGCAATAAGGGTTTACTCAATCTAGGATTTTTATTATTCCAAATATAAGACAAGATTATAGAGTCCATTCTGTCAAAGAACGTTTTAGGAACAAAGGAAGGAACTGCCTGAAATATATATAAGAATTTCGGTAGATCTATCATTTTAATAGCATTAATTTGACCTATTAATGATAATGTCATAGGTGACCATTTAGAAAGCATTTGTTGGGTGTAATCAAATAATGGGGGAAAATTATATTTATACAGGTCCTTAAAATTTTTAGTAATTTTAATACCAAGATAAGTAAAGTAATTTTTAGCAATACTAAAAGGTACTTGATATTGATTCAAGTAATTATTAATGGAAAATAACTCACCATTATGTAAATTTAATGTATATCCAGAAAAACTACTGAATTCACAAAATATAGATAACACAGAAGGAATAGATTTCCTAGGATCTGAAATATAAATTAACAGGTCATCTGCATACAACTGTGTACATACATCTATTGATGCTTCTGGACACATCTTCAGTGATGTTCCTGGAACCATCGGATGTTTTAGGTCTTTCAACATCATACAACCTCCTCCAGGTGACCCAGCCGGGGCTGATCAGACCCCAGCTTGTGTCCAGATGGCTAGCTACTTATGACTCCATGGCTCCCCTCTTTTGAGCCACAGCCATCTTGAGGCCCTCTCTGCCGCATCAGTGGTACTGCGGATGGCTCTCCTCTTCCTCTCTCCCTCGATGCCCAAAATGCTGAAGGCTCTAACTAAAGAATGGGCTATGAATCCCCTACAACCAACCTCCACTGGGAGACACCGCGCTCTCCATCCAGCCTGCTGACAGTTGCTGACCAGTCCTGCGTACTTGGAGAGCTTCCTTTCAAAGGCCTCCTCCAAGCTATCTTCCCATGGGACTGTCAGCTCCAGCAGCACCACTTGCTTAGTAGACTCAGACACTAGGACAATGTCTGGTTGCAGGGTGGTGGCTGCGATATGGATGGGGAACTTAAGCTGCCCTTCGAGGTCCACCAACAGCACACAAAACCTTGTGTACTTTGTCCCCTCTCTTAATACCCTGAACAGTATTGGAATCTCTAAGAGCAATAGCAAGGGGTTATAATGTGATCTATCTTTTGCTTTCACATTTGTGATTCACTAAGTTAAACTCTCGACATGGCCCCAGCTCACTGTTGAAACAACTCCCGCCCTCCCGAATTCCAGATTTTACTATTGGGCAATTAATATTCGATATTTAAAATTTTGGTTACGAGATTTGGATGTATCTTTAAATCCACAGTGGGTAAACCTTGAATGTAATTCATTACAAGGGTTTTTCTTGGGTTTGGTTTTAGGAACTTCGCTTCCTTTTACTTCTTCCAAATTGTGTAAACAAATGAATAATCCAATAGTTAAGCATACTTTACGTATATGGTTTCAATTTCGAAGATTTTTTTGGTTCAATCAATTTATTTTAGCAAGTCCTATTATATCTAATTTCCTTTTTCAACCTTCCACTATGGATCAAGCTTACTTTGATTGGAAAACCAAAGGTATAATACGTTTTCGTGATTTATTTCTGGATAATTGTTTCATGTCTTTTGATCAACTTTCTAATAAATATAACTTACCCAGATCTCACTTCTTTAGAGATCTACAGATTAGAAACTTCTTAATTACTGTTTCTCCTAATTTTCCACAACCATATCCAATGGACACTTTGGAAAAAATTTTAGATTCAAATCTCAGAAAAGTGTTGTAGCAATTATATATAATTATAATATAATTATGAATTTATGTCCTGATGTTTCCAATAAAATTAAAGCTGACTGGGAAAGTGTACTTAACATTATTATACCGATTGAAAATGGGAAAAAATTCTTCAGTTGGTTAATTTATCCTCTAAATGGGCTAAACATGTGTTGATACAGTTTAAAGTAGTGCACAGGGCTCATATGTCCAAAGATAAACTATCTCATTCTTATTCTTATATTAATCCAATATGTGAAAGATGTCATTCCGAGATAGCTTCTTTAACTCACATGTTTTGGTCATGTCCTTTGTTGGAAAAATATTGGAAAGACATTTTTGACATTATTTCAACGGTTTTGAATATAGACTCACAACCCATCCAATTACTGCTATCTTTGGATTACCAATGATAGATTCAAGTTATCTAACCTCTTCAGCACGTAGGATGATTGCATTTCTTACTCTAATGGCTAGAAGATCCATTTTGCTGAATTGGAAAGAGATTAACCCTCCTACTGTATTTCATTGGTTTTCACAAACTATGGTATGTTTGAATCTGGAAAAAATTAGAAGTGCGGTTTATGACCCTTCCATTAGATTTGAAAAAACTTGGAGGCCATTCATTCAGCATTTTCATTTGATGTAATTTGACCATTTCCAAACTTGTTTTATTTCTCTGTACTGTTGATTGAGAGGAATGGAGTCGTCGACAGTAAGGTTTTCTTCTTTCCCATTTTCAGTTGTTAGTATTGCCCAAGTCTTTTAGTTTAGTTGACTAATTCTGTTTAGTTTAGTTTTTTTTGGGATGGGGTTTGTTTTTTTTCTTTTTTTTTCTTTTTCATGATTTATCTTAAGTGTTTTTTGCTTTGTATTATTTATTATTATTCTATACGATTAGGGGCTTCGTCAATTTTTACTATTTGGTTTTATAATTACTCATTTTAAATGTAACAATGTATCTCCTACTACTTGTATTTTTGCTTTGTTATGTTTTCATTCTATGAAATTAATAAAAAGATTGAAAAAGAAAAAGAAACAACTCCCTAAAACTTGCTGACTAGCCAGATATTCCACGGTGCTAGGCAGAGACCAATGTTTTTCGAATATTTTTCAATGTTCTCCAACTGCTATACGATCTTGATGACTGAATTGGTTCTGCTTCCTGCAGAGAGAGAAGTGAAATTCCATGTAGATTTACCCATCGCTGTAACTCTAGAAACTATTATCACAAACCCAATAATTTAATCATTTGAATGCTCGGAAATCTGGTAAAGTCACGTGATATATCAGTTTCCATTCTCAATTCCTTATCGAGCTTGAGCGTAATTATTACAGGAGACGGATTATTCTTTAATATGTTCTGTATTTAAAATTTATAACAAAATTTTAATAAAGTAATTTTAAAATTGTTTCTTAGGTTAGACTTTTTACATTCTGTCAAGCCCATCTTCGTTTTTCCCACTTTATTTTATTTTTTATTCTATTTAGAAATCCAGCACGGTAGATCATTAACAATCAATACAGTTTTGTAGTGTAGTAGTATTGGTAGTGTTCTGATTTGTTGGGTATTTCATTTAAATACACAATTTTTTACTCTGTTAAACGGAAGTTTTCTTTTTTTAAATATCTTTTTAATTATTTCTGTGAAGCTTCGGCTCATTGAGGCAGCTTTTCAATTGGACTAAAACATACTGGTCCTAATGTGTCCCAGTGAACCGTAATTCACTACATACACCGTATGCCGAAGCAACGACCTGCTTTCAGGCTCGTCGCCCCGGGTTCCCGCAGGGCGGAGTTCAGAGCCGGTTGCACCGGAAGGGACGCTTTTCCCCGTGGCACACCTGACAGTTCTGAGGGGCGGCTGCGCGTGCGCGCGCATGTTCTGGTTCCCGGGCCGCCGCCATGGCTTCGTCTCCTCCTCCTCCTCCTCTGCCGCCGCCGACCTCTGCCGCTAAGATGGACATTCAGAACGCCACGCAGCACCTGCGGGACATGTTGAAGCTGGACCGCGTGTCCGGTAAGAATGAAACGTGTGGGAGCCGCACGCAGTGAGGCCTGAGCGGGAGGAGAAGCGGTGTTTGCGCCGCCGTGTCTCCGGGGTGGGGGGTGGTGGCGCGGTGGAGAGGTGTACCTCTGGCTGCACCTGGGAACCCGGGCCTCCGGTACCAGAGCTATGGTGGCCCGCCTACGGCTGCCCCAGCACTTACTTGCCATGCCAGAGGATGGTTCCCTCCGCTGTCGCAGGCCGTTTGTGTGGTGGGAACGCGGTGAGAGCTGATGCCGGCGAGGCTTGGCTGTCCTGGACGCAGAGCGATCGTCCTTGCCTTATTATCCAGTAGAATAACATTTGTTCAGGTCAATAATCGCTGGAGTTTTATTTTGCTGATTCTGGATACCGTGTATGCTTAAATAATCAAACTTTTCTGCACTGCTGTAACAATTGACACACAGAGCAACTTATTCTTCTTGTCAACAGCTTTGATCATGGCTGTACTGATAATCAATACGCTGTAGATCTCTAATGCTGTATGACTGAACATTCTTTTTGCTGACATGTTGGTTTGGGTACATTGCTAGGACTCTACACTAATCAATATGGCATTTTTCTTTAATCCCACATTTGAATCAAGTCCACCTGTTCCTACTTCTGAAAGTTGATTTTTTTTAACGGGTCTGTTGGTTCGAAGCTACACACAAAATGCTCAAAAAACAGACCAGGTCAGACAGCATCTACGGATAGAAATAAACAGTCAATGTTTTGGGCTGAGACCCTTCATCAGGAGGACAGTTTATTCCTCCCCCTAGATGCTGCCTGACCTGCTGAGTTCCTCCAACATTTTGTGTGTGTTGCTGTAGATTTTAAACATCTCCAGAATCTCTTGTGTTTTTGTTGGTTGGAATGTGGTAATGAAGTTCCTTGTCACAACAAAGTTAATTTTTGTTGCTGTTTATCCTCATGTCTGTTCCCATTTGCTGTAAAGCTTTTTTTAAAAAGTTAATTGTAACTATGGTGTTACTTTAAAATTTACTATTTGTTATAATGTTCCATGTTGTACATGATTTCATAGTACAAATGCTGTTTATGGAAATTAGCTTCTATGAGGATTAGTGTTAGAGGGAAATGCATTTCTTATGTACTCTACATAAATGGAACCATGATACCTGACGTGGGGTCCACAGACACCTTGCTTAATGGTGTTGGTTCATGGTTTAAAAAAGATTGGGAACCCCTGCCTTAGACCCATTTTGGATCACCATATCTTTTGATTTCCCTAATATTCTGAAGTCTGTCAAGTTCTGTTTTGAATAAAAATAATGCTTGCGCATTGACAAAACCCTTGGGGTAGTGTATCCAAACTTCTGCTTTCTTTAGAGCAAAGAAGCTCTGCCTCATTTCCTTAAGACATAGGAGCAGAATTAGGCTATTCGGCCCATCAAATCTGCTCCACCATTCAATCATGGATGATTTATTTTCCCTCTCAACTCCATCTTCATGCCTTCTCCCTGATGTATAGAAAGATCTAGGTGTTATGTTTAAAACACAATGTTAGCAAACAGGTGGAACAATTAATTAAGAAAGCAAGAGACATTGACATTTATTACTAGGAGGATTAATGTTTAAATTAGAAGTTGTTATAATTGTACAAGTTATTGGTGAGGACACATCTGAAACACTTTGTGCAATTTCAGTCCCCTCATTATACTAAGATTGGGAGCAGTTCAGGAGGGATTTCTATCATCATAGGAGAAGTGTTGCCTTAGCTGGCAACACTCTTAAAAAAGAATAATCCAGGCATGATTTTGAAAGATATAAAGATCTGGTTTAATATCACTGGCATATGCTGTGAAGTATGTTTTGCGGCAGCAATACATTGCAGTACATTAAAAAAAACACTGTTAATTACAATAAGTAGTATCCAGTCAGAAATCTGATGGTGGGGAAGAAGCTATTCCTAAAATGTTGAGTGTGTCTTCAGGTTCCTGTACCACCACCTTGATGGTGGAAGGGGCAATGAGAAGGGGTATGTTCTGGGTCCTAAGTGCTGGATGCCACCTTTTAGAGGCATTAACTTTTGAAGATGAGCTTGATGCTGGAGAGGCTACTGGCTGAGTGTACAATTTTCTGTAGCTTTTCCCATTCTTGTGAAGTGGCCCTTCTGTACCAGACTGTGATGCAACAGTTAGAATGCTCTCCACGGTATATCTGTGGAAATTTCTGGGAGTCTTTGGTGACGTACCAAGTCATTTCAAACTCCTAATGAAGTATGGCCAGTGTCGGGCCTTCTTTGTAACTGCATCAATATGTTCGGTACAGGATAGATCTTCAGAGATGTTGACACGCAGGAACTTAAAACTGTTCACTCTTTCCACTGCTGATCCCTTGATGAGGACTGGTATGTGTTCCCTTGACTTCCTCTTCCTGAAGTCCACAGCCACTTCCTTGGTCTTAATGACGTTGAGTGCAAGATAGTTCTTTTAATGCCACTCAATCATCTGATCTATCTCACTCCTGTATGTCTCCTTGTCACCATTTGAAATTCTGCCAACAATAGTTGTGTCATTAGCAAATTTATAGATAGTGTTTGAGCTGTGTCCAGCCATGCTATCATGTGTGAGAGAGAGAGTAGAGCAGTGGGTTAAGCATGTACCCTTGAGGTATGCTAATGTTGATTGTCAGCAAAGTGAAGATGTTATTTCTGATCTGCACTGACCTCCTGATGAGTAAGTTAAGAATCCAGTGCAGAAGGAGCTATAGGGGCCCAGGTTTTGGAGCTTGTTGATTAGTACTGAGGTATGATGATGTTGAATGCAGAGCTGTGATCAATAAACAGCAGCTTGACAGAACTATTGCTATTGTGCAAGTGATCCCAGGCTGAGTGGAGAGCCAGTGGGATGGCATCCACTGCAGACCTATTGTGGCAATGGGTAATTGCAGTGGGCCTTGGGCAGCATTGATTCTGGCTATGACCCCCTTCTCAAAGAAGTTCATCACAGTAAATGTGAGCATAACTGGGCACTAGTTGTTGACGCAGCTCACCCTGCTCTTGGGCACTGGTATGATTGTGGTCGGGTATAAGATCGTGTATCTCATTATGATATAAGATCCTATGGGCATTGACGTAATAGATGCTGAGATGTTTCCACTAGTTTGAGATTTTCAAATGAGGTGACTCAGTTAATGATTAGTGAGGTTTAAAACCAAGGTGTTTCTTATGAAGGTGAATTTCTCATAGGATTGTGGAGGCTAGATCAGTGCAGGTAATTAAAGGAGAGAGATGTACCCTTTTGAATGTTTGAGAATTAAAAGTTCTTTGGAACTGGAATCGAGGCCTGGGGCTGATCAGCCATGGCACTGGTGGTCCTCCTGGCCCTATTTTCTTGTATTTTGAAGCAATACATAGAGGTACCATCCAGAGAAGGGGCAGTGTTGGATCTCCTGTTAGGGAATGAGACAGGGCAGGTGACGGAGGTATTTGTTGGGGAGCACTTCGGGTCCAGTGATCACAATACAATTAGTTTCAGTGTAATTATGGAGAAGGATAGGACTGGAACTAGGACTGAGATTTTTGAATGGAGAAAGGCTCACTTTGAGGAGATGCGAAAGGATTTAGAAACAACCACCTTTAAAAAAATTTTTCGGTTTTTTTCATCGGCGTCGAGAGAGTCAGGACTGCACAGGCGTGTGACATTGTGAAGGGAAACGAGGAAGATTTAAAAGGACTCAAATCCTGATTCGAGTTTAGTTGGGAGAAAGAAGACTGAGATTCGGAGCGGGAGTGTGAAGGAAGCCTTTTTAAAATTTTTTGGTTTTTTTCATCGGCATCAAGAGAGTCAGGACTGCGCAGACGTGTGACGTCGTGGAGGGAAACGAGGAAGATTTAAAAGGAACACAGCCTTATATAGCGGGCAGCGTAGTTTGCGGGCTGCGGAGTGAGCCGGGAACAGAGTGAAGGCTTAAGGGCTTTGGCTAAACAGGCTTAGGCGGAAATGGGCGAGGCGAAAAGGGTTTGGTTATTCATTTTTTTTTAATGTTATTGAAGAGAGGAGGAAGTACGAGTGTGAGGGCAGCTTGTTGTTCTCAGTGCCGGATTTGAGAGGTAGTGGAGTCTCCAAGCCTCCCGGACATCCACATCTGTGCCAGGTGCGTCGAGATGCAGCTCCTAAGAGACCGCGTTAGGAAACTGGAGCTGCAGCTCGATGACCTTCGTCTGGTCAGGGAGAATGAGGAGTTGATAGAGAGAAGTTAGAGGCAGGTGGTCACATCGGAGCCACGGGAGGCAGACAAGTGGGTCAAGGTTAGGAGGGGGAATAGGAAGAATCAGGTAATAGAGAGTACCCCTGTAGCTGTGGCTGTGCCGCTTGACAATAAGTACTCCTGTCTGAGCACTGTTGGGGGGGGGGGGACAGCATACGTGGGGGAAGCAACACTGGCCGTGCCTCCGGCACAGAGTCCAGCCCTGTAGCTCAGAAGGATAGGGAACGGAAGAGGAGGGCAATAGTAATAGGGGACTCAATAGTTGGGGGGTCAGATAGATGATTCTGAGGACAAAGTCAGGTGACCTGGATGGTAGTTTGCCTCTGTGTTGTCTATATGGACTTCAGTAAGGCCTTTGACAAGGTTCCACACGGAAGGTTAGTTAGGAAGGTTCAATCGTTAGGCATTAATATCGAAGTAGTAAAATGGATTCAGCAGTGGCTGGATGGGAGATGCCAGAGAGTAGTGGTGGATAACTGTGTGTCAGAGTGGAGGCTGGTGTCTAGTGGTGTGCCTCAGGGATCTGTACTGGGTCCAATGTTGTTTGTCATATATATTAATGATCTGGATGATGGGGTGGTAAATTGGATTAGTAAGTATGCAGATGATACTAAGATAGGTGGTGTTGTGGATGATGAGGTAGGTTTTCAAAACTTGCAGAGAGATTTAGGGCAGTTAGAAGAGTGGGCTGAAAGATGGCAGATGGAGTTTAATGCTGAAAAATGTGAGGTGCTACATTTTGGTAGAACTAATCAAAATAGGACATACATGGTAAATGGTAGGGCATTAAAGAATGCTGTAGAACAGAGGGATCTAGGAATAATGGTGCATAGTTCCCTGAAGATGGAATCTCATGTGGATAGGGTGGTGAAGAAAGCTTTTGGTTTGCTGGTGAGTATAGGAGTTGGGATGTAATGTTGAATTTGTATAAGGCATTGGTAAGGCCAAATCTGGAGTATTGTGTACAGTTCTGGTCACCGAATTATAGGAAAGATGTCAATAAAATTGAGAGAATACAGAGGAGGTTTACTAAAATGTTGCCTGGGTTTCATCTCCTAAGTTACAGAGAAAGGTTGGACAAGTTAGGTCTTTATTCTTTGGAGCGTAGAAGGTTGAGAGGGGACTTGATGGAGGTGTTTAAAATTATGAGGGGGATTGATAGAGTTGACGTGGTTAGACTTTTTCCATTGAGAGTGGGGAAGATTCAAACAAGAGGACATGGGTTGAGAATTAGAGGACAAAAGTTTAGGAGTAACATGAGGGGGAACTTCTGTACTTAGTGGTAGCTGTGTGGAATGAGCTTCCAGCAGAAGTGGTTGAGGCAGGTTTGATGTTGTCATTTAAAGTTAAATTGGATAGCTATATGGACAGGAAAGGAATGGAGGGTTTGGGCTGAGTGCAGGTCGGTGGGACGAGTATAGGGTAAGAGTTCGGCACGAACTAGAAGGGCAGAGATAGCCTGTTTCCATGCTGTAATTGTATGGTTATATATGGTTATTATTATATTCTTGTAGCTTATCATTAACGTCATACATTTAACTCCATGCATTTGCTTCATATATTAAGTTCAGTTCAGGTTTAATTATCTTTCAGCCATACATGAATACCCATGGATACAGCCAAACGAAACAGCGTTATTCCTGGGTTAAGGTGTAATACACAGCATCAACAGTCACACACATCATAAGGCATAAGATAACACACAACAAACAGCATAAGATATCAGTAAATTAGTAACACCAAAAAAAGCCGAAGAACCTGAGTTCATGAATGTTGCAGAAATCTGCAGTTGACTACAAAATGGCTTTCTTCTGCCAAGCAGATGCTGGGGGGTGGGGCAGCAACGACTTCAGCTTGGACACTACGCCACACAGCCTCTGGTGGAGTGCACCAACTCTGCCTCTCTCCTGGGTAGCAGTAAACAGGCGAAACCATGGCTTGAGGCCTAAGCTTTGCTACAGCTGAGGAAGCTCCCCCACCATCTGCCAATAAACCAAAGAATTGGACTTGCAGCATTCCACATTAACAGTGTCCAACAGGGTATTGCGATCACAAGAAAGCATCTAGGACGATCTCTCACTGTTGGGCTGCCCACTGCCTTCACGCACTGACTCCGCTCAAACACAGGCAGCAGCACGATTCACATAAAATCCAGCTCATTCAGTTTGTCTGCCGATGAGCAACTCACTGATGGGATACACACTGCAGTACTTAAGTTTTTAATGTCTGGCAGGATCTTATGATTGTAAAAAAATTACTTTTATAAAGGACAGTAACACCTTTGGATGACCCCTTAGAAACCTCTGCAATCGATTGCACTGCTGTCTTAATGGAATCTACATTTTTGATTCTTTCCATTATATTATGTCTGCCTTACAAAGCACTTCCTGTACTTCCAGAGTAATATTCTGCTACTATCAGTAAGGTCTATCTCCTACACAATACTGAACAGATATGACATGCATATGATTTCCCCCTGTAAACTTTATTATATCTAAAGAGTTCCATTTTCATTGCTTTAGTTTGCTTCAAAAGTAATTTCTGTAAATTATATAGTTAATTTTAAGAAATGATTTTGTTAAATTGAGCCTATTATGTCAAGTGGATGAAGTCTGTTCAAGACATCTGTCAACCTAATGAATATCAATATATGCCTCTAATTTCAATTGCAGATATATAATATTTCTAAAAGCAGACGCGACTCTGTTGACAATGATAAAATATGCAGTTGAAACAAGCTGAAATTTGGTGCTTGTTTTAGATTACTAATGATTAATAAAAGTAAAATAATTCTAAAAACAAGTTTTCTGGTCCTACTGTCCTCAGTCAAAGGAAACATCTTTTCTGCAATTGGCTTGTCAAGTCTTTTAACAATGTTTCGTGTTTTGATGAGATCTCATTCTTATAAGCTCCAGAGAATACTCGCCTCTCTGTATTACAAACCTGCTATCCCTGCAATCAACCAGTGCATCTTTGCTGCATTCCCTTTATCTTATTTTGGGTAAGGATACCAAAGCTGTCCACCATATTTCTGATATGGTCTCACTTAAGCCCTATATAATTGGAATAAGATTTTCTTAACTGTAATAAAAACCTTTCATTATTAAGTAACACACAATCTTCTGGAAGAACTTGGCTGGTCGAATCACTTTCGGAAGATTTGTGTTTCTGCAGATTCCAGCTTCTGCGGTCTCTTATGTTTCATCTCATTATAAATCAGATGTGTCATTTACTTTCATTAGTAACTTGTGTGCAAGCACACCCTAGTCACTTCAGACTTAACAGTACCAATTTGCATTCACTAATTAAAAAGTAATCAGAGTTTCTTTTTGGTGCTCCAAAATGGATAATTTCATTCTTTATATTCCATTTAGCATGTTCTTACTTATCCACTCAGGTTTTCCATACCCATTGAAGCCACTATACATTATTTTCTGTACTTCTAATCCCACCTAGTTTATCACCAACAAACTGGGAAATAGGAATTTGTTTTCTGTGTGGGGCCCAAGTATCTTAGGATACATCACCAGTCACAGCCTTCCTATCTGAGAAGGATCCCTCTATGTTCATCCTGTGAATTCATTACTCATGTCATATATATTACCCCTGATTCCATGTGTTCCAACCTGGTTGATTAGGAGATTCTTAGAGTATTGGAGTTTAATATTTTTGCATGTATTTAATATCTAAAATATTTTAATAACTTCCTGATCAACCACTTCAGTTTGAAAACTCTGTTCTTTAACTGCATCTTAATTAAGTTTTTGCTGGTCAAAAGTCAATTGTGCTATAGTTATTTGTGTGTCTTCTAATATGGCATGTCTGCACTTAAATTAGCTCATTGGTCACTCTGGCACATTCTCTGAACAAAAGGCAAATCATCCAATGTTCGTAATCCTTGATTAAACAAGGGATCCCACTGTTTTCAGCATTACTCAGCAGAGCTCTACAAATGAGATTAGCTTCTCTGCATATCCTCTGACCTGATGGAAACCACAATTAGAGCTGCCAACTTGTTATGGAATCTTGGCTCTCTGGCCATTTATTGCACCTATCTTTGGTATATCTGCTGCTGTTGCTCCTCTTCAGGCTTGCTCCTCACATTTGCATTTTCAAATTCATTATCTGCCAACATAGGTAAATCTATGGTTCTTGAGACCCTTTGTTGGGAGCTCTCCCTAATCTTTACCAGAAGAAATCAGTGGCAGGTTCTGGAGGATATTAATAACAATAACTTGTAATTGGAAAAAGTTAAAAAAGATAAAGAAAAACTCATGAGTGTGCCCTCTTTTTTTTATATTGGCCCTGCTTTTGTTCATTGCTCAGATTACCAATTTATCCCCTTACAAAGTATTTTCTCCTTGGTTCCCTTTCCATTGCTTCTATTATCCTCAACCTTGATTTCAAAGTCACCATAAGGTACCTCCAATTAATTTATATTTGAATTCTTTACAATTGTCCTTGCTGTCATCCTTGTTCAATACCTAATCAATATTGAATGAACCATGTTTTCTTTTGAGTACCTGAAAGACTAAGACTCTCCATTGCAAATAGAATACTGTTGCTGTCAATGTCAATGTGTCTAATTAAATACTGAAGTTTATTTGACAACAGGCACACTGTTTGGATTTAATATACATTCCAGTGGTTACTATTCTAACCTTTTAAGTAGTATTAAGAGTGGATCATATTATTAATTTAACTTCTTTTTTTGACGTGTGCCTGCGTGCATGCGAGTCTCTGTGTGTGCGTATCTGTGCATGTGCGTCTGCGTGTCCGTGCGTGCGTCCATGATGATGGATTTTTCAAGGCTTTTTCCAAGGTGCAGAGAGAGAGAGAGAGAGAGAGAGAGACTGTGTGGCGTGCCACTCCCCACAAAGACATTTTTGTAGCATTTTCCCTTTGTTTTATGAGGTTGAGTTGGGGTCTCGACACTCAACCCAGCATGGATAGAAAGCGTGCTGGGGGTGGACCCGACTAGCTTCGAACCCGGGAACCTCTGCTCCCGGGTCCGGCGCTGATGTTGCTGCGCCACCAGCTGGCTCTAATTTACGTAGTTTTAACGTAAAAGGATTAAACCACCCCGTGAAACGTAATAAGATATTTACTTACATTAAAACATTTAAGGTCCCAATATTTTTTTTTAACTAGAAGCTCACATTCATAAATGTGACAATTTACTCCTCTTTAGTCGTTGGAAAGGACTCAAATTTTATTCCTCCTTTCAGGCTAAGTCTAGGGGAGTTTTGATTTTTATAGATAATAGTTTCCTTTGTTCAACATAAAGTAGTGTCTGATACCAATGGGTGTTTTGTTATAGTATCAGGAAAATTAAATAATAAGTTAATGGTATTTGCTAATTTATATGCCCTGAATATAGATGATCCAGGGTTTTTTTGAGCATTTTTTTTTTCTTTTGCCAGATTTAAGTCTTTACTTACTGGTCTTGGGCGGAGATTTTAACTGCTGGTTAGACCCAGTTTTAGATCGATCATCTTCTAAACCAGCAACACTTAATAAATCAGCCTTGTTTATTCAATCTTTTCTAATGAAATATATTGTTGATATCTGGCGTTTCTTACATCCATTAGATAAAGGAGTACTCGTTTTTTTCCCCCATGTCCATCATACGTATTCCAGGATTGATTTTTTTTTTATTGATACCCAATTGATTCCATTAGTTCGATCCTGTGAATATAGAGATTGCTGTCTCAGATCATGCTCCTGGGTTTTTATCTTTAAATCTCCCTGGTCTCCCTCAAATAAACTGATTTTGGTGTTTTAATCCAACTTTGCTATCAGACAAGGATTTTAAAAAATATTTGGAGAGACAAATTACTTTTTTTTGAAGAGAAATTTTGGATCTCCCCCTCCCTCTCCCGCTTTCAAATCTCTTACTAACTCTTCCTTCAGTTAGTCCTGACGAAGAGTCTCGGCCTGAAACGTCGACTGTACCTCTTCCTAGAGATGCTGCCTGGCCTGCTGCGTTCACCAGCAACTTTGATGTGTGTTGCTTGAATTTCTAGCATCTGCAGAATTCCTGTTGTTTGTGGGAAGAGACTTCTAGTCTTATTATATGGGATGCCTTTAAGGCTTATATTAGAGGACAAATTATTTCTTATACTGCAAATGTTAAGAAAAAAGCTAATAAAGAGAGAATTGAACTAGCTAATCAGTTGAAACAATTAGATCAAAAATATGCCTTGGCTCCAGAACCTGCTTTATATAAAAGGCTTGTTGAAATTTAAACTAAATATGATCTTCTTTTAACATATCCAATTGAAACTATGCTCCTAAAAGATAAAAGTCAATTTTATATCCACGGAGACAGAACAGGTAATTTATTGGCTAACTAATTAAAAACCTTTATTGCTAAATGGCAAATTAAAGAAATTTGTAAAGCTAATTGTGATAGGACAACTGACCATTTAGAAATAAATGATACCTTTAGAGAATTTTATTCTAGACTTTATAGTTCTGATCCTCCTAAAGATAATACTGTAATGAATAATTTCTTAGACCAATTAAACATCCCTACTCTTTCTGATGATAACCGGGGAAGGCTCGGGGTCCTGCTGGATTTTCTGGAGAATTTTATAAGGCTTTTTCCTCATTGCTTATACCTCTCGGACTCCTTTAAGTTGGGTAGGTTGCCACGGTCTTTTTCTGAAGCTTCTGTTCCACTTTTTCTTAAAAAGAATAAGAACCCAACTGAATGCTCTTCATATAGACCAGTCTCCTTACTTAATGTTGACACTAAAATCCTATCCAAAGTTTTGGCTCTTAGGATTGAAAATATTTTACCATCTATCATTTCTGACGATCATTTCAACTATCCTTGAAAATTGCCTCTCAGGTAGGTTAGTTGAGAAAGCTTATGGGGTGTTAGCTTTCGTAAGTCGAGGGATAGAGTTTTAAGAGTCGCGAGGTAATGATGCAGCTCTATAAAACTCTGGTTAGGCCACACTTGGAGTACTGTGTCCAGTTCTGGTCACCTTACTATAGGAAGGATATGGAAGCATTGGAAAGGGTACAGAGGAGGTTTACCAGGATGCTGCTTGGTTTAGGGAGTTATGATCAGAGCTAGGGCTTTACTCTTTGGAGAGAAGGAGGATGAGAGGAGACATGATAAGATATTAAGAGGAATAGATAGAGTGGATAGCCAACGCCTCTTCCCCAGGACACCACCGCTTAATACAAGAGGACATGGCTTTAAGGTAAGGGGTGGGAAGTTCAAGGGGGATATTAGAGGAAGGGTTTTTACTCAGAGAGTGGTTGGTGCGTGGTATGCACTGCCTGAGTCAATGGTGGAGGCAGACACACTAGTGAAATTTAAGAGACTACTAGACAGGTATATGGAGGAATTTAAGGTGAGGGTTTATATGGGAGGAAGGGTTTAAGTGTCGGCACGACATTGTGGGCTGAAGGGCCTGTATTGTTCTATGTTCTATATTCAGACCGGATTTATTAAAAATTGATATTCCCACTTTAATATTCGTATTTTATTAAATGTTATTTATTCTCCTTCTAAAGAGATATCGAAATGTGTGATATCCTTAGATGCTGAGAAGGCTTTCGATTGGGTTGAATGGAATTTATTTAAAACATTAGAAAAATTTAATTTTGGGCCTGATTTTATTCAATGGATTAAATTACTTTATTTATCTCCCTCTGCTCGGGTTCTTTCTAACTCTCAGAATTCCAAACCATTTAAACTTCAACGTGGAACTAGACAAGGTTGTCCTTTCAGCCCGTTGCTTTTTGATCTGGCCTTAGAACCCTTAGCTATTGCTTTTCAAGAATCTAATGATATCACTGGTATTTTAAGGAGAGGTATTATTCACAAAGTTTTGCTTTATGCTGATGACCTATTGTTTTATATTTCTAATGTTGAGACTTCATTTCCTTCTATACTTTCCTTACTCTCCTGTTTTGGTCAGTTTTCAGGATATAAACTAAGTTTTCATAAGAGTGAACTTTTTCCTTTGAATAATTTGGTATCAATTAGTACTAACCTTCCCTTTAAAATTGTAAGAAATCAATTTACTTGGGTGTAACAATTACTAAGAATTATAAATATTTAAAGCAGATTTTTTTACCCTACTGAATATGTAAAAAGGGCACTATCAAAATGGTCGCCCCCCCTTTCATTATCGTTGATTGGCCGAATTAATTCTATTAAAATGAATATTTTGCCTAAGTTTTTATACCTTTTTCAGGCCTTACCCGTTTTTATTCCTAAATCCTTTTTTGATTCTCTTGATTCTATCATATCTTCATATATATGGAAAAATAAACTTTCTCGACAAAATAAAGTTCATCTTCAAAAAGCTAAAAAGAACGGAGGCTTAACTTTACCAAATTTTAGGTTTTATTACTGGGCAGTCAATATACTGAACCTCATGTTGTGGTCATATTATGTTAACCGAGAGGACTGTCCGGTTTGGGTTTCTTCAGAAGCTAACTCTGTTAATAAATTTTCTATCATCTCTCTTCTCGGATCCTCAATTCCTTTATTTTTAAGTAAACTAACTGATAGTTTTGTAGTTAAACATACTTTGAGGATTTGGGGACAATTTAGAAAATATTTTGGTTTATTGAGATTTTCTCTTCCTGTCCCATTTTCTTTCTAACTTTTTTTAAACCTTCTATGACTGATGTAGTGTTCAAAGATTGGGATAGACTTGGGTATTAAATGCTTCCAGGATTTGTTTGTTGGAAGAAGTCTCTTTTAGTTTGAGCAGTTGTCAGCTAAATATAGCTTACCAAAAACCCACTTTTTTTGATATTTACAAATTAGTCTTTCTGCGATCTCAATTACATACATTTCCTAAAAGTCCTGATAAGAATTTATTAGATGTAATTTTTAATTTGAAACCTTTTCATAATGGATCAATATCTAATATTTATGGTATGTTGTTGGGAATGAGAAACGCTCCTTTAGACAAAATTAAAGATCTCTGGGAACAAGACTTACTGACTTCAATTTCTGAGGAAGCTTGGAATGGAATTTTTAAATTGGTTAATACCTCATTGTTATGTACCTGTCATTCCCTCCTACAATTTAAAGTGGTCCATTGGACCCACATGACTAAAGATAAGCTGTCTTGTTTTTATTTGGATATATCTCCCTATTGTGACAGATGTAACAGTGGAGAAGCTTCAGTAATTCATATGTTTTGGACTTGTCCGAGTCTTGAAAAAGATTGGAAGGAAGTATTCCAAACTTTTTCTGTACTTTTCAAAGTACGTTTTAAACTTAACCCTTTGACTGCCTTATTCGGTATTGTTGGAGGAAAAGATATTTTGGAGACATCTGATTTGCACATTTTGGCTTTTATTTCGCTTATAATTAGGAGGGCATTGTTGCTTAAGTAGAAGGATGTTGCTCTGCCTACTCACGCTAAATGGTTAAATTTAGAGAAGATTTGTTGTTCAATTTCTGAATCTAGAGATGACTTTCTAACATTGTGGGGACCATTTTCGAATTATTTTCAAAATCTTTGATTTGTTATTACGTCCAGATGTTGGCTAATAATGTTTTACTATAGGATAAGGATTTTTTCCTTTTTTTTTTACCAAACAGCTTTTCTTGGTAGTGGGTTTAGATTTTTTTTAGTATAATAAAATTATTATTTTTCAATATTGCGATTCAATTTAATTTACATGAATATAGAGTAATGAGACTAAGTGTGATTAAATATATTGTAATTGATATATAATATATATCCTCCTGTACTCTGTATTCTTTTATGTAAGAAATCAATAAAAATATTGAAAAAGACAACATGCAGATTATGTCTTAGTTGCACTACGGCATTTTTGTTACACTTACCTGCAGTTAGTGGGACTTTCTGATTCAAGACGTTTATTTTAATTTGCTCCTTTTCATGTTTTGAGGTTTACTTATCACAATCTTGAGGTATGATTATTTTTAATTGTTTTCTGTGACTACTTCTGCTTCCTAGAATCAACAGTTAATGGCCAAAAGAAAACTATGCCCTACAATGGAGAACTGAACGGATTGTTGGTTCCCGATCCTATTGCAGCTGGCGATGGACCTGTTCTCAGAGAGTCAAACCATGCCAATGCACACAGACTGAACCAACAAGAAAATCAAGAGATGTAAGATGCTGTACTATTTATACATTGAATTCATGTAGTTTGCTGTTGGAACATGTCTCTTGCTTCCCTTGTCCTCCTGTCAAAAATAGAATAAATGTTCAAGGTGTATTATTGGTTAATTGCTCATAACTTTGTGATTACCGAGGTCGCCTTGTGTGTTTTGCTATTACCTGTTGATGATGAACTTGTTCTGTCCATGTCAGACATGAGTTTGTGGACAAAAACAAAAAAATTGCTATCCTGGGAAACAATTCGCAGCGCTACTGAGTTGTATGCTATAGTTTTAAGAATATAAAGCTCCACTGACACCATTGTCTTTTTCTAGATATCTCTCTGGTGATGACAGTTCAAACTGCGTTATATCTGCCAAAGAAGTGGAAATTATAGCAAGCAATGACTCCAGTGTCAGTAATAAGGCTAGAGGTAGCAACAAGGTAATACAGGCTGTTCTTAAAGGGACCAGATGTTAAATTTTTTTAATGCATGCCATTAAATTAGGATTTTAAATCCACTTCATATGGAGATCATTCTTATTTGAAATATGTTTCTTGAATGAATGTCGAAATGTTACCTGTTAATTAGTCCATTCTAGAGAACAATCACAGTTGGCTTCCATACAACAATGAAATGTAATCTTCAATGTAAAATTATTATTGGCTTGTCAATCATACAATGTAGCTATACTTTTCACAATACACTGGAATCTAAAAGTAAAAAGTTTATCTTTAAGTTGGATGTAAAGTGAAGCAGCTAGCAGAGAATGAGTGGATGTTTAGTGCTTGTACTAACCACTGGATGTAATTCCATTTCCACTGTGACTAAATATTGTAATTGGCTTGCTTGACTTCCACTACATCTCATTGAAGAATCCAGCAAAAGAGAATTAATTATTTTAACTCTCAGTTAATCACTATTAATGTGATAAATTTTCTTACCTTTCCTAGAGCTGGTGAAGCCTGAAGGATGGGAAATAACATTGAAACCTGATATGTTATTTCTCTTCCTTTTTTTCCCACAAATGCTGCCTGACCCGAGTATTTCTTGCGTTTTTGCCGTAATTTCAACAGTAATGTCTACTGCATTTTCCTTTAACTATTTGGCCAAATCTTTAAAACTGTGATTTGTTTTATTTTGTTAGGAAAGCTGTCCAAATAAACCGTGAACTAAATTTTCATTGTATCTATTTAAAGTGTAAAACTTTGTTCTTACTTTGAATTATTTTATACATATCTTGTGATGACAAGATGATGAAGATTTTAAGATGTATGTGTGTACATTTTTCATTTTTTGTGCAGGATAGGGCAATTTGTTAGATTATCTTGGCTATAAACCTCTAAGTCTGGGTGACAATAAAGAAAAATTAGATTGAGTAACAAGGTTTGTTTTTGTTCCAGGAAAGTAACTGATGTATTACTCTTTTAGGTAAAAATACAACCTGTTGCAAAATATGAATGGGAGCAGAAATATTACTATGGCAACCTCATAGCTGTGTCCAATCAGTACTTGGCATATACCATTCGTGGTGAGCATCCTTCCTAATAGCACATAAGCAAGCTTTTTTTTAAATATGAGAATCTTGCAGGATTTAAAGAACTACGGGTTGTGTTGGTGTATTGTAGTGGAAACCATTTAAAATCTGTTCCTCTGAGAACAAACTTCGAGTTGTATTATTGTATCACAACTTGCAAACTGTTGCTGTGGTTAGAATTTATGTAAGTAGACGAATAAGGGAATCTAATAACTTTTTAATTTTTTCTTCTTAGGAGCTAATAGCATTGGCATGGTACGGGTTTTGAGCATTGGTACGGCTGAGCGGACTTTACTGAAAGGATTTACTGGTGGTGTTGCTGATCTGGGTTTTGCACACCTCAACTCTAACCAACTAGCCTGTGTTGATGAGGCAGGCAACCTTTTTGTCTGGCAACTGAGTGAAGAAAATGGAAAAATACAGTATCCTATACATTGAATAAGTTTTAAAAAAAGTGATTGGTATCATTACTTACAATATTAACATAAAATGCTGAATGTAGATATACTAACTAGCTTTGGTCTAGAAGAGAATACCAATGAAGTGGTAAAGGAGATAGATAATAAAATGAGTACTTCAGTAGTTATGGAGATTTAATTGTGATAAAACGCAATTTTAAATTCAGGAAGGCTAATGAAGGAGAAAATGGCACTTGCACATAGGACTGCAGAGTCTTTAACTGTAGAGAGTGCAGTGGTGGGGAATGGGGTACCCAGAAACTATTTTGTTAAAGTTGAGCAACAATTATGTATTTGGTACTCATTTTTATACCAATGGCTTCTGAATAATGAGAGAATCTATAGGCAATTTGTGGAAAGAGACAAGAATTATATGTTTGTGAACTTGATGGATGATATTTTAATATGGACTGGTATGGTAATAATGGGAAGAGCAATGAAAATGAGGAATTTGTGAAACGTATACATAAAGCTTGATCAATATGTTTTGGGTGAGTCAGATAGGAAACAGTGGTTGATCAGGTTTTGAGATTGATAGGGAGCAGTGAGATGTTTTTGTGTGAGTATTAGAGGAACAATAATCAAATTTTGATTGAGGATAGCTGTAGAAAAGGCAAGGAACAGTTCAGTATAAAATTAGAGGAAGGCCAACTTTAATGTTGAAAAGGCAATTTTGATTAGGATTTAAAAAATAATAAGCAAAGTAATAATTCAGATGTGGAAGAACTTAATATGCACATCACACATTCTCATGAATGAGAAAAGAAGCAAACCTAAAGCTTAAATCTAGGATGGTTAAAAATTGATGCTTAAAGAAACAGGCAAATGGAGGCTAGTTTCAGTTGCAAAATTCATAACATAGCTGGAAAAGGTGAACATGGAAAATACAGAAAAGGTCTACGTTTTGGAATAAGAGACAGAAGGAGTGCATGAAATTAAATGTCAGCGAAAATGAAATGGAATCTTAATGTACAGTAGACTTTAAAATATCTTAAAAATGTCTGTTCAGAGGGCAAGATGATATCCTATGGCATTTTGAGGTATAGCTGTCATACTCGTTTTGTTCTCACCATTTGTCGAAAGAAGGCAATAACACATTGATAATGGCTATATATTGCTCCTTTTTTAAAAAAAAAGTCAACAAGTTATGAGTTACTGAGGGAAGCAGAGGTAGAAGCTTAAAGTTTACATGAAGGTGCTGCAAATAATTAGGAAGGCAAATGGGATGCTGGTCTTTTTTGCACTAGCGATAGAATATAATAGAGGAGTATTGGTATAGCTCAACAGCATGAGTGCTAAGAACACTTCTGGATTGTGCATTGGGTTTGGTTTCCTTAAAGGTGGGATCTATGAGTGTCGGCTAATTAGGTTAGACTTTTTCTCATTGTATAGAAAAATGGGAAGTAATCTCACTGAAACTTAAGATTCTGAAGGTTAATGACAGGTTAAATTCTAAAAAGATGTTTCTGTCCACTGTGGAATCTGGAATTGGGGGTGGCAGATACAGAATAAGATTCTACGTAACAAGGATTTTTTTCTGAGGAACTTAAACCTTTGGAAATATATCAGAAAACTGAAGACTGTCATTGAGAATGTTCTGAAGGCTGAGATGGATACATTTCTGAGCCATGCGGGACAACAAAATCAGTAGTGAGCAGGGAATGAGGCTGAGATCAACTATCGCCCAAATGAATGATTATTCCTTTTTCCACCCTGCTTCCTGCAATAAAGAACCATTGCAGCTGACTTCTGGTACAATAGAGAAAATTCTATCAGGAGAGTGCTGAACAAAAGAGGTTTTGGAGGGTGTTGGGGTGGTTAACAGCTCTGCGGCTTAGACAAGGAAAATAAGGAATGATAATTACCACAGTTGTAGGCAATTCACCACAATCTCAATAGATGGTATGACAAATTAGAAGTAAGAATAAAATGCTGATCAGATTTGGCAGTATCTTTGGAGAGTGAAGCAGTTAATGTCACATTGTTGTTTTCATTAGAACTGGGAAAATAACAAAGCAAGTTGTTGGAGAGAACAAGAAGAAGGCCCATGGATCATACTGATGTAAAGAGTTTGTATGTCTCTAGTAAAGAAGCCTGTTGGGACTAGGGAACTGGAAGCTGTATAAATGGCAGAGGTTGAAGAATATAAGTGGGAAATGGGAAGATGGAAATCCAATATCCTTGTAGGCAGGTTTGCTAGAGCTGTTGGGGAGGGTTTAAACTAATTTAGCAGAGGGATGGGAAGCAGTGTGATAGGGCTGAGGATGGGGCAGTTGGTATACAAGTAGATGCACTGTGTAGTGTGACTGGGGAAGGACAGGTAGATGATGGGGCAAAATTGCAAGACGAGTTAAAGTGTAACAGGGGACCAAAATTAAAAAGGTTGATGAATAAAGGACTGAAGGTGTTGTATTTGAATGCAGGCAGTATATTGAATGAGGTAGATCTTATCAGAGATTGGTCAATATGACATGGGCATCACTGAGTCGTAGCTGAAAGAAGATTGTAGTTGGGAGTTAACATCCAAGGATGCATGTTGTATTGAAGTGACAGGCAAGTAGGTTGGGGTAGTGGGGGAGGGTGTTGGTGAGGTAGCTCTGTTGTTTAAGAATGAAATAAGATCTTTAGCAAGAGGGGACATAGATATCAGAAGGTGTAGAATCCTTGTGGGTAGTGTTCAGAAACTGCAAGAGAAAAAAGGACCATGATGGGAGATGTATGCAGGTGTCCGAACAGTAGCCAGGATGTAGATATAAATTATAAAGGGAGCTAGAAAAGGCATGTAAAAAGGGCAGTGTTACAATAGTCATGGGGGGATTTCAATATGCAGTTAGATTGGGAAAATCAGGTTGGTGCTGGATTCCAATAGAGAAAATTTGTAGAATGGCTTTTTAAGAGCAGCTTGTGGTTGAGCCCACTAGGAGAAGGGCAATTCTGGAGTGGGTAGGAAGCTAAAAGTAAAGGAACCCTTTGGAGGTAATAATCATAATTGATATAATTCACTCTGCAGTTTGAGAAGGAAAAGATAAGGTCAGATCTATCAATACTACAGTATTAAAGGGAATTACATAGGCACAAGAGAAGAGCTTGCCAAAGTTGATTGAAAGGAGACACTAGCAAGAATGAAGGCAAAACAGCAATTGGATAGGTGCAGGATAGATGCAACCCAAAGATGAAGTAGTATTCCACAGAGCAATCGAGGCTGACAAGAGGAGTCAAAGACAGCATAAAAGCAAAAGAAAGGGCATATAATCTAGCAAAAATTAGTGGGAAATTTAAGATTTGGGAAGTTGGAAAAAAAAAAACAGAAGGCAACTAAAAAAGCCATAAGGAAAGAAAAGATTAAATATGCAGGTAAGCTAGCCAATAATATACAAAAGGGTACATTTTTTCCAGATATTAAATGAGAGGTGAGAATAGATATCAGATGACTAGAAGATAATGCTGGAGAGGTAGTATTTTTGGAGAAAGAATAGGCATCTATTAGTCTCGTGAGACCATGGATTTGCGCCTTGGAAGGTTTCCAAACTTGCAGGCAGATGGGCAGTTGCCCATGCTGCAAGTTTCCCCTCTCCACGCCACCGATGTTGTCCAAGAGAAGGGCACTAGTGCCGATACAACTTGGCACCGTTGTCGCAGAGCAATGTGTGGTTAAGTGCCTTGCTGAAGGACACAACACGCTGCCTCAGCTGAGGCTTGAGCTAGTGACCTTCAGATCACCAGACCGACGCCTTAACCACTTGGCCACGTGCCAACAATTGGACAAATGTTGGAAATGGAAAAAGAAATAGAAAATAAACTTAAGTATTTTGCATCAGTCTTCTCTGGAAGACACCACCAGTATGTCAGAAATGTGAGAGAGTCAGGGGGCAGAAGTGAGTGCAGTTCCTATTACGAAGGAGAAATGATTCCAGAGGTCTAGAGAATTACAAATGTCACACCACTCTTTAAGAATGGAGGCAGGCAGAAGATAGGATATTATAAGCCAATTCGCATGACTTCAGTGCTTGGGAAGATGTTAGAAGCCATTATTAATGACATGATTTTGGGGTACTTGGAGCACATGATAAAATAGCCAAAATCAGCATGGTTTCCTTGAGGGAAAATCTTGCCTGATGAATTTGTTGCAATTCTGAGGAAATAGTGGGCAAGATAGACAGAAGAGTTGGTGGATGTTGTTTACTTGGACTTTCAGAAGGCCTTTGACTAGGTGCCACACATGAGGCTGTTTAACAAGATAAGAACCCATGATATTACAGGAAAGGTACTAGTTTAAATAGAAGATTGGTTGACTTTCAGGAGGCAAAGAGTGAGAATAAAGGGGTCTTTTCTGGTTGGCTGCAGGCAACTAGTGCTGTTCCACATGGGTTGGTGTTGGGACTGCTTATTTACATGTGTCAGTGATTTTGATGATGGAGTTGATGGCTTTGTGACCAAGTTTGCAGACAATATGAAGATGGGTGGAGGGCCAGGTAGTATTGAAGAAGCAAGGAGTCTGTAAAAGGACATGGATAGAATGGGAGAATAGATTATGAAGACATGTAGTCTTTTATTGTCATTTAGTAATGCATGCATTAAGAAATGATACATTATTTCCTCCAGTGTGATATCACAAAACACAGGACAAACCAAGACTAAAAAAACTGACAAAACCACATAATCATAACATATAGTTACAACAGTGCACAATACCATAACTTGATGAAGAAGTCCGTGAGCACAGTAAAGTTCAAAGTTTCTCAAATGTCCCACATCTCACGCAGACGGGAGAAGGAAGAACTCTCCGTGCTATGCCGACCCACAATCGGACTCTTGAGTCATCCGAAAACTTCGAGCTCTAATCAGCTCTCCGACACAGAGTACTGAGTGCCATCTCTGTCCGAGCGATTCGACTTCTTTCTGGGTCGCCAAAAGCAGGCAAGGCCGGGGATTTTGAGGCCTACCCTCTGAAAGATTCCCAACTGCGCAGTAACGACAGCAGCGAACGAGTGTTTCAGAGATTTCTCCAGATGTTCCTCTGTGCTTTCACGTCCATTCTCCATCAAATCAGAATTGCCCATGGCCCCTATTTAACAGATACAACATCATTTTTCACCGGAGAGCTGCGCACGCGCGGCACGCTGCCATCTTCTCCTCTCACTGGATAGGCAAAGAAGTTACAGATGGAATATAGTGCAGGGAAATGTATGGTCAATGGAATAAAGGCATTAGACTATTTTCTAAACGGAGCAACTTCAGAAATTAGAGGTGCAATGGTACTTGAGAGTCCTTGTACAAGATTCCCTAAAAATTAACTTGTAGGTTGAGTTGGTGGTAAGGAAGGCAAATGTAATGTTAGCATTCTTTTCGAAGATTAGAATGTAAGTGCAAGAAAGTAATGCTAAGGCTTTGTAAGGTATTGTTCAGACTGTACTGAAGTATTGTGAGTAGTTTGGGCCCCTTTGAAAAGATTTGCTAGGATTGTAGAGGGTCCAGAGGTGGTTCATGAGAATGAAAGAGTTAGCATTTGATGGCTCTGGGCCTATACTCACTGGAGTTTAGAAGAATGAGGGGATGTCTTATTGAAACTTACCAAATATTGGAAGGACTGGATAGAATGGGTCTAGAGTGGATGTTTTCTGTAGTGGGAGAGTCTAGGACCAGGGGGCACAGTCTCAGAATAGAAGGACATCCATTTAGAAGAGAGATAAGAAGGAATTTCTTTAGCTAGAGGGTGGTGAATCTGGAATTCATAGCACTGACAGCTGTGGAGACTAAGTGATTGGGTATATTTAAAGTGCTGGTTGATAGGTTCCTGATTAATAAGGGTGACAGCTCTTTCAGGGAGAAGGCAGGAGAATAGGTTTGAGAGGAATAATAAATCAGCCATGATGGAATGGTGGAGCAGACTCCAGACAAATAACCTAATTCTGCTCCTATGTCTCATGGTCTTATGGTGTAAATCATTGTTGCCCAGGTGATGCAGTTGCTTTTGGTGCTATCTACTAAGTAGAATAGATAAAGATGCTGGGCACTCTGTGGCCAAATTTTCTGATAGGAGTATAAGGGGCTTAGCAAGGAGGAGGACTCAAATGGTCTTCAAAGGGACATATTAGTGAAGTAAAAAAGTTATTCTTGCACCTTTTAGAATTAATATTTTGGCCTAAACTGAAATTCTGTTTCTAGAAACTGAGGATTGATAGGGATGAAATAAACTGCAAATCAGAGATGTTTAAGGATTTTTAAACACTTTTTATAAACTTGAATGTATGATACTAAATTAATTGGATAGTTGTACCAAAGGATGGCACTGCTCAGTGAGTTGATTGAATCATCAGGCAATGCAACGTGAAGGACACTGAAGCAATTTTGTGAAATTCTGACCCACATTTGCAAGGTCAATGACATGAATTTAACGAAGTTAGTTTTTAATGTAGAGAATGTGAGATTGTTAAATGCTTCTGTGATTACTTTTCCTATGCTAAATATTCAGGGAAAAAATTGTAATGCACATTAAGAGACCAGATGGAACACCTTTAAATGCAAACAGGAGAATCATCTGGTGCCCCTTTATTCCAGAAGAAAATGAGGAAAACGATGAAGGCAGTCAAACGCTTGCTGTTTTACATGAAGACAGGGTAAGGTGGATGGGAACATTTCAAAATCCGTAATCTTTAAATAAATTAATCTGTTCTAACCTGTCTTTCCTCACGAATAAAGCGCAGTATGGATTGCAGACATAAATGATATTAAAGATATGTGGAAAAATAATTATGCATCCTGGATTGCCAGTTTAGTTTTAGTTTGGTTATCTATTTACCAGTGAAGTAGGATCTGCCCTACTTCTCAACGTCTTATTCTGAGTCATTGGTAAAATCAGATTATTGCTTCTGCTTAATGGGTAAATTAATTCTTGTTCCTTTGAAGTCTTAAATATTTTATGCTTGTAACTTGATCAGGCTGAGGTCTGGGATCTGGATATACTAAGAAGCAGCAAAAGCACTTGTCCCGTTGATGCAACAGATATAAAGGAAGGCGTTATCATTGTGAAGGGGCACACAGCTGTAAGTATAAAATTAAATAAAATCTTCTTAAACAGTAAATTTATTTTAGCTATATTTTTCCATCAAAAAGAAAGTGTTTTTATTGCACAAAAACTTGGAAAATGGGAACCGGGTCTATTTGTGCATTTGTAAGGTAGGGAATTGATAATTCTAATTTAGAATCTTCAATTTTAGTTTTTTATTGCATTTATTTTAGTGCTTTTAACCCCAAAAATAAACTGAACCTTAATTATTTCTATTTGAAAGATAAAGCAAAATTCTTTGTATGTAGTTTGTAGATTTGTCTTGAATAAAGTAGATATGATCAAACGAAGCTCAGACCACGTCAGTTTTTCTGATATTTTGAGTGGCTAGCAAGGTATGTGGATACAGTTAACAACTTTAAAGCACATCAGAAGTAAAATTTTAGTCAAAGGTAGCTTTTAATGCATATCTTTGGGAAAAGGAGCAAGTATAGGATGAAGTTTAGTAAGAGGACTTACTAATAATCATGCCTGTCTGCAATATTTTCTTAATGGATGTTTAATATTAAATCCTAGTTCCTAAGAATTTCCCTCATTCCTTCTGTGGTTTACATGGAGGCATGTCGTACATTGACTGATGACATCATTAATTGAAATCCACTCCAAAAGGCAGACTTTTCTGACATTTATTCTTCAGGGAGTTGGCTTTCTCTTAGGCAGTGCTTCAAGACGAGGATGACTTGCTTCTATTCCAGCTTTGAGTGGAAGATGATGCATGTATTCCTTTAATCTTGAATGACTGTTGCACAGAAGCTACCATACCAGTTTGTTGGAGGGAGTTCTTGGTCTATTGACAAGTAGGACCTCTTCACCAATTTTCATTCACCCACTCACTTTCCTTTCTAGAGGTCTAATGACTTAATTCTTATCCTATGTCTTATGGTCTTATTCTGTATACACTCAATCATCTTTTCCACGTGTGTGCATTTTTAGTCTTCACATGTACCCAGTTATTTTTCCTCCCTCTTCACTTTTCCCCTACCATTTTGATTTTCCTGCTGACCACCTATGTGCTAGTTGCTGTTGAGCTGCTAGGTGCGTTCCATAATGAGGCTGTCTATTAATACCTGCCATTTGCTCTCACCTTCAATTGCTGATTGGATCTTTTCTGAACTCTGGTTCCTGCAATTGTACCTCCTGAAATCTGCAGTCTCACCCAGAACTTGTGGTTTTTTCCCCCAGGAAATAATCTCAGAATTTCTCCACCCCCTCCTGCCTGGCACTGCCTGATGTAGGTAATAGCAGTCTTCAGGTGCTCTACAGCCTTGCTTGAGTGTTCTGGTGTAGTTTCCAACCTGATGAGCTCAGATTCCCCCTGCTAGAATGGAAGCATCTCATTTGGTTGCCATATCATTCATCAAAGTGACCCTGAACTCTGGTATTGTTCTGAAACCAATTGGCTAAGATCTGCACCACCTCATGACTTGCACTCTGCTGGAGGACAGGCTGTGTCTATTCAGGGTTTTCTTTCTATTTGTTACAGGGAGATTTGGGACCTTGGAGGAGGGACCTAACAATTAAAAGTGAAGTTGATCTAAGGATGTTTGTTGTGGGAAAAATAGTGGGCAGGACATGGGTAATAACATTATTTGAGGACCATCCAAAGAAATCATTTTTGTACACATGACAGATTGGCATCTCATCCAAAAATCAGAATTCCTAACATTATATTACTACTTCAGATGTGCACTAGAATAGGTGTGTTCTGTAGTATTGGAGGTTATCATCATTTAAGACATTATACTGGCTTTATTTGCCACTTGAGATGCCATGGCACTAAAGAATACTGATGTGCTGTTCAATATTTATCACCCAGCCAACATTTATCTAGTCCTGACGAAGGGTCTCGGCCTGAAACGTCGACTGCACCTCTTCCTACAGATGCTGCTTGGCCTGCTGCGTTCACCAGCAACTTTGATGTGTGTTGCTTGAATTTCCAGCATCTGCAGAATTCCTGTTGTTTATCTGAACAAATATGCTTTTCTTAATATATTGCAATTTTAAAATGTGAGAAAAATCAGCTGCCAGGTTTATTTTCTGGAACTGTGTGATTTTTTTTTATTTGCAACATTTGATTCCACCCCCTCTCTTAACCATACCTGTGCTGGCAAATTGAGTTTACTGCCAAATTTAAAACAAAATTACACATCTCAAGCAGGATTGTTTGCAGAGTCGCACAAAAATATGTTTACTTGAATTAAATTGACTTTATTAATAACATCCTTCACATACATGAGTAAAAAAGTCTTTGTTATGTCTTTGTCTAAATGTGCAATTTATAGTAATTTGTAATAAATAGTATGTACAACAGGACAGCCAATTATAGCATAGAAGTACAATTGTATCAGCGCGAATTAATCAGTCAGATGGCTTGGTGGAAGAAGCTGTTCTGGAGCCTGTTGGTTCTGGCTTTAATGCTGTGGTACAGTTCCTGGATGGTAGCAACTGGAACAGTTTGTGGCTGGGGTGACTTTCGAGCCCTTTTTTACACACCTGGCTTTGTAAAGGTCTTGAATAGTGTGAAGTTCACACCTACTGATGCGCTGGGCTGTCTGCACCACTCTCTGCAGAGTCCTGCGATTGAGGGAACTACAGTTCCCTACCAGGCAGTGATACAGTCATTCAAGATGCTCTCAATTATGCCCCTGTAGAAAGTCCTTGGGATATGGGTACCCATACCAAACTTCTTCAACCATCTGAGGTGAACGTGGCACTGTTGTGCTTTTTTAAATTATCACTTGGTCAGGCAGCATCTATGGAATAGAGTACAGTTGATGTTTTAGGCTGAGACCCTACATCAGGACTAGAAAAAAAAGATGTCGGAGTAAGAAAGTGGGTGGAGTGGAGGAAGAAACACAAAGTGAAGGATGAAATTGGGAGGGGAGGATTGAAGTAAAGAGCTGGGAAGTTGATTGGTAAGAGGTACAGGGCTGGAGAAGGGGGAATCTGATAGAAGTGGACAGAAGGCCATGGAAGAAAAAGAAGGGGGAGGAGCACCAGAGGGAGGTGATGGGCAGGTAAGGAGAAAAGGTGAGAGAGGAAAATGGGGAATGGTGAAGGTGGGGGGAGGGGACATTACCGGAAGTTCGAGAAATCAATGTTTGATCAGGTTGGAGGCTAACCAGATGGAATATAAGCTGTTGCTCTTCCAACATGAGTGTGGCCTCATCGCAACAATAGAGGAGGCCATGGACTGGCATGTTGGCATAGGAATCGGAAGTAGAATTAAAATGGGTGACCACTGGGAGATTCTACTTTTTCTGGCAGATGGAGTGTGGGCACTCAGGGATCTGGTCTCCCAACCTGAGTCAGGTCTCATTGATACATAGGAGGCCACACTGGGAGCACTGGATACGGTAGAAGACCCCAGCAGATTCATAGGTGAAGTGTGCCTCTCCTGGAAGGACTGCTTAGGGCCCTGAGTGGTAATGATGGAGGAAGTGTTGTTCCACTTGCAAGGATAAGTACCAGAGGGAGATCAGTGGGGAGGGACAAATAGACAAGGGGTGCCGTAGGGAGCGATCCATGCGGAAAGCAGAAAGTTGGGGGGGCAGGGAAAGATATGCTTGGTGGTGACATCCTGCTCTAGGTGGTGGAAGTTACGGAGGATTATGTGCTGGACGCAGAGGCTGGTGGGGTGGTAGGTGAGGACAAGAGGAACCCTATCTCTGGTGGGGTGGTGGGTGGATGGGGTGAGGGCAGACGTGTACAAAATGGAAAAGATGCGGTTGAGGGCAGCGTTGATGGTGGAGGAAGGGAAGCCCCTTTCTTTGAAGAAGGAGGCCATCTCCTTAGTTCTCAAATTAAGCGCTCATTGTGAGAGCAGATGCGGTGGCATTGAGAGAAGGGGATGACGTAACTTGCAAGTAACAGGGTGGGAAGACCTGATGGCATGAACATCGATTTCTCGAACTTCTGGTAATGCCGCCACCCCCCCCCCCCCCAACACCATTCTCTATTTTCCCCTCTTACATTTTCTCCTTACCTGCCATTCACCTCCCTTTGGTGCTCCTCCCCATTCTCTTTCTTCCACAGCCTTCTGTCCTCTCCTATCAGATTTCCCCTTCTCCAGCCTTGTATCTCTTTCACCAATCAACTTCCCAGCTCTTTACTTCATCCTTCCTCCTTTTCCAGTTTTACCTGTCACCTTTTGGTTCTTCCTCCCCTCTCCCTACTTTCTTACTCTGACTCCTCATCTTTTCTTCCAGTCCTGATGAAGGGTCTTGGCCTGAAACATTGACTGTACTCTTTTCCATAGCTGCTGCCTGGCCTGCTGAGTTCCTCCAGCATTGTGTGTGTGTGCGTGTTTATTTTTTTTTGCTTGGATTTCCGGCATCTGCAGGTTTTCTCTTTTTGTAACTGAGTGTCATTTGTCATTGTTTAAAAGCTATTGAAGCTTCAGAAATATACAAAGATGTTTTAGTGAATGCAGTCAATATTTCCAACATTTCTAATTTGTCTTTTTTTTTAGCGGATCAGTGAAGGAGCTTTATCGCCGGATGGAACAGTCCTTGCAACTGCGAGCCATGATGGATATGTGAAGTTTTGGCAGATCTACATAGAGGGGCAAGATCAACCAAGGTACAGACAATTAGCTTTGGCTGAAGCTGGATGATCAGACTGCTTCTTTATTCAAATTGTGTACTTAGGTTTATAAAAATTATTAAAAAAAAAGTTGTGTAATTTTAGACAAACCTCATTCTGAAGAAATGCAAGTGGCAGATGATTTACTTAAATTCTTGGAGATTAAATCGTGGCAAATGATTTTGGTTTGTTTTAAATAGTGTTTTTTACATAATTAAGAATTAAATATCAATCAGGCTTTAGCAGAAATTTGCTAGCATTATTACAAAAGTGAAAAGTTTGAGCGCAGCTATCAGTTATTGTATTAAGTATCTCTCAACTGCTGAGATATTTCATGGACAGAGTTCACCAATTAAAAGAAAAGTAAGGTAACAGTCCTCACTTGCCACCTCGTCTCCACCCCCCCCCCCCTTGTCTTGTCCACGTTGAGACTTAGCTTGTTCTCACCAATTGACAAGCCTCTCTATGCCGACTCATCGTTGATGCCGATGAGGCTAACACGAACCTGATGCGCTTTGAGCTGGATTTGGCTGTGTAGGCTTGAATGGATATGATAAAGAAAAGTGAGCCAATGAAATGCCAAAACTCAGCAGATCAAGCAGCATTTATAGAAAGAGAAGCAGTTGATGTTTTGGAAAAGGGTCCCTTTTTCACATCTGAGAAAGAGATTTGAGAACCCTTTTCAGGGCAGAAATACAGCTGTAATTTTGTGACTCAGCAGACAGGATTAGAGATTGAGGAAGATCTTGGATGCAATATTTGGAAAGTTATTTTGGGAACCAAGAAAGAGGTTAGTCCAGATAGAATAAAAGCGAAGGAGGGTGATGGGTGGAACAACAGGAACCTCTGGTAGAGTGAAGTCACGAGGCAGGTAAAATCGGATTAGACATATTTATTGTTAATGTGGTTCTCAAGTTTCTAATTGTAGTCGAGATGAAAATTCATTTCCAGTATGTATTTGAAATGTTGGAGCAGTAAAAATTGTCCTTTAATCACTCACTAAATGTCCTATTGGTCAAGTAATATGGCTTTGATATCTGAAATTCTTTTGATCTTTAATGCATTTCCTAATTACTTCACTTTGGACCTTTTCAGATGTCTTCATGAATGGAAGCCCCATGATGGGAGACCATTATCTTGTCTTCTCTTTTGTGACAATCACATAAAACAGGATCCAGAGTAAGTTCGTACAGGAGCTGTGTATCTATAAATGCATGAATTCCATTTAATGGACACAAGGACATTTCTGTGCCATGTGCAGGTCTGCTTCTGGAAATGTGCTGCATGAATTTATAATTTCCTATTGAAAATTATAGTCCTCAAGATAGGTAACTGAATGAAAAGATTTATCTGTTAAAGTTACTTTGAGGTAACAAATGACAAATTTCAAAGCAATTCCTTTTGTTCTGCTTGTACACAACCTGCTTTGAAATAGAAAGAGGCTCAAGCATTCCTGACCTTTTCCTTAGAAAACCCCCAACTCTTTTCAGGGTAGAAATACAGCTGTAATTTTGTGACTCAACAGACAGGATTAGAGACTGAGGAAGATCTTAGGTGCAATACTGTAAAGTTATTCTGGGATTTTTTTTTTCTCTTCTCATTTCCCTTTTCTAGGTCTCTGGACCATGTACTATTTTAAAATTAGGAAGTATTCGAAAGCTGGTTGGAGTGCTTTCCTGCATTACCCTGCTTCCTTGCAACCCTTCAGTGGAGAAGAGTGTGGGATTTGCTCAGCTCCTTTCTTTGACATTGAGGATGAGATTGGGAGTTGCAGTGTGGGCAATCAAGAGTATGGACTTGGGTTCTTTCATTCATTGTTGGAGCTCCACTAAGCTGCCTTACTTGTAAGCTCATTGAAATAAACATCAAACCAGCTTTGATTTCTTCACATCAAAAAAGTGATTTAAGCAAGAGTTACAGAAGAGGACAATTAACATTATACTTTAATTTATAATTTAATATTTGCGTGAGTTAAACATTTTTGGACTCCTTATCTAAGATAAGATATTCTGGCATTGGATGGGTTCAGAGGAGGTTCATGAGATTGAAAGTGTCAATGCATGGGAGCATTTGATGGCTCTGGGGCCTGTAGTCACTGGAGTTTAGAAGAATGGGCGGGGAGGTCATCTCATTGAAACATTGGATATTGAAAGGCCTAGAGAGACTGGATGTGGAGAAGATGTTTCCTATAGTGGGAAAGTTTAGGACTGGAGGGCACAGCCTCAGAATGTCACTTTAGTACAGAGATGAGGAGGAATTTTTTTTTTCCACCAGAAGTTTGTAAACTGTAGGATTCATTACCACTGACGGTTGTGGAGGCCAAGTCATTGAGTATATTAAAAGCAGAGTTTGATATGTTCTTGCTTAGCAGGGGCTTACAAGTTGTGGGGAGAAGACATGGTGTTGAGAGGGATAATAAATCAGCCATGATGGAATAGCGGGGTGAGCTCAGTGGTTCAAGTAGCCTAATTCTGCTCCCGTGGTCTTATAATGAAGGCTGATCTGCAAAGTTTGAGTGTTTTCTGTGGGATAAAGGAATAATGTTTTTTTAAAAGCAAGTCCAAATTTATAGTGGAAAATTGAATAGTTAATTGAGGTTGTACTGTTAATTAACCCAGGTTCCATTGTTATTTTTACCATGTGATATTTGGTGGTGTCTTAAACTGAAAAGCCCTGGATGTTTCTTTTTCATGAAATTTATTCTCAGTGTGATTAGAAGGGTCTAAATTAAAATATCAAGAATTTAATTTACTTCTGAAAAGCCATATTCCTTTTTTTCCCCAACATTATCAAAAATAGTTCATGGCAATACAAAATATGAGATTAACTGACTGATCAGAGACCATGGCCAACATAATAGATGTTCATGTCCAAAGGTGAAATTCTTATGGAACATCTATAAAACGTGTTCCTATAGTGATGAGAAAAGCAGTTGTTGAGTAGGTGCATTTGACACAGTCATCATATTTCCACCCCTAATTTTTAATTATATTTTGTTAACTCCAAAGGAAATCTGATGTAGGATTAAAAACTTAAGTATTTTTAAAGTTATTTGCATTTTGAGTTGTGGAGTGCAGAGTTAACCTGCTTGTGAAGTTTCTTCCCTACTAAGAATAAGTTGTGGGAGAGTTGGTTTTTAAGCAAAGATGAATGAGAAGACCAAGAGTAGATCAACCTCTTGATTATGACTCAAAAAAAAAGGTCATATTGTAAACTGCTTTGCTCCAAGTTGCTTCATTACTGTAAAGCTTTTTGGGCTGTAGTTTAGTCTACTGCTGATATTTTTTTGTCCCCCTTCTTTGTTCTATAGAGTCCCATTCTGGCGTTTCTTAATTACTGGAGCTGATCAGAATCGAGAGCTGAAGATGTGGTGTACTGTATCATGGACTTGTTTACAAACGATCAGGTATAACATTTAAAATGGAATAGTTGACATTGTGTATCTGTTAATCTTTGGTGTCAAGTTTAAATCTTTAATGCTAACTTTGCTCATTTGCTGAAGTAAGAAATCTGTAAATAGATTGTGACTTGAATGCTGTAAAGTTTAGATTTCATTTAAAAGAAAACTTCTCAGATTCTGTTTAACAGGATCTCAACATGCTGCAGCCTGAATGGTGGCTATTTCAAGGTTATTGTATTGTGTTTTCTCAAAACACTGGAATGCTGCATTGATCAGACTTGCTTCATATTCAGGATTGTTTTCTCATGCGCTTTTTGTTCCTGTTTCTATGTTGGTTTAAAAAATGTTATTCCTTTTTTTTTGTTAAAAATTGATTTTAAAGAGTTTTCCTTAAACGTTTCTCCCTGCCTCTGAGTTGATAATTTTTGTGGCAATTTGAGAACGCAAGTGACTATAAGTGATGCAGTACATGATGGGACACTATCACATTTATCTTGTTTTTGTCTTTTTTGTGCTTTAGGTTTATGCCTGATTCTCTTAATACCAATGTGCAGCCAAGTCTGAAAGCTAGCTTGGATCTATCTGCAGAATATCTAATCCTCAGTGATGTACAGAGAAAGGTGAGTTTTTTTACCCTCGTCTATTGCAGTGAACCTCTAAATTCCACTGTTGTGTATTTTAATTCTAATAGTTCATACACAATTTAAAAATAGAATAGTCAAGCTATTACACTTTTCTTGTGTGTGAACTTTTCTCGTTGTCAAATCACTTTTCGCCTTGCTTTCCTTATCCTTCAAAAATAGAAGATGGTAGTCCGCATAGAATCAAGTGTACAGGCATATTGGATAAAAGATGTAAATAAATCTGTTATGGTATATTAATTCAGCCTTGGTGCCTTTCACAGATGAATTAAAAAGAAACACCTACCCCAGCATTCTAGGTTTTTTTAAAAAAAAGATATTTGAGTTGCTTTAATTTTTTTAAATTGCATTTTATTATCTTCAAATTTTGTTTTATTGTTTTTGTTTTTAGCATGTGAGTTTAAGTGTTCAGGGATGTCAAAGAAATTCTCAGGCATTCAATAACAGTGATCCTGGAACCATGCAAATCTGTCCATTAAATTGAATGCTCACTCTGAGATGACAGCTCCCATGTTATTTGGATGGCTAGGACCCTCCTAGTTGATAAACAAACTGGGGACTGCACTGGAAGGAAAGAGATGACCCAAGGACAGTAGCAGTGATCTTGGAAGCAGTAGAATTGCCTTGATTTTTTTTTCCATGCTTTCCTTGGTGTTTAACTTAGTGAAGACTTTATTCCTTTTCAAACTTGGTTTCATTTCTTGTATCTAAAGCCAGCTGGTTTTGAAAACAAGCCTGGAATTCAAAATATCAAAATAAATTTGTGACTAGAGTAACCTGTTAAGCAAGATGTCTGCCAAATCAATGTTGGCAAATTTCAAAGTAAATTTTCTTATCAAAGTACATGTATGTCACTATAAGCAACTCTGAGATTCATTTTCCTATGGGCATACCCAATAAATCTATAGAATAATAACCATAACAGAATCATTGAAAGACCATCCAACTAGGGCATTCAAGCACAGTGCAGAAGATGACAAACTCTGCAATACATAAAAGAAATAATAAATAAATAAGCAATAAATATCAAGAACATGAAATGAGTCCTTGTAAGTGAGTTGTTTGCTCGTAGGAACATTTCAGTGGGTTAAGTGAAGTTATCCCCTTTGGTTCAAGAAACTGATGGTTGAAGGGCACTAGTTGTTCCTGAACCTGGTGATGAGAGTTCTGGGGCTCCTGTACCACCTTCCTGATGGTAACGGCGAGGGGAGAGCATGAAAGGGGTGGTGGGGACCTCTGATGGAAGCTGCTCTCCTGCGACAGTGTTTTATGTACATGTGCTCAATGGTTGGGAAAGCTTTACCCGTGATGGATTAGCCATATCCACTACTTTTTGTAAGATTTTCCTTTCAAGGATGTTGGTGTTCTCATACCAGGTTATGCTGCAGCCAATCAATATACTCTCCACTACACATCTATCAAAGTTTTTCAAAGTTTTGATGTCATGCTGAATCTCCATAAACTCCTAAGGAAGTAGAGGCACTGCCATGCTTCCTTCATAATTGCACATACGTGCTGGGTTCAGGGCCGGCCCGCTAAAGCAAGATTGAAAGTGTTCAATGTGGCATCTGCCAGGAATGCTGAGTCCAGCCTCTAGCTGCTTATCTGCTCACCCTCATTGAATCTATAAGTTAATATTTTAATATCCTGTTTCGATCCTAAGCTGAGTTACCAACCATACTTTTCTATCACCAAAAGTCCTAAGTATGGTTTGTGTCATTCAGCCATTGTTGAAATACAAGATCAATTCTCTCTGATGCCTTCCTCATTGGTTTAAAGCATCTTTGGTTTCCAATTTGTCCAGAACTTTTGTTTGCTAAATCTAGCTCTTCTGTTATTAATGTTCATTGCTAGTTTCTGTTAAACACTGTTAGGGGAAAAATGAAGGTTTTTAACTATAAATATTTACAAATTTTTTTGTGGTTTTGATCTTAGCTATATCTATAACTTCAGCTTGCTGTAATGAGCCCTCTGTTCTAGTATAGTCCTCCATTGTATTCTATCACACTTTGGTCAAACATTAGACTAAAAGTCTTATTTGCATTTTTTAAAAAAATCTTGTTGTTTGTCATTAGTAATTAACTGGATCCTTTGATTTTTGGACATAGAACTGCTTTGGATTAATAGTGTAAATCACAAACTCATACAATTTTTAATAGTCTTCCTACATTGTATTGTTCAAATCAAATTAAATTGCTACTTAACTATTGCAGGTATTGTATGTGATGGAGCTACATCAGAATCAGGATGATGGCAAAGCCCATTTTGTTTCCATATCTGAATTCTTGCTTACCCTCCCAGTGCTCAGTTTTGGCATTCAGGATGTCAGCAGATGTCGGCCAAGGCACACAGAGGTTCTGCCCGCTGAGGAAGACAGTGAGACTTTAAGTGCAGGTCAGCAAGAAATTGATGGTATACTATAGAACACTGTGTATTTTGTTTTCAGGGATTTAATATCTTGGTATTGTCTGCAAGACCCAAGACATGGGAGCAGAATTAGGCATTTGGCCCATCATGCCATTGCACTGTAGTGCTTAGTGTTGTGCTATTACAGTTCAGGGCTTTCAGGAGTTCAATTCTGGTGCCATTCTGTAAGGAGTCTCTGTATGACCTCCCCGTGGGTTTTCTCCAGGTCCTCTGGTTTCCTCCCACAATCCAAAGACTTAGCTTCATTGGTCATTGTAAATTGTCCTGTGATTAGAGTAGGGTTAATTGGGTTTATTGGGGGTTTCTGAGATGCTGTGGCTTGAAGGGCCTATTCAGTACTGTACTGCTAAATAAATGTCTGAAAATGGATGAACAGATAACTGCTGGTCTGATTTGGGCATACTTCAATATACTGTTTGTGACCTGTCTAGATTTTACTCTTCATTCTGTATCCTGTTTCTTTTTTACTGCAAAGGCTGTCGGGTATCCCAGCCTTTGGATGCTTTGGTTGCTCTTGAACATTTTATGCAAAAATTGTCTTTTACATTTACTAGTGTTTGTATTGATGGTATGGGGGTGGGAAAGTTCCTTATCTAAATGTGATTGTGGGACAAATATTATGAATATAGAAAAAAACCCAGTAGTTTTGATTTCCACAGTCTACAGTAAGGCTGTGATCTTTTGTAAAATAGTGCGATACAGGAGTTACAAGTACATTGTTCACTGAAGATACTGAAGCATGTAGACAGGGTGATAAAGAAGGCTTTGTTGTTTTACATCAGTCTGGCATGAGTATGGAAGTTGGGAGCTCGTGGTAATTGTGCAAGATGTTGGTGAGGTTGCATTTGGAATATTGTAATTAGTTTTGGTCACCCTACTTTTGGAAAGATGCCATTAAGCTGAAAAGAGTGCAGGAATGATTTACAAGGATGTTGCCAGATCTCTAAGGGCTGAGTTATAGATTTGAGAATGAGTGGTGAACTTATAGAGGTGTATAAAATCAGGAGAGGCTTCAATAGGGTGAATGCACACAATTTTTCCCCAGGGTTGGGGAATCAAGAACTAGAGGGCATAGTTTTGTGTGAGAGGGGAATGACTTAATTAGGATCCTGTGGGGCAACCATTTGTACCCAGATACAGAATGCGCTGCCAAATGAAATGGTTGAAGCAGGTACATGAACAACATCTAAAAGGCACTTGGACAAATACTCAGCCCCCACAACTACTTTCACATTTTGCTGTCTAGTGTTCTAAATTTAAAATATATTGGAGTACGATTTCTGAGCTAATCTACAAAACATAATGCATCATATCAAATGCAAAGGAAAATTACAAAACCTGTCAACAGTTTAAAAATTAAAAAGGCTGAAAAAGTATTCAACCTCTCTGTAATTACTACACACTTTCCTCGGGTACAATATATTATCTTACCAGCTCACCCATTTTATTGATGTAGAATATTGGAGGATCACCAGTTTTCAATGAATTCATAAAAATACTCTAAATGCCAGTGACCAAAGCTCTTGGGTTGGTCTGTTGACCTTGAGAGGAAGGGAGGGGATTTCACTCGGGTCCAGTGGTAGAGTAGAAAAGGGTGCGGCGGCAGCAGATTAGAGCTTTGAGCAGCGACCAAGCCATATTTGAGATTGATTACCAAGAGAAAATTAAAGGAAGCAAGGGGCATTTACAGTTGCCATCATTGCAGCAGCTGTCATCTGAGTGGGCAAAGTCAGAGTTGTGATCTTGAGGCTTTAGCTCTTCGAGGCTTTAGTCAGAGAAAGAAAAGAAAAGCTTTAGGTTGATTTTTTTTTCTCCTTCCCTTCTTTATGTCTGCTCATTTAGATACCAAACAGGATAGTTGAAAGCTCCTCTTGTGGGATGTGGGAAGGCAGGGAAATGGCCAATGTCCCTGACAACTACAACTGTGAGAAGCGCATCCGGCTGCAGCTTCTAACAATTCTCTTTAAGGAGTTGGAAGTGGAACTGCATGAACTCTGGATCATTCAGGAGGCTGAAGGGGTGGTAAATAGGACATATAGAGAGGTAGTTACACCTAAGGCGCAGGATACTGGAGACTGGGTCATAGTCAAGAAGTGGAAAGGGGTTAAGGAGCCAGTGCAGAGTACCCCTGTGGCCATGCCCCTCAACAACAGGTATATCACTTTGGATGGGGGAGGAGGGGTTGACCTAACAGGAAAGTCACAGTGGTTGGGTCTCCGGCACAGAGTCTGGCTCTGTGACTCAGAAGAGAAGGGGGGAGAAGAGACACTGTGTGGTGATACGGGATTCGCTAGGGGCACAGACGGTTCTGTGGGCATGAACGAGATTCCCAGATGATACGTTGCCTCCCGGGTGCCAGGGCCTGGGACACCTCGGATCGAATTCTCAGCATTCTTAGTGGAAGGGTGAACAGCCAGAGGTCGTGGCCCATGTAGGTAACAATGACATGGGTAGGATGAGAGATGAGGTTCTGCATAGAGAGTTCAGGGAGTGAGGTGCTAAGTTAAAAGGCAGGACCTCCTGGGTTGTAATCTCAGGATTGCTTACGGTGCTACATGCTAGTGAGGCCAGAACAAGGAAGATTATATAATTTAATGTGACGCTAAGGAGTTCGTGTAGGTGGGAGGGCTTCAGAATTTTAGATCATTGGGCTGTCTTCCAGGGAAGAAATCAGGAAAGCTAAAAGAAGGCAGGAAGTTGCTTTAGCAGGCAAGGTGAAGGAGAATCCTATGGTATAGAACATAGAATATTACAGCACAGTACAGGCCCTTCGGCCCACAATGTTGTGCCGACCCTCAAACCCTGCCTCCCATATAAGCCCCCACCTTAGATTCCTCCATATACCTGTCTAGTAGTCTCTTAAACTTCACTAGTGTATCTGCCTCCACCACTGACTCAGGCAGTGCATTCCACGCACCAATCACTCTCTGAGTAAAAAACCTTCCTCTAATATCCCCCTTGAACTTCCCACCCCTTACCTTAAAGCCATGTCCTCTTGTATTGAGCAGTGGTGCCCTGGGGAAGAGGCGCTGGCTATCCACTCTATCTGTTCCTCTTATTATCTTGTACACCTCTATCATGTCTCCTTTCAGCCTCCTTCTCTCCAAAGAGTAAAGCCCTAGCTCCCTTAATCTCTGATCATAATGCACACTTTCTAAACCAGGCAGCATTCTGGTAAATCTCCTCTGTACCCTTTCCAATGCTTCCACATCCTTCCTATAGTAAGGTGACCAGAACTGGACACAATACTCCAAGTGTGGCCTAACCAGAGTTTTATAGAGCTGCGTCATTACATCGCGACTCTTAAACTCTATCCCTCAACTTATGAAAGCTAACACCCCATAAGCTTTCTTAACTACCCTATTCACCTGTGAGGCAATTTTCAGGGATCTGTGGACATGTACCCCGAGATCCCTCTGCTCCTCCACACTACCAAGTATCCTGCCATTTACTTTGTACTCTGCCTTGGAGTTTGTCCTTCCAAAGCGTACGACCTCACACTTCTCCGGGTTGAACTCCATCTGCCACTTCTCAGACCACTTCTGCATCCTATCAATGCCTCTCTGCAATCTTTGACAATCCTCTGCACTATCTACAACACCACCAACCTTTGTGTCGTCTGCAAACTTGCCAACTCACCCTACTACCCCCACATCCAGGTCGTTAATAAAAATCACGAAAAGTAGAGGTCCCAGAACAGATCCTTGTGGGACACCACTAGTCACAATCCTCCAATCTGAATGTACTGCCTCCACCACCACCCTCTGCCTTCTGCAGCCAAGCCAATTCTGAATCCACCTGGCCAAACTTCCCTGGATCCCATGCCTTCTAACTTTCTGAATAAGCCTACCGTGTGGAACCTTGTCAAATGCCTTACTAAAATCCATGTCGATCACATCCGCTGCACTACCCTCATCTATATGCCTGGTCACCTCCTCAAAGAACTCTATTAGGCTTAGACACGATCTGCCCTTCACAAAGCCATGCTGACTGTCCCTGATCAGACCATGATTCTCTAAATGCCTATAGATCCTATCTCTAAGAATCTTTTCCAACAGCTTGCCCACCACAGACGTAAGGATCACTGGTCTATAATTACCCGGACTATACCTACTACCTTTTTTGAACAAGGGAACAACATTCGCCTCCCTCCAATCCTCCGGTACCATTCCCGTGGACAACGAGGACATAAAGATCCTAGCCAGAGGCTCAGCAATCTCTTCTTTCGCCTCGTGGAGCACCCGGGGGAATATTCCGTCAGGCCCCGGGGACTTATCTGTCCTAATGTATTTTAACAACTCCAACACCACCTCTCCCTTAATATCAGCATGCTCCAGAACATCAACCTCACTCATATTGTCCTCACCATCATCAAGTTCCCTCTCATTGGTGAATACCGAAGAGAAGTATTCATTAAGGACCTCGCTCACTTCCACAGCCTCCAGGCACATCTTCCCACCTTTATCTCTAATCGGTCCTACCTTCACTCCTGTCATCCTTTTTTTCTTCACATAATTGAAGAATGCCTTGGGGTTTTCCTTTACCCTACTCGCCAAGGCCTTCTCATGCCCCTCCTTGCTCTTCTCAGCCCCTTCTTAAGCTCCTTTCTTGCTTCCCTATATTCCTCAATAGACCCATCTGATCCTTGCTTCCTAAACCTCATGTATACTGCCTTCTTCCTCCTGACTAGATTTTCCACCTCACTTGTCACCCGTGGTTCCTTCACCCTACCATTCTTTATCTTTCTCACCGGGACAAATTTATCCCTGACATCCTGCAAGAGATCTCTAAACATCGACCACATGTCCATAGTACATTTCCCTGCAAAAACATCATCCAAATTCACACCCGCAAGTTCTAGCCTTATAGCCTCATAATTTGCCCTTCCCCAATTAAAAATTTTCTTGTCCTCTCTGATTCTATCCTTTTCCATGACAATGCTAAAGGCCAGTGAGCGGTGGTCACTGTCCCCCAGATGCTCACCCACTGAGAGATCTGTGACCTGACCCGGTTCATTACCTAGTACTAGATCTAGTATGGCATTCCCCCTAGTCGGCCTGTCCACATACTGTGACAGGAATCCGTCCTGGACACACCTAACAAACTCTGCCCCATCTAAACCCTTGGAACTAATCAGGTGCCAATCAATATTAGGGAAGTTAAAGTCACCCATGATAACAACCCTGTTATTTTTGCACCTTTCCAAAATCTGCCTCCCAATTTGCTCCTCTGTATCTCTGCTGCTACCAGGGGGCCTATAGAATACCCCCAATAGAGTAACTGCTCCCTTCCTGTTCTTGACTTCCACCCATACTGACTCAGAAGAGGATCCTGCTACATTACCCACCCTTTCTGTAGCATTAATAGTATCCCTGACCAGTAATGCCACCCCTTCTCCCCTTTTTCCGCACTCTCTATCCCCTTTAAAGCACTGAAATACAGGAATATTGAGAATCCATTCCTGCTCTGGTGCCAGCCAAGTCTCTGTAATGGCCACTATATCATAATTCCATGTATGTATCCAAGCTCTCAGTTCATCACCTTTGTTCCTGATGCTTCTTGCATTGAGGTACACACATTTTAGCCCTTCTACCTTACTGTCGTTACACCGTTTATTCTGCTTCTCTTTCCTCAAAGCCTCTCTATATGTTAGATCTGGCTTTACTCCATGCACTTTCATTGCTCTGTCGCTGTGGGTCCCATTCCCCTTGCAAATTAGTTTAAACCCTCCCGAACAATACTAGCAAACCTACCTGCAAGGATATTGCTCCCCTTCGAATTCAGGTGCAATCTGTCCAATCTGTATAGGTCCCACCTTCCCCAATGATCCAAAAATCTAAAAACCCTGCTCCCTGCACCAACTCCTCAGCCACGCATTCAACTGCCATCTCCTCCAATTCTTACCATCACTGTCACGTAGCACTGGCAGCAATCCTGAGAACACCACCCTTGAGGTCCCGTTCTTCAGCCTTCTGCCTTGTTCCGGAAACTCACACTTAAGGACCTCATCCCTCTTCCTGCCTGTGTCGTTGGTCCCAACGTGTATCTCGACTTCTGGTTGCTTTCCCTCTCGTACCAGGATGTCGTGCACTCGGTCAGAGACATCCCGGACCCTGGCACCCGGGAGGCAACAAACCATGCGGGTGTCCTTCTCATGTCCACAAAATCTCCTGTCTGCTCCCCTGACTATAGAGTCTCCAATGACGACAGCTCTCCTCTTCTCTGTCCCACCCTTCTGCACCACCGGGTCAGACTCAGTGCCAGAGGCCCTGCCACCGTGGCTCACACCTGATCGGTCGTCCCCACCAACAGTATCCAGGACGGTGAACTTATTATTCAGGGGAATGGCTACAGGGGTGCTCTGCACTACCTGTCTGTTCACCTTCGCTTTCGCCCCTCATTCTGGCACTTATCCTTACAAGTGGAACAAGCACCACACCTGCCCCTATACCGCCTCCCTCACTACTATTCAGGGACCCAAACGGTCCTTCTAGGTGAGGCAACACTTCACTTGTGAGTCTGTTGGGGGTCATCTACTGTATCCAGTGCTCCCAGTGTGGTCTTCTGTATATCTGTGAAAGCCAACATAGATTTGGCACATCAAAGTTGCTGGTGAACGCAGCAGGCCAGGCAGCACCTCTAGGAAGAGGTACAGTCGACATTTCGGGCCGAGACCCTTCGTCAGGACTAACTGAAGGAAGAGCTAGTAATAGATTTGGAAGTGGGAGGGGGAGATCCTAAATGATAGGAGAAGACAGGAGGGGGAGGGATGGAGCCAAGAGCTGGACAGGTGATTGGCAAAAGGGATACTAAAGGATCATGGGACAGGAGACCCAGGGAGAAGGAAAAGGGGGAGGGTGGGAAAAACCCAGAGGATGGGCAAGGGGTATAGTCAGAGGGACAGAGGGAGAAAAAGGAGAGAGAGAAAGAATGTGTGTATAAAAATAAATAACGGATGGGGTACGAGGGGGAGGTGGGGCATTAGCGGAAGTTAGAGAAGTCTAATGTTCATGCCATCAGGTTGGAGGCTCCCCAGACGGAATATAAGGTGTTGTTCCTCCAACCTGAGTGTGGCTTCATCTTTACAGTAGGGGAGGCCGTGGATAGACATATCAGAATGGGAATGGGATGTGGAATTAAAATGTGTGGCCACTCGGAGATCCTGCTTTCTCTGGCGGACAGAGCATAGGTGTTCAGCAAAACAATCTCCCAGTCTGCGACGAGTCTGGCCAATATATAGAAGGCCACATCGGGAGCACTGGACGCAGTATATCACCCCAGCCGACTCACAGATGAAGTGTCGCCTCACCTGGAAGGACTGTCTGGGGCCCTGAATGGTGGTAAGGGAGGAAATGTAAGGGCATGTGTAGCACTTGTTCTGCTTACAAGGATAAGTGCCAGGAGGGAGATCAGTGGGGAGTGATGGGGGGGACGAATGGACAAGGGAGTCGTGTAGGGAGCGATCCTTGCTGAAAGCAGAGAAGGAGGGTGGGAAAGATGTGCTTAGTGGTGGGATCCATTTGGAGTTGGCGGAAGTTACGGAGAATAATATGTTGGACCCGGAGGCTGGTGGGGTGGTAGGTGAGGACCAGGGGAACCCTATTCCTAGTGGGGTGTCGGGAGGATGGAGTGAGAGCAGATGTGCGGGAAATAGGGGAGATGCGTTTGAGAGCAGAGTTGTTAGTGGGGGAAGGGAAACCCCTTTATTTAAAAAAGGAGGATATCTCCCTCGTTCTGGAATGAAAAGCCTCATCCTGAGAGCAGATGCGGCGGAGACGGAGGAATTGCGAGAAGGGGATGGCATTTTTGCAAGAGACAGGGTGAGAAGAGGAATAGTCCAGATAGCTGTGAGAGTCAGTAGGCTTATAGTAGACATCAGTGGATAAGCTGTCTCCAGAGATAGAGACAGAAAGATCTAGAAAAGGGAGGAAGGTGTCAGAAATGGACCAGGTAAACTTGAGGGCAGGATGAAAGTTGGAGGCAAAGTTAATGAATTCAACGAGCTCTGCATGCGTGCAGGAAGCAGTGCCAATGCAGTCGTTGATGTAGCGAAGGAAAAGTGGGGGACAGATACCAGAATAGGTATGGAACATAGATTACTCCACAAAGCCAACAAAAAGGCAGGCATAGCTAGGACCCATACGGGTGCCCATAGCTACACCTTTAGTTTGGAGGAAGTGGGAGGAGCCAAAGGAGAAATTATTAAGAGTAAGGACTAATTCCACTAGACGGAGCAGAGTGGTGGTAGAGGGGAACTGATTAGGTTTGGAATCCAAAAAGAGGCGGAGAGCTTTGAGACCTTCCTGATGGGGGATGGAAGTATATAGGGACGACATCCATGGTGAAAATAAAGCGGTGGGGGCCAGGGAACTTAAAATCATCGAAAAGTTTAAGAGCGTGAGAAGTGTCACGAACATAGGTAGGAAGGGATTGAACAAGGGGGGATAAAACAGTGTCGAGGTTTGCAGAAACGAGTTCGGTGGGGCAGGAGCAAGCTGAGACAATAGGTCTGCCAGGACAGGCAGGTTTTTGGATCTTGGGTAGGAGGTAGAAACGGGAAGTGTGAGGTGTGGGAACTATAAGGTTGGTAGCAGTGGATGGGAGATCCCCTGAGCAGATAGTCAGCGATGGTGTGGGAGACAATGGCCTGGTGCTTCTTAGTGGAGTCACGATCGAAGGGTAAATAAGAGGAGGTATCCGCGAGTTGTCGCTGTGCCTCGGCAAGGTAGTGGTTAATACACCAGATTACAACAGCACCACCCTTATCGGCGGGTTTAATGGTAAGGTTAGGATTAGTGCAGAGGGAGTTGAGAGCAGAGCATTCGGAAGGAGTGAGGTTGGAATGGGAACAAGGTGCGGTTAAGTGGAGACGGTTGATGTCCCATTGGCAGTTTGCAATAAAGAGATCTAGAGCAGGCAGAAGACCAAAGCGGGGTGTCCATGAAGAGGAGGAGGGTTGAAGACGGGAGAAGGGGTCATCGGTGGGGGTGGAAGAGTCCTTGCCGAAGAAGTAGGCTTTGTCAAGCACCTTCGTTCCGTCTGCCAAAAAAAGCGGGATTTCTTGGTGGCCACTCATTTCAGTTCTGTTTCCCGTTCCCATTCTGATATGTCAGTCCATGGTCGGTTCTACTTCTATGTTGAGGCCACACTTGGGTTGGAGAAGCAACTGCTTATATTCCTCCTGGATTGCCTCCAACCTGATGGCATGAACATCGATTTCTGGAACTTTTGGTAATTACGCCCCCCCCCCCCACTCAATTCCCCATTCGTGTTTCCTTCTCACCTTACCTGCCCAACAACTCCCTCTGGTGCTCCCCCCCCCCCCTTTCCCTTTCTTCCATGGTCTTCTGTCCTCTACTATCAGATTCCTCCTTATCCAGCCCTTTATCTCTTTCACCAATCAACTTCCCAGCTCTTTATTTCACCCCACCCTCTCTTCCGGTTTCACCTATTACCTGCCACTTTGCACTTCCTCCCTTCTCCCCAGCTTCTTATTTTGACTTATTCCCCTTCCTTTCCAGTCCTGGTGAAGGGTCTTGGCCTGAAGCGTCAACTGTTTACTCTTTTCCATAGATGCTGCCTGGCCTGCTGTGTTCTTCCAGCAATTTGTGTGTGTTATCTCTAGCAGGACCTGAAGTTTGCTGTCCTCTGCCATTCCCTAACTAACTTGGTACAGCTTAAGCAATTTTGCAAGGAAGAATGGGTAAATCTTGCTCCATGACATTGTGCGAAGCTAATAGAGAGTTATCCAAAGGACTGGCTGTAATAGCTGCGAGAGGTGGTTCAATTAAGTTCTGAGCAAAGGGGTGGGAGGATGAATACATTCGAACTGCTGACATTTCAGGTTTTGAATGCTTAGTTTTCATGTTTTGCAATTTTTCCTGTTTTTTGGGCTCTACTGTGAAAAAAGAAGCATGTGATTCACAAGTAAAAATTCTCAGTTGAATTGATCAAAATTCCTGGTTGTGCTACTCATTTATTGGAGGGTTGAAAGCTTTTGCATGCTTGTACATGTGTCGGAAATGGTAAAAGGAATATGGGCTAAATGCAGGTAAATGGGACAGCTTAGATGGATATCTTGGTTGGCAAGGACCAGTTAAGGCAAAGAGCTTCTTTCCATGCTGTTATGACAAAAGCCTTATTCATTTGTGATTAATGAATTAGTGGTTTTAACTGAAGTTGTGAAGTGACTAAAATGTTTAGTATGAAAAATAAACAATTCATGTTAATAACAAATGACATAAAGGTTGTGTGGGAATGTTAAATTGGTATTGAATTGCAAAAATTAGCCCAAAGGAGCTGATTACAAATTTTGATTTCAATGGGCACAGGAAATTTGGAGAATGAGATTAGATGAAGCAGTTCATGTGGTACTTTCTTTCTTTGCAGAAGGAAATCCAGGCCCCATTGAATCTTCAGTAGTACAGATAAAATTGTACTGTGTACACACCAAGTAAGTGACAGAGTTAAGGAGTCTTTGAATTTATTGATGGCATTCTTTTATTTATTTATTTATTTTTAAAAATCTTGGCCAAAAGGCCGAGAAGTGATGATGACATTCTGAGAGCAAATGGGCATAGTTGATATATGTCTAAATAAATATTTAACTTTCAGTAAGTTATTTATGTCTAAGAATAAATCTTGGAAGATGCAATTAATCATGCAAGAGAAAGCTAAAACTTTTAAAAATTCTGTAAGATTTTAGTATTTGTTGACTTACTCCCTGAGAATTCAAAAAGAAAAATTTTATCAAATCTGGAATAAATGGATTGAATATATAACCCCAAGTCGAGCAGACTTTAGATGACTCTCCTAATGATTTATACTATTCTTCTCATCAACACAGTAATATTGCTAACGTAAGCACCCCGGTCTAAATGTTTACTGTTTTTGTTTTTTTTTTGGAAATTGGTGAATTAACACAAGTAAAGGAAAAGATTTGGGAAAGGGATAAAAAAATGATAAAATTAAGTAAATAAGTACATAGGGATTGGATAATTATGTTTGGGGGCAGGAGCAAGCATGAACAAGTTAGGGTATAAACACCTACAATGGTTGTTACATAGGCTTACATACAACATTTTGGACCAGAAGAAATGGTCCAGAAGAGATATATGGAAATTATTATTAATCCACTATTATTACTGTTTTTCTTAACAACTAATATCATTACTTAGCCTAATAGATTAGAATTTCAACTGTACATAATTATCTATTTAAGTGTCTAATTTCTTTTTATATCATAATGTGTACTTAGAAATGTATAAATAATTATAGTTTTATACATATAAAAAAAATGGAAAAGGTTATACATGTGAAAAAAGTACATGATACTTGTGAATTCCTTATCCAAATAAAAATAAAAAATTAAAAAAAATGATTTTGGTATTTGCAGCTGTTTTAGTGGGTTCTGCTCATATAACTATGTATTTTTTCTTTATTTTTTTAATGGATTTTAAAAAATCATAGATACAATCAAGAGGAGAATTAGTTCAAATATATATATATCTCAGTAACCAAGATTAAAATAGACACTGTCAAAGTCATAGACATTGTTAAACTAGTATAAAATATATAATTAAAAAAAAGAAAATAACAATTCTCTTACCAGTTAAAAGGAGAAAGAGAAAAAAACATTGGGTTTTAAATAGAAAGAAAAAAGAACCCTCTACACTTTTTAAAAAAAAACAGAACAAACAAAACAAAAAAAAAGGGACTGGGCAGTCCATTTTGAGGATACAACCAAAAAAAGAGGAGAGAAAAACTTTCTGATCAAATCTAAAACCTCAAAAAAAAAACTTGAAAGAGTAATAAATCAACTTAAATGAAAATATTGGATAAAAGGTCGCCATATTCATTCAAACTTAAAGGATGTATCAAATGTCCGACTTCTTATTTTCTCTAAACTTAAACAGGACATGATGGAGGAGAGCCAATAAAAGATCGTAGGTGGATTAGAATCCTTGCACTTCAATAAAATGGCTCTCCTAGCCAGTAAGGCCGAAAAGGCTATCATACGTTGAGCGGAAACAAGAATATTTCCTGCTTCCAATGGGATAATCCCAAAAATTGCCGTAAGCAAGTGAGTTTGTAGATCCAGATCCAAAACTCTTAACAGTGTTTTAAAAACATCTCGCCAAAAGTTATCTAGCTTTATACAAGACCAATACATATGAGTTAACATGGCCAACTTCGTATTACATCTGTCACAAATAGAATTAATATTGGAGAAAATATGCGCTAGTTTATCCTTTGACATATGGGCCTGGTGCACTACTTTAAACTGTATCAAGGAATGATGGGCACAAATAGATGAGGTGAAAAATGTTACTCCATTCATTATCTGAAAATGACTCTTGAAGTTCCAATTTCCAAGCGCGTTTAGTTTTATCGTTAGATATCATTTGTAAACTCAATAACCGTTTATAGATGATAGCTATCAACCCTTTTTGAAATAGTTTAAACTGAAAGAGAACATCTATCATATTAGGTGGATAAGCAGAAGGGTAATATGGTAACAAACCACATTAAAAAAAAAATTCCTAATTTGTAAATAATCTAAAAAAAGTGTACATTCGATAAATCATATTGATCCGCTAACTGAGAAAAAGACATTGAACAGTTCCCTAAAAACAAATCTGAAAAAGTTATTATTCCCTTGGTTTTCCAAATTAAAAAGGCCTTATCCAAAATTGATGGTTTAAAAAAAAATTAAGATAGCTATTACTAGATAGAATAAAATTATTAACTCAAAAAATCTATGAAACTGGAACCAAATTCTTAATGTATGTTTAATAACGGGTTTAAATTCTCGTCTATTAATCTTAGAAAACAAAAAAGGAAGAGGAACTCCCAGTAAAGGGGCCAAAGAGAAACCTTTCACCGAGTTTACCTCTAGATCCAACCATGATGGACATTCATGTATATCTGAATAGTGAATCCAAAAAGTAATATATCGAATATTGATTGCCCAATAGTACATTCTAAAATTAGGCAAAGCCATACCACCATCCTTTTTTTAATTTCTGCAGTAAGGGTTTACTCAATCTAAGATTTTTATTGTTCCAAATATAAGATGAAATTATAGAATCTATTCTATCAAAGAACTTTTTAGGAATGAAAGGGGGAACTGCCTGAAATATATATAAAACTTTGGTAAAACTATCATTTTAATAGCATTAATTCGACCTATCAATGATAATGTCATAGGAGACCATTTGGAGAGCATTTGTTTGGTGTAGCAAATTAATGGAAAAAAATTATATGTATATAGATCCTTAAAACTTTTAGTAATTTTAATACTAAGATAGGTAAAGTAATTTTTAGCAATAGTAAAAGGCATTTGATGGTTTGGATCCGAGTAATTATTAATAGGAAATAACTCACTTTTATGTAAATTTAATTTGTAGCCAGAAAAACTACTAAATTCAGAAAGTATAGATAACATAAAAGGAATAGATCTCCTAGGATCTGAAATGTAAACTAACAGGTCATCTGCATATAACGAAACCTTGTGTATTTTGTCCCCTCTCTTAATACCCTGAACAGTGTTAGAATCTCTAAGAGCAATAGCAAGGGGTTCTAAAGCCAAATTAAATAATAAAGGGCTAAGAGGGCACCCCTGTCGAGTACCCCTATATAATCTAAAATAGGGAGATTTTTGATTATTAGTTATAACTGCAGCCATAGGGGCATGATAGATCAATTTGTTCGAGGAAATGAATCCCGGGCCAAGATTAAATCTTTCCAAAACGTCAAATAAGTAAGACCACTCCACCCTATCAAAAGCTTTCTCTGCATTAAGAGAAATAACACTTTCAGATTCTTTAGATGGTGAAGAGTGAATAATATTTAATATCTCCGAATGTTAAAATGTGAATATCTATTTTTAATAAATCCAGTTTGGTCACTGGAAACAACAGTAAGTAAAATATTCTCAAGTCTATTAGCCAAAATCTCAGAGAGAATTTTAAAATCCACATTCAATAGAGAAATTGGTCTATAAGAGATGCATTCAGATAAATCTTTATCTTTTTTCGGAATTAAAGATACTGAAGCTTCATAGAAAGTTTTCGGGAAAGTCCCAGAGGATGTAGAGTCAATGAAAATTTGACATAAATAAGGTATAAGTGTATCAGTAAAAGTCTTATAAAATTCCACTGTATATCCATCTGGTCCCGGAGCTTTAGCTGATTGAAGAGAGGATATAGCCCTTACTATTTCCTCTTGTTTAATAGGTGCATCTAATGTATTCATACCTTGAATAGAAATTTTAGGTATATTCACTTTTTGCAAAGAACTATTCATAAAAGTAATATCTGAAAATTCAGACTCATAAAGATTAGAGTAGAAAATAACTATGTATTCTGTCTTGTGGAGCTATAGTGTTGCATCTTTTTGTAAGAGGTTTTACATTTGATAAGTGACCTGTACTCTTTTGGTTAAACAGACTTTTAAGAAATGCCAGTAATATTTAAGTTTTTCCTTATTTCTGTTATGTATTGAGCTTTGAAAATTTTCTTTGTCTCACATTTGCCATTTCTATTATTGTAAAACATGGACAAAATATTGGGTTTTCTTTGCTGATAAAGTCAGTAGGAAACGTAGGATGCAGATGGTGGATTTGCCAACTATTTGCCTTCATGTTCTGAGCATTATCTTTTTCTTGTTTCAGAACACTTCAGGATGTGCAAATTTATTTCCAGCCACATCAGAATGCAAGAGAACCCTCTGCTTCCCATGAAGATTTCAGTAAGTTGTATCATGATCTGTCAGTTAATATTCCATCAAACCCCTTTACAAAAAGAAAAAAAAAATACGCATACTCAATAGCTCCTTCATGGTTTGCAGACATTTTTTCTCCACACACCTTGGGCATGGAAGTTTCATAGTGCTTCTCAAGTCTTTGAAGCCATCCTTCACTATAGTTGCCAGACAAATCAACTCAATTACTCCGCTGGCGAAACCATTCAATCTTCACTCAGTCATGCTCATTGCTCTTACCAACCTTCAGTTTTTCTAATGCTCATTTGCTTTAGTGAATCAGTGCACAGAATTGCAATTTTTTTTTCTCTGGTTCTTTATACCATACACAGTTGACAAACCAATGCCATACAAGTCACACAGCTTATGCACAGAAACACCTTGGTCCAGTTTTTGAACATTTCAACCTTCTCTTGGATCGATTGGACTGGTGTTTACGTTTGGCACCAGCACTGGTACTTGTACTTATCTTAGAAGCCATAGCTAGGATTAACTTTACGTAAAATAAGCACAAAATATTGGGACTACCACCAACAAGTGCAATGTAAATCATAAAAATAGCATGCTTTTGTCAAAATGAATTTCCGTACATATAGCTCTGTGTGCACTACACACAGTGCCATCTGGCGGCCACGCAGTAAACTGTCTCGTAATTTCATCTGAGTTAAAAGAGGTACGGAACCATCAGTTTCCAGAAAATCGGTGGTCAACCTGTACCAGTTTTTTTTCCCTTTCACCATCTGTCCATTTTGATGCTTGAAATTTGAACATATGAAGATTGTAGATCTGTCCAGTACCTGAATGAGATAACTAACATTGTTTTGATTAAAATGCTGGAGTTAAAGTGTACATATGTATTCTGTTCACAATAGTTTAAAAAAGCACTAGTGTGTTTCTTCTAGCCATTCTTTAATTTTTTTGTGGTTTTGTTAGTATTGGCAACATTACAAAGATACTTGTAATCTTTATTTGATAAGGAAAATGTAAATATTCAAGTGTTTATGTAGGATGTGAAGGTTGAATATCTATTGAGATATAAGTTAAATTACATTGAATGTGGAAACTGCTGTGCATATGGGACATACTGCAGTGGTATTTACATTTCATTGTAGATTATTGGGTTGAAGCTTCTTGGTATCTGATTAAATACATCACTTTCATTTTAGCCTTGTGCTTGAAAATGATTATTTTTCTCTATAGAGTTTGATATCTTGTGCATGGTAAAGATAAACATAATTAAATGCCAAGATTAAGCATATTATGTATTACCTGGAGAAACATCTTCACATTATTATTGATGAAATATTATCTTGTGGTTTAATTCATTAGCTATTGAGGGTCAAAATGGATTCACTTGTATGCATTGAAATTCATTTTCCACTCGGCCAACTTCACTAATTAATCAAGATCCCTTTGTAATCTATATTAAACTTCATCATCAACAGCATCTCCTAATTTTGGTCATTTGCAAACTTACTGATCGAGCCTTGTGCATTCACATCCCAATCATTGATATAAATAATGTATAACCTGCAGTACAGCAAGTCACCAGCCTCTATTCCAAGAAACAAACTTCAGCCGGTTTTGAATACACCCGACTAACTAGATTCCATGGGACCTAACCTTCCCAGACCAGCCTACAATGCGGGACCTTGTTGAAGGCCTTGCTAAAGTCCAAGTAGACAATATCCATTGCCCTACCCTTATCTATCTTTTTGACACTTATTCAAAAATATCTTAAATATTTGTCAAATATGGCTTTCCACACCCTAAGCCCTGCTGAATCTTTCCAATCAGATTCTGTCTATCCAAATACTGCTGGATCCTGTGTCTCAGAATTTCCTTCAGTAACCTCCCCACTACTGATGTCAAGCCTACTGAGAGGCCTCTAGATCCATGACTTGCTTACCCTTTTTAAACAACAGAACATCAGCCACTGTACAATCTTTGGGAACATCACCCATGGCCAGCAATAAAGTGCCTCTACAAGAGCCTCTGCAATTTCTTCCCTAGGCTCCCAGAAAGTCCAAGGATACACTTGATCAGGCCTTGGGGATTCATTAATCTTAATGTACTGCAAGGCTGCAAAGTAAAAACCTCCTCTTTGGTAATATGAATGTTCTCCAAAACATCTCCACTTGTTCCTCTTATCTCTTGAGCAACCATAATTTTCTCATCAGCAGCTTGAGACACAGGTGGGCCACCTACTCTCTCCCTTGCCACCCTTATAAAATGGCTATAAAATGTCTTGCGATCTTCCTCAGCCATATTTGCTTGATCCATTTCATACCTTCTCTTTGCCCTCTTGATTTTTGTCCTAAAACTTTTATGGTTATCGAGACGCTCACTTGATCCTGGTCTCCTAAGCCCAATGTATACCTCCTTTTTCTTTACTGAGCCTCAATATCTCTCGTTAGCCAATTTTCTCTAAATTTACCAGGTTTACTGAACAGAAATGTGCTACTCCCAGACATGCTCTTTTTTTAAAAACCTCCTACTTGCCATTTGTTCCTTTCCTTTCAAACAGGCTCACCCTATCTAATTTTGCTAAATCCTTCCTAATACTCCCAAAATGATCCTTTCTCCATGTTAGGAACCTAACCTGTGCACCCTGATCTATCCTTTTCCATCACTATCTTAAAACCAATAGCATTATGGTTACTAGAGCTGAAGTAATTTTTATTTGTTAATTATTTGCAGACCATCTAGCAGATGTGAGCATTGAGGGTGCATCGTCTGATAAAGGCTCTGGTAGAGGATCTCAGCATGACCTGCGGCGTATAGTTGATCTTCCAACACCTGCAGATTTTCTTTCTGTTGCTAATGATGTGAAACCAAAGTTAATGACTCCAGATGCTTTCATGACTCCTAGTGCTTTGTTGCAACAGGTGTGATTAATATTTGTTCCTCGAGATAGATTTAAATTTGTTTTATTGTATGGTAATTATGTTTTTATTTTTAATGAAATTTATCTGTTAAGGTTTGTGACATACTTAACTCCTGTCTTCCACTTTGACACTGACAAGCTTGGGTTGCTGCAGCATAATGCTGCTAAACCATAATTCGAGTCCCCTGCTTTTAGAATAATCTATTGCAACTTGACCCTCAATACTAGAGGGTCAATTTATACTTGATCGCTCTCATGAATTCATCTCCTCTTGCACCAGTCATTCCAAATGGATTCTGAATAACATTCGAACTGGAAAATTAAGTGTGGAGTTAAGGCAAGCAAATTGCAAAAATGACCACTTTATGGAGCACATTACTCAGTCCATCATAACAGGCAGGATTTCCTGGTGGCCAACTGTTTTAATTCTTCCCATTCCAGTTCCAACATGTTGATCCGTGGCCTTCTACTGTCATGATGAAGCCATTCTCATGTTGGAGGAGTAGCATTTCCTATTCCATCTGGCAACCCTCCAATCTGATGGCATGAACATTAAATTCTAATTTCCGATAATTTCTCCTCTCTCTCCCCCCCGCCCCCCCCCCCCCCCAACTGACCTCCTGCTTCTCACTTTTTCAATTCCCCATTCTGGCTCCTCTTGTACTTTCTCTTCTCTAAGCTGGTGCCTTCCTCTGTTGCCCCTTCCCCTTCCCTTTTTCCCATGTCCACTTTACTCTCCTATCAGATTCCTCCTTCAGCCCTTCACCTCTTCCACCTATCACCTAGTTTCTCATTTCATCCCCATCTCTCCCACCCACTTACCTTCTCCCTCACCTAGTTTCACTTAACACCTGGCAGCTTGTATTTCTTCCACCACCACCACCCTCCCCACCCCAACTGCCCTCAACACCTTTAGTCTGGAGTCTTCCCTTTTCCTTTCCAGTCCTGATTAAGGGTCTTTGCTTGAAACCTCAACTGCTTACTCCTCTCTTAGATGCTGCCTGAACTGCTGAATTCCTCCAACATTTAGTGTGAATTGCTCCAGATTTCCAGTGCCTGCAAAATCTCTTGTTTGTAATTTCTGATTCTATCTTTACCAAGTTTTTTCATTCTGTCTGGAATGGCCAAGTTCCAGAGCTGGAAGAATTGTAGGCTAGTCCGGTTCTCCTTTCGATGAATAAGTTACTGCTGATAAAGTTGTTCCGTTAGACATCTTTGTGCTGAAATATTTTGCAATTGAAGTAAATCTTCAGTTATCAGCAACTAGTAGTCAGCATACTTTTAGTTGTAGTCCGTTAGATTTTTTTCTCAAGTGTCCTAACTTATGTTTAAATGTAAATATAATTACCACAGTAGCAGAGGTATCACAGCCAATTACAAAAAAGTTTTAATTTAATGGCCACACCTGTCTGTTGCACCTCCTGTTGATATAACTGTTTTATTGCTGACAGATTTCTGTGTCACCAGGGAGCAGTGTAAGCACTTTAACTGCAGTGACTGGTTTGAGTACTAGCTCTGCCAATGAGACTGGAGCATCAAGGTAGGGAACCTACATTAGCTGCACAGAAATGAATTGAACGAGAAAATCTGCTTAATTTCAACGATTTTAATAATATTTACATTGTTAAAGATTGAATTGGTCTTTCCTGGCTCCCCAGCTCGTGTGTCTTCAAGTCACCATTGAAAGATTCAAAATGCATTTATTATCAAAGTATGTGTACAGAATGAGATTAGTCGTCCTGTAGGCAGCCACGAAACAAACAACATGGACTCTGTTCAAGAAAATATCAAACACCAAACGTGGGGGGAAATAAAAGAACAAATTGCGCAAATGGCAAAGAATGTGTGGACCAAATCAGCGGTATTCAGTTTAGTTTAGTTCAGTGCCGTACCACTAGCCAATGCAAGCTGCAGGCCATTCTTCACCCAAATACCCCATTTTGTCTTTATTTGGTTTCTTGTTTTCCCTTTGGAGTCGCATTGAAAATCACCATGCCAAAAGTAGTTAAATTAACCCCCTGACTAGTGGCTATTGGGGAAACTGCTGGGAGTTATCTCCATTTCTAGTTAGATAGTGGCTGGATTGGTGGAGTGGTTTATAGATTACTATGTTGGCTGCCTTCTTGACCTTCTGGTTTAGTCCGGGTCTCCGGTAATTGGGCCTACTGTCAGTCCGAAGAGTAAACTTAGTGCTCATTGCTCTTGTGATTGTTTTCCCCAAAATTCCAGCTTATAAGGCAGAGAGAAATTGGGCAAACAATTAAACAAAAGCAGATGTTGACCCTATTATTTTTTTCTTTTAAAATATTGACTACTTAAAACATTTTCAAACTTGCTGTTCCACTCAGGTTATTGATATTAAAGACCTGGTGACATTTTCAGCAGTATTGTCATGGGTGTGGTTGTGAGGCCACTCCAATAGTTCAAAATAACATGGCACACAAATGTCACTGGGGTTTCGATGTCACTTGCATGGAATGAAGGAAATGATGTGAAGTCTCCCAGTCTTCTGCCAAGCAGATTGAGGACAATGATTGGCTTGGATTATGCCATAGAGTTGGCTTTGAACTTCACTATTGTGGTCACAGCTCAGGACTTTATTCCTAAGCTTTAATAAATTAAGATGGGGAGGAAAAACTAAAAAATACCTTGCTTTGGATGTGATAGCAATTTAGAATAAAGGTTTTGATTAAAGCTTAATTGTGTCAATAACTTGAATTAGCTTCTGTTTTAAGTTGCACGACGAATCACACAATTATTCCCCTTAACTTCTGCAGTTGATACATAATATGAATGTACAAATTGTGTAATTATTAATTCCTCATTACTAAATTTATTACTAATCCCTTATTTTGTAGTCCACTTTGGTAAGTTCTCTGTTGTTATAGTTGACAAGACTAGTCCTTAGCATATGTTTCAGAATTGAGGTGTTTTTAAAAATGCAACAAAATAGCTTGATATTGGAGTTGTGCAAAATAGTTGTGTAATATTTAAAAATATTTCTAAAAATTTTAGAGGAGAAGGAGAAATGAAGATATTATTATTTCATTATTTACCTTGATTTTATTAATGATCAAGGGATTTCAGTCCAAACAATATGTAACATAGTACCTGCAAGTGGTAAGGCTCCTGCACTGCTCACTTCACTTCACTTTGTCAGAGGTCATGCGTTTGGGAAATGCTGTTTTGATTATTTTGTAAATTGAAGTTCTCAGGTTGAAGGCAGTGGTCCAAGCAGATTATTATCTGTTCAGCTTCATGAACCTATATGAGCCGTCAACTCAAGTAATCAGCGCAAGTGACTGATGTAAAAAGCTTTGTCACTTAAAGCTGCATAAAAGGCAGAGAATAAAGCTTGCATCTTTGACCTGTTCTGATTAGTTGGCTGTTAGATCACTCAAATTCAGGAAGTTAAATAGATTAATAGGCTTGCTTTTCAGTCCATATGGTGGTTAAAGGATTTTAAAATAATTGAATAGTTTGGTAATTTTTTTGTTTCTCATTGCTTATGGGTAGGATTTGCAAATGTTTGTTTTTAGTATTTTCATAAACTAGTGACACTCAGTAATTTATCTACTTTCTATTGTATGTGACTTTTTGAATTTATTTTTATTGTTTATAAATGTGAAAATTGAGAAAAAACATCTTTATTTATCAAACTATATAAGAGATAAATGTAATTATGTATGTTTTCAAATTGGAACTTTGGAATGCTAGAATTGCTTCTCAAAATCTACTGATTTGCCCCCTTGTATAATTTCTGTTTTTTAGACCTACTGAAGACTTGTGCCTAAGTCCAAAGGTGACATTGGAGAGTGTGACTCTCAGTGGAAGCACAAGCAACAGTGTCCAAGCCAGTCCCAGAAACAATTCTGTGCAGCTTATTCCAGGACTTTCTGACCAGCTTCCTACAAAACCTCTTCAAGTATGCCCATTAGAGAAGGAGATGTTTTTAAAAAGCTGTATGATGGGTATCATTTGGATAATAGGCAGAATGTTTGTAAAATGCAACTTGGAATGACAATGAAAGAACTTGATATTGGTGCAAAAACAAAAAGAACGTGGGGAGGCGGGGAGTTGTCCTTTCAATATAAATAAGCAATCTAAATCAACTTTAGTTTCCCCTCTAATTCTCGTGTCTTCTACAATATTCCTGTATGTTAAAGCATTTCTGTAAACCTATTTTTTTGTCTTGACCTCTCTTTATTTTTCAGCCTTGGTTTGATATCAGCTTTTCTTCTGTGAAATACTTTGTTTTCTGTGTTAAAGACTAAGTGTAAGTTCTTAATTTTACAAACAGATGTAAATTCTACTGAGCATCTACTTCATGGGATACCAACTTTTTGGTTTTCCAAACCATGGTAGAATTTGTCTGTAGCAGCATACAGTATAACAAATTAAGATTAAAATTTTAGATGACATTTAAGTGGAATATAGTTGAACATTATAACCAGTATGGACAGGATAAACTAAGGGGGATAAACTATCCCCTATCATAATTATTTTATGTTTCTAACTAGGTTGTCTTTTTCTTTTAGGTTACTGGTGCTAACTCATCACTTCCTTTGGAGCTTCAGTCTGTGGACCCCCTTTGTGTGCCTCAAAGTTCACCAACACGGGAACGTTCCCCTGATGTGATCTCTTCTGCTTCCACAGCAATGTCTCAGGACATCCCAGAAATAGCCTCAGAGACTCTTCAGCGTGCATTTGCAGGCTCTGTGCTGGCCAGTGAGGTTCTGGACTCTAACCACCACATGGACAGCATGGCCTCTGCAGCTTCAGCCCTGCACCTGTTATCTCCAAGAAGTCGGCCTAACTCGGAACATAGCCATCACTCACTAGATATGCCGCAGATGGAAGTGGAACGGCTGAGCACTCCATCACTTTTAGAAACTGTTTTGTCTCAGGATAATACAGCAGGGGAGAATGTTGCCAGTCAGCCTTGGCCAGCGGCACCTGATGTAACTCGAGAAACTCGTAACAGCATCAATGAGAGGTACAATATGTTGACTGTTTTTTAAAAAAAAAGTCTAATCTACTGTGTTTAGGCATTTGAATTTTCTCCTCTTTTCACCTGCTTCTTGTTGGTTTGTTTGACTATGGTATGCAACAATCCTTGGGGGAAAAAGTCTTTGAAAAACAGACACACAAACCTTTTCCGTCCTGCCATATTTACAAATGCTAGAACCATCTACAACAAGTACAACATTTTTGGATAGTAAGGAATGCTGGTTGTGGTGAAGAATGGCTCCCGCTTTCTCCTTATTACTTACAATATTGCTCTGATTGGTTTAGCATGAGTTATGCGATCATTCATATCTTGTTTTTTCACTCCACCAACTTTGCCTTCAGCATATCATGCTCTCAGCTGTGCATTGGAGAAATTCTTGGGAATATTTGCCACTAGAAATTCTATAAGCTTAAGATGCAGGTTTTTAAAAGACATCAACACACATCAAAGTTGCTGGTGAACGCAGCAGGCCAGGCAGCATCTGTAGGAAGAGGTGCAGTTGACGTTTCAGGCCGAGACCCTTTGTCAGGACTAACTGAAGGAAGAGTGAGTAAGGGATTTGAAAGTTGGAGGGGGAGGGGGAGATCCAAAATGATAGGAGAAGACAGGAGGGGGAGGGATGGAGCCAAGAGCTGGACAGGTGATTGGCAAAAGGGGATACGAGAGGATCATGGGACAGGAGGTCCGGGAAGAAAGACAAGGGGGGGCGGGGGACCCAGAGGATGGGCAAGAGGTATATTCAGAGGGAGAAAAAGGAGAGTGAGAGAAAGAATGTGTGTATAAAAATAAGTAACAGATGGGGTACGAGGGGGAGGTGAGGCCTAGCGGAAGTTAGAGAAGTCGACGTTCATGCCATCAGGTTGGAGGCTACCCATCCACTGCTACCAACCTTATAGTTCCCACACCCCGCACTTCCGGTTTCTACCTCCTACCCAATATCCACAAACCTGCCTGTCCTGGCCGACCTATTGTCTCGGCTTGCTCCTGCCCCACCGAACTCATTTCTGCATACCTCGACACTGTTTTATCACCCCTTGTTCAATCCCTTCCGACCTATGTTCGTGACACTTCTCACGCTCTTAAACTTTTTGATGATTTTAAGTTCCCTGGCCCTCACCGCTTTATTTTCTTTCTTTTTTTTTAATTTTATTTTTATTTGGATAAGGAATTCACAAATATCATGTACTTTTTTCACACATATAACCTTTTCCATTTTTTTATATGTGTAAAACTACATTTATTTATACATTCTTAAGTACACATTGAGATGATATAAAAGGAAAATAAACATTTAAATAGATAATTATGTACTGTGGTGAATCTAACCTATTAGGCTAAGTAATGGAATTAGTTGTTAAGAAAAATGGTAATAATAGTTTCCATATAACCCTTCTGGACCATTTCCACTGGTCCATAATGTTGTATATAAGCCTATGTATCAACCATTGTAGGTGTTTATATCCTAATTTGTTCATGCTTGCTCCTGCCCGCAGACATAATTATCCAATCCCTATGTACTTATTCACTTAATTTTTTCATTTTTTTTTTATCCCTTTCCCAAATCTTTCCCTTTACTTGTGTTAATTCTCTATTTTCCAAAAGAAAACAACAAAAAAAACCAACATTTAGACTAGGGGTGCTTACGTTAGCAATATTACTGTGTTGATGAGAAGAGCAGTATAAATCATTAGGAGAGTCATCTAAAGTCTACTCGCATTGGGGTTATATATTCAATCCATTTATTCCAGATTCGATAAAATTTTTCTTTTTGAGTTCTCAGGGAGTAAGTCAACTTTTCCATTTTAAATATTTCCAAGATAATTTCGTACCAATCTTCTAATGTAGGTGGTATTGGATTTAGCCATTTTCTAGTGATTGATTTCTTACTTGCCGCTAAGAGGGCCTGCATCAACTTTATATCTTCCTTCTGTTCAAGAAACAATACATGCCCCAAATAGAGCGTCTCAAAGTTCAGAGGTATCTGGGACCTAAGTACCTTAACTAATGTTCTATGAATACCTTCCCAAAATAGACTTAATTTAGGGCAATCCCAAAAAATATGAAAATGATTTGCCTCCTTGGAGCCGCACCTTCTCCAACACATCACATTTGTATCTTTATATTTTTCCTGATATGGGGTCTTGAAGTATTTTATAATGTTTTTCCAACAATGTTCTCTCCAAGTCAAAGAATTAGTCGAGGACCATTGAAAGCTGCAGATTTTCTCCCAAGCCTCCTCTGAAAGTACCAACCCCGCTTCTTTCTCCCACTTCTCTTTAATATACAGTGTATTTACATTTTTAGCATGGGAGAGTGCATTATATAATCGAGAAACTGATTTACTAGGTATTGAACTGCAAGCCGAATTCAGAATCTTGAAAAATTCTAATTCTACTGTTGATAGGTCTGTATATCTACAACTCTGGTTAACATAGTTTCGTACTTGAAGGTACCTAAAAAAGTCATTATGTTCTAGGCCATGTTTGTCCTGCAGGATTTGGAAACTTTGTAATACTCTTTTATCTATAAATGAGAGGTAGGTTGTAAGACCTTCTTTTATCCATAGCTCAAATCTTTTATCTCCTCTGTTGGGAAGGAATTCAGTATCATATGCACACCACCTAAAGAGTTTTAACATGTTATTAATTCCACATGAATTAACCACCTTCTGCCATACTTTTAATGTAAGATTTATCCAAGCGTTTTTAAATTTTTCCAACTGGGCCATCAATCCTTTGTCAGCTATTGAGGCCTGAAGAGGAAAACTGTCAACTAACCCAAATTCTATTTCCTTCCATCTAGCCTTATATTCCCTATTACACCAATATAACAGAGGGGTTATCTGTGAGGCATAAAAATAATTTCTCAGGCAAGGAAGAACCATACCTCCTCCTTCCTTCCCTAACTGTAAGGTGTTATATCGAATTCTAGGTTTCTTTCCTTGCCAAATGAAGCGGGAAATCCATTTGTCCCATTCCCTGAATTGATTATCATCCACCTCCACCGGTAAAGTACGGAAAAGATACAATAACCGAGGAAGAATATTCATTTTTATAGTATTTATCCTTGAATTTAAACTTAAAAAGGGGATAAAATTCCATCTATGCATACCTGCTTTTATCTCTGAGATTAATGGCCCATAATTTACCTGTGACAGTGTTGAAAGATCCTTCGGCAGGGTTATTCCTAAATATTTTAATGATTTAGCTTCCCACTTAAGATCATATGTATCCTGCAATTTTTTGGATGGTGTATAATTTAGGGACATAACCTGCGTTTTCTTTACATTTATTTTATAACCTGATATTTTCCCAAAGTCATCCAACAGTGTAAACAATCCTATAAATGATTTTTCTGGTTCACTCAGATAGACCAAAACATCATCTGCGAATAATGCCACTTTCTGTTCAATCCCTGCCACCTTGATACCTTTTACGATTTCGCTCTGTCTTATTAGTTGGGCAAGTGGTTCAATATATAGCGCAAAAGGAGAGGAGAAATTGGGCATCCCTGTCTAGTGCCTCTCTCTAAGATGAAGGAGTCAGAGAGGTCCCCATTTATCTTAATTCGGACTGTAGGGCTGTCATATAGAGTCTGAATTACTTTAATAAACTTTTCTTGAAAGCCGAATCTTCCTAACACTCTGTATAGGAATGCCCAACTAACCGAATCAAAAGCTTTCTCAGTGTCCAATCCTACTACCATTGTCTCTGTCTCGTTCTTACTAACCTGTTCTAATATGTGCAGAGTTCTCCTTATATTGTCCTGTGTTTGTCTTTGTTGAATAAATCCAGTCTGGTCTAAGTGGATTAGGCCAGGTAAAAGCTTTTCCAATCTGCGCGCTAATATATATGTAAATAGTTTGTAATCTAAGTTAAGAACACTAATTGGCTGATAATTGCCACATTCTAGTTTATCTTTACCCTCTTTAGGAATAACTGAAATAATCGCTTCTCTCCAGGAAGGTGGAGTTTCTCCTCTCTGCAAGATCCAATTAATGGTGTTAATTAGTAATGGGGCTAACTGTGTCTTCAGGGACTTGTACCACTCTGAGGTAAACCCATCAGAACCCGGGGACTTTCCAGCCTTTAACCTAGAGATGGCCACGTTCAGTTCTTTGACAGTTACTGGTTCTAATAAACTTCCATTTTGTAAATCTGTAAGTTTAGGTAGATCTAAAAAATTCAATACACTGTCTATATAGGGCTCATTGGGGGCCCGGGGTTGGGAGTACAGCTCTCGATAATATGTTTCAAAACTCTCTTGAATTTTCCCTATTGTACTCTCCACAAGCTTTGTCTTTGAATTCTTTATTTTATGAATTGTCTGCTTGTTGTTTTTGTAATTTATATGCTAATAATCTAGCTGATTTACCTCCTACTTCATAATTCTTTTGTCTCAGGTAAAGAAAATTTCTTTGAGTTTCCAACGTATAAATATCGTCAATTTCACTTTGCAATTTCCTAATTTCCTGTTTTCGATTTGAATTACTTTTGTTGCTATCTACAACTTGAAGTTGTTTTAATTTTCCTTGAAGGTCTGCTAATTTTTGTGCATTGATTTTTTTCATGTGAGTGGTAATGGAAATAATTTTCTCCCTCAGTACAGCTTTCAATGTATCCCATAAGATCACTGGTGATGTTTCTCCCGTGTCATTAAGGTCTAAATATTCTTTGATTTCTCCCCTTAATCTCTCCATTACTTACGGGTTATTGAGTATATGTGAGTTTAGCCTCCATAGTGTTTTCCTTTCCAGGATTAGAGACATAGAGACTGGGCTATGATCCGACAGATCAATTGTTGCAATATTACAGTTTTTTATCCCTAGTCTATCTGTATTAAAGATAAAGAAATAGTCTATCCTTGAATAGGCTGAATGAGGGAAAGAGTAATGTGTATAATCTTTACTAGTAGGGTGTAATTCCCTCCAGACATCTATAATTCCCAACTCCTCCATCAATGAATTCACTTTCCGAGTCAGAGGTTTATTCTGAGTAACTATTTTTGAAGAATCTAATATAGGATTTAATCTAATATTAAAATCCCCTCCACAAATTACTACCCCTTGAGAACTGACCATTAGGTCAAAAATGTGTCTATAAAATGACCATTCACAACCTGAAGGAGCATAAACATTCAGCAATGTTATTTCTGTACCTTCTATTCTTCCTGTGATTTTTACGAACCGTCCTTCTTTGTCTCTAGTCTCTGAAATATGTTCATAATTAAGAGTACTTGATATTAAAGTAGCTACCCCTCTTTTGTGACTCAGTTTATATGATGAATAAAATACATGCTTAAAGCCCATTCTTTTTAATTTTCCATGTTCAGATTGGCTCATATGTGTTTCCTGGAGGAAAGCTATTTGTGCCCTCTCTTTTTTCAATTTAGACATAATCTTATTTCTTTTAATTGGATTCAAAACCCCATTAACATTATAGGAAATTATTTTTACCAATTCAGTTTGCATTTTTCTCTAGTAGAAAAAAAAACACTCTCCTTTTCTAACCAAAGCAATCCCTTCTCAACAGTAAACCAAGACATATAACCACACACTAGACATTTTTGTACGTGCAACATTTGAAAATTTTTCCCGACTTCCCACAGTGAGGCCTGAGCACCGACCTGCCTCAGTTCAGAGGGATAACCTCTATCTTCACCCTGTGTTAGAGGGCCCTCAGCAGTTTGAATAATCATAGAGAATTTTCTCCTATTTATGTCTCGACCATATTGCTATCATTCAAGTTATTCCGTCCAGTTTATTTTCAGTTACCAGTTTTCATTTTACCTTTAAGTCTGATTTACTCTTTTCAGTCATTTCTCTTAATTAATCTGTGTTCTCTGTACATTCGCGTCTGAATATTTGCAGCTTTTCCTTGTAGTTTGACACTCTGGTTCGTGTGGAGCGTCCTCGCCGCACTAACTGCCACGACTTCTGCCGAATCCTCTCCAGTAGCGACTCCGGTTGGGTGATAACTTTAATAGGTAGTCCCCGGTCCGCCAGGTCCAATGTTGCCTCCTCCACCGTAGCGTAAGTTTTTGTCCCTTCGTCGTAAAAGACTCTCAGCCGAGCTGGATACAGGGTCTGGAATCTGATGCTGTTTTCCTTCAGGACTCTCCGTGTTTCCGTATATTCCTTCCGTCTGGCAAGAATCCCCGGTGCGTAGTCGTGGTCTAAACTGATTTTACAGTTGTTCCACATGAAACCTTTCTTTTGCCATGCCCTCTTAAGCACCTCTTCCTTCGTTCTGTAACTGAGAAATCTGACCAGAATCGATCTGGGCTGGGCGCCTGCTGGAGGCTGTGGTGCCAACGCGCGGTGAGCTCTTTCTATCTGTAGGTCTTTTGCGGCCGGTATATCAAGGTTCTCTCTAAGTAGCTTCTCCACGAAGGGAATCATCAATCCGGGTTTACCTTCAGTTCCTTCGGGAACTCTGTAAATCCTCACATTTTCCCTTCTTGAGTGGCCTTCTTGATCTATTAGTTTCCACTGGAGCTGGTCTTGCAGCTTCAGCATTTCTACTATCACCTCCTCTGCGTTTTGTAGCTTCTCTTCAATTCCAACAATCCTTGCTTCAGCTTCATCTATCCGCGAGTTAGTTTTTACTATTTCTCCTTTAATATCTTCCAGCTGTTTGCTGTTATCTTGTCGGAACTCGCGAATCTCTCCGAGAATCAAGGACAGAGTCACCGATTCCCCCTCATTATCTCTGTCCTGGCTTGCCGTGGGGGAGCTAGGCCCGTCGCCTTGCTGCGTCTCTTTATGTTTATCAGCCTTCGGAGCGGACTTTTTAATCTTGTTCTTAGACATCATCCTTGCCCCTTTTATTAATATAGTTATGCAATATTAAGTATTTGTCTAAATTTGATTATGGGGCAGTTTACCTTCTTTTTTGTCGAGAGACCTTTTCCTTACGCCACCATTCCCTTGATGACCCGGAAGTCTTCCACCGCTTTATTTTCACCATGGATGTCCAGTCCTTATATACTTCCATCCCCCATCAGGAAGGTCTCAAAGCTCTACGCTTCTTTTTGGATTCCAGACCTAATTAGTTCCCCTCTACCACCACTCTGCTCCGTGTAGCGGAATTAGTCCTTACTCTTAATAATTTCTCCTTTGGCTCCTCCCACTTCCTCCAAACTGAAGGTGTAGCTATGGGCACCCGTATGGGTCCTAGCTATGCCTGCCTTTTTGTTGGGTTTGTGGAACAATCTATGTTCCGTGCCTATTCTGGTATCTGTCCCCCACTTTTCCTTCGCTACATCGACGACTGCATTGGCACTGCTTCCTGCACGCATGCAGAACTCGTTGACTTTATTAACTTTGCCTCCAACTTTCACCTGCCCTCAAGTTTACCTGGTCCATTTCCAACACCTCCCTCCCCTTTCTAGATCTTTCTGTCTCTGTCTCTAGAGACAACTTATCCACTGATGTCTACTATAAGCCTACTGACTCTCACAGCTATCTGGACTATTCCTCTTCTCACCCTGTCTCTTGCAAAAACGCCATCCCCTTCTCGCAATTCCTCCGTCTCCGCCGCATCTGCTCTCAGGATGAGGCTTTTCACTCTCGGACGAGGGAGATGTCTTCATTTTTTAAAGAAAGGGGCTTCCCTTCCTCCACTATCAACTCTGCTCTTAAATGCATCTCCCCCATTTCACGTACATCTGCTCTCACTCCATCCTCCCGCCACACCACTAGGAATAGGGTTCCCCTGGTCCTCACCTACCACCCCACCAGCCTCCAGATCCAACATAATATTCTCCGTAACTTCCGCCACCTCCAACAGGATCCCACCACTAAGCACATCTTTCCCTTCCCCCCCCCCCGCATTCCGCAGGGATCGCTCCCTACGCAACTCCCTTGTCCATTCGTCCCCGCCATCCCTCCCCACTGATCTCCCTCCTGGCACTTATCCGTGTAAGTGGAACAAGTGCTACACATGCCCTTACACTTCCTCCCTTACCACCATTCAGGGCCCCAAACAGTCCTTCCAGGTGAGGCAACACTTCACCTGTGAGTCGACTGGGGTGATATACTGCGTCCGGTGCTCCCGATGTGGCCTTTTATATATTGGCGAGACCCGACGCAGACTGGGAGACCGCTTTGCTGAACATCTACGCTCTGTCCGCCAGAGAAAGCAGGATCTCCCAGTGGCCACACATTTTAATTCCACATCCCATTCCCATTCTGACATGTCTATCCACGGCCTCCTCTACTGTAAAGATGAAGCCACACTCAGGTTGGAGGAACAACACCTTATATTCCGTCTGGGTAGCCTCCAACCTGATGGCATGAACATCGACTTCTCTAACTTCCGCTAGACCCCACCTCCCCCTCGTACCCCATCTGTTACTTATTTTTATGCACACATTCTTTCTCTCACTCTCCTTTTTCTCCCTCTGTCCCTCTGAATATACCTCTTGCCCATCCTCTGGGCCCCCCCCCCCCCTGTCTTTCTTCCCGGACCTCCTGTCCCATGATCTCGTATCCCCTTTTGCCAATCAGCTGTCCAGCTCTTGGCTCCATCCCTCCCCCTGCTGTCTTTTCCTATCATTTTGGATCTCCCCCTCCCCCTCCAACTTTCAAATCCCTTACTCACTCTTCCTTCAGTTAGTCCTGACAAAGGGTCTCGGCCTGAAACGTCGACTGCACCTCTTCCTACAGATGCTACCTGGCCTGCTGCGTTCACCAGCAACTTTGATGTGTGTTGCTTGAATTTCCAGCATCTGCAGAATTCCTGTTGTTCGCTTTTAAAAGTCATCAATGCAATAACATCCTAGTACATTATCTTTCTCAGTTAATTTTATATTTACAATGGTATCTATTTCAGGCGAAGCAGTTTTGCACATGCTTATTTTATCCTGTAATGAAAGCAGGCAGACTGACTATCAGGCAGCAGCAAATTGGATATATTTAATGAAATCGGCCAATCGCAAAAAGAACTTGGTCTTGTCATTATTGCCATTTAAATAATAGTAGTCTGTCCTCTGTGCTTAAAAGAAGATCTTCATGTCTGAACTGTGGAGTTGAAAAACTGCATATTGCAAGTTAGAAATAGTAATTACTCATGCTAGAGATGCACAATAGGTCGGTCAATAACAGGATAGATTTGTGGTTTAGGTAACAATTATATCAATCTTGTGAGTTGCCTCTTTGTAGATTGGTGAAGTAGCTTGGCCATATCCACCAAATAACTTTGATTTGGCAACTAGCTGGCAGTTCTTCAGTTGTCTACCCAATGATCTTCACTCCGGTAGAAATGTGAACAAAAGTAACAATTCAAGTATCTGATTGGCACATGTTTCTTTGCTAAAGTGCCTACCCCAATAGCAGACAAATGACTACTTTTTCCTTAAATGCCATTATCTTTCTTCTAATTTAGCCTTCACAACTTATTGTTCCCTTAGCCCATAGAAACATAGAAAACCTACAAAACAATACAGGCCCTTCGGCCCACAATGCTTTGCTGAATATGCCCTTGGTTTAGAAATTACCTAGGGTTACTCATAGCCCTCTATTTTTCTAAGCTCCATGTACCTATCCAGGAGTCTCTTAAAAGACCCTATTGTATCCGCCTCCACCACTGTCACTGGCAGCCCATTCCACACACTCACCACTCTCTGCGTTTTTAAAAAAAACAACTTACCCCTGACGTCTCTTCTGTATCTACTTCCAAGCACCTTAAAACAGTGCCCTCTCGTGCTAGCCATTTCAGTCCTGGGAAAAAGCCTTTGACTATCCAGGCAATCAATGCACCTCATCTTATACACCTCTATCAGGTCACCTCTCATCCTCCATCGCTCCAAAGAGAAAAGATCAAGTTCATTCAATCAATGTTCTGGAACTTTCTGTGATTTGCGTTCCTTACTTCAATCAAGGATGAAAATATTGTAATGTAAAATAAAGAAGTTTAATTTGATTAGCTAATAAAATGAAAATTTGTTAATGTAAGATGAACTTTGCAAGTTGCCTAGCATAATAACAGATTAGAGTTAGTGCAGAAAAGCAGCCCACTTTCAGTGTTAACTTTTTCTTCACTAATCCTATTTGCTTACACAAGGTCCAAATTACTGTCTTGTTCATTTAAGTCCCAATCAAATTCTTTGATGTAGTGATTAAGTTTGACTCCACTGCCTCTTCTGTTGTCAATCTTTTGCCTTGTAATTTGTTCTTTTTCCTACAGTGTTTTGTGATGTTTACTCCATTGATGCCACCTACATGTACGAGCACGACATATGTTTAGTTATATTTTAACAATTGTTTGAACGTAGAAGCATTCTGTGAATGCTTGCCGTCTGTCACTGAGAATTGTTGTCTTTCTGCAGTATTTTCTGTATCAACATTATTTCACAGTGGAAGTTTTCATCAGCTGATTCAAATCATTTCAAAAGTGCAATCTAAATTTCAACTAGTGCACTATCCTGAAAATATTGCAACACGTCAAAAAGAACTATATGATTTGTATTCAGGAGTTATTTGAGTGGATTTGGACCAATGCCTGTGGATGATACTGCGTAGGTATTCTTTTCAAATGTTTCATTTAACTGTTCCTTTATTTTTAAGCTCTAGAGAGGTTATGCAAGAGAAGCACAAGAACTCCACCTTCCATCGACATCCGTACCAGCTACACCAACATGACAGTCAGGATGCCAGTGCTGAACAGAGGTAATGCAGAGTTGCATGTAAATATTATGACCCATTAGGTTAGTAAAAATCTGTACTTCATAATAAGAATTGGTTTAAATTCCAATCTTGTTCGTTGGTCATTTAACAGTTTTAATATGTGATACCAGGAGATTGGGGCACAGAAATATTTGCTATTACATGCCCAAGAAAACAAACATACAGTGGCAGGCAAAAGTTTGGGCACCCCAGTCAAAATTTCTGTTACTGTGAATAGCTAAGCGAGTAAAAGATGACCTGATTTCCAAAAGGCATAAAGTTAAAGATGACACATTTCTTTAATGTTTTAAGCAAGATTACTTTTTTATTTCCATCTTGTATAGTTTCAAAATATCAAAAAAGGAAAAGGGCCCGAAGCAAAAGTTTGGGCACCCTGCGTGGTCAGTACTTAGTAACACTCCCTTTGGCAAGTATCACAGCTTTTAAATGCTTTCTGCAGCCGGCTGACAGTCTTTCAATTCTTGTTTGGGGGATTTTCACCCATTCTTCCTTGCAAAAGGCTTCTAGTTCTGTGAGATTCTTGGGCCGTCTTGCATGCACTGCTCTTTTGATGTCTATCCACAGATTTTCGAAAATGTTTAGTTGGGGGACTGTGAGGGCCATGGCAAAACCTTCAGCTTGCGCCTCGAGGTAGTCCATTGTGGATTTTGAGGTGTGTTTAGGATCATTATCCTGTTGTAGAAGCCATCCTCTTTTCATCTTCAGCTTTTTTACAGATGGTGTGAAGTTTGTTTCCAGAATTTGCTGGTATTTAATTGAATTCATTCTTCCCTCTACCAGTGAAATGTTCCCCGTGCCACTGGCTGCAACACAAGCCCAAAGCATGATCGATCCACCCCTGTGCTTAACAGTTGGAGAGGGGTTCTTTTCATAAAATTCTGCACCCTTTTTTTCTCCAAGCATATCTTTGCTCATTGCGGCCAAAAAGTTCTATTTTAACTTCATCGGTCCACAGGACTTGTTTCCAAAAAGCATCGGGCTTGTTTAGATGTTCCTTTGCAAACCTCTGACGCTGAATTTTGTGGTGAGGACGCAGGAAAGCTTTTCTTCCTTGAAGGTCATATTTGTGCAGGTGTCGCTGCACAGTAGAACAGTGCACCACCACTCCAGTCTGCTAAATCTTCCTGAAGGTCTTTTGCAGTCAAACATGGGTTTTGATTTGCCTTTCTAGCAATCCTACGAGCAGCTCTGTTGGAAAATTTTCTCGGTCTTCCAGACCTCAACTTAACCTCCACCGTTCCTGTTAACTGCCATTTCTTAATTAGGAAACGGCTACCTGAAAACGCTTTGCTATCTTCTTATAGCCTTCTCCTGGTTTGTGAGCATCATTTATTTTAATTTTCAGAGTGCTCGGCAGCTGCTTAGAGGAGCCCATGGCTGCTGATTGTTGGGACAAGGTTTGAGGAGTCAGGGTATTTATAAAGCTTTGAAATTTGCATCATCTGGTCTTTCCTAACGATGACTGTGAACAAGCCATAGCCCTAACAAGCTAATTAAGGTCTGAGACCTTGGTAAAAGTTATCTGCGAGCTCAAATCTCTTGGGGTGCCCAAACATTTACATGGTGCTCCTTTCCTTTTTTTCACTTTAAAATTGTTCAAAATAGTAACAATACACTATTCTTGCTTAAAATGTTGAAAAGAATGTTTCATCTTTAACTTTATGACTTTTGGAGATCAGTTCATCTTCTACTCAGTTAACTATTCACAGCAACAGAAATTTTGACCAGGGGTGCCCAAACTTTTGCATGCCATTGTATGTATAAAGGACTGGTAATAATTTGCTTGCTAAAATTTACTATGATGACGTAATTGCAGATAGAACTTCATATAAGTTGTGTCAACCGTGTTCTGAAATGCTATATTTCATGGAAACCTGCATGTCATTTGTAATTACGGAATGAAATTGGCAGAAATAGAGTAAAGTGAATGGCTACACTTAAAATATTAATAAAACATTGTATATGTACTTGAAATATATATTCCATTATTTTTGTTAATTCAGTGATCATGATGAAGAAGTTGCTAGTCTTGCTTCCACGTCATGCAGCTTTGGTTCAAAATCTGCCTCTCATCGACTTCCAGTTAAAGACTGGAAATCAAAAATATCTCCACGATCCTCTCCGAAGTTGAAGAGAAAAAGCAAAAAGGAAGATGGGTATGAATCTTTTTATTTACCTGTTTAAATTGCCAACACAGGATACAACTTGTTGGTGCAATTAATATAATGTTTTGGTTTGAAGTTGTTTATCTTTTGATCTATTAATAATTTATACCTCTCCCACTCCGATGTGTCTGCAAGGGACAGCAGGACCTTGTTGTGGCACCACCTATACCGTCCTTGTGTTAAGTTGTTTTGCATCCTGACAGCATGTGTGCTAGTGAACCCTGCTGGTGACAAAGCTTCTCTTAGCCCCCATGTGTGCAGCTGTGATGGTGCAAGGAGAGTGTCAGGAGGAAAGAAATGCAGAAGGGCACCAGTCTCCAAAGCTTTGCCCAAATGATGGTGTGTTTGGGAAGATCCCATTTTGTCCAGGTGCCCTATGACCCCAACTCCCCTGCCTTCGATACCCACCTTTTGTCCTCGTGGTGTTCAAATTTTCTGGTGAAATGACTTAGCTTGTGACCCTCTGATTATTTTTGAAGTATGCTATCATTGCCCGTTTCATTGACTAAAAGCAATCAGAACTCTGCTGTCCAACTTGCAACTCCCATGAAGACTAGTTCATATTTCACCCCTGTGCTTGCTGGATTTTCTTTTCATTAAACTCAACTTTTGTAGTTTTAAAATCTCTTCATAGTCCACTTTTGTAATCTGCAGCCTTATGAGATGTGTTGCACCAACTCTGCCGCATAACCATCATTGGTAATTACTGTACCATTGGCAAATGTATTTTTCTCCTGATTCTGTAAAACCTATACGTTAACTTTATCAAGCTGTTGTTTGTTGTTAAATTTTATTTGATAATGGCTGTTACAAATTGCATTGGTAATAGGTTTATTACTGTCACATGATTTGTATGCCATCCAGACAGATCATTCCATACATAAATGTTTCGAGGTAGTAGAAAAGGAAAATCAACAATAATGCTGGAATTTATTGTTACAGGTACAGAGAGAGTGCAGTACAGGTTTAAATAAAGTATGCAAGATTCATGCTGACATAGATTATGTGATGGAGTTACCTTTATAATTGGAACACTTATGGGGCACTACCCCTATTAAAGGCACTGTTGTTGCAAAATGAGATGGCTGTACAATAGTTGTGTATCTGTACAGAACATTTGGATTGGTATAATAGTAGATTTCGGCTCTCAATTTTTTTCCATACATTTATAAAGTTGAATTTTGGTGTCATAGCTGCTTTTAAGATTTTATCAGTGAAGCACTTGCAGGTTTGATGGGTGCATTATTGATGCAAGAAGCAGAGAATGTATCTCTGTAAAATACAAGAAAATGATTCATTAAGTTTTGAGAAATATTAAACCATTGCTCCCAAGCTGTCCCTTTGTCAGAAACGGAATCAATTTGTAACAGTATATATCATGATCTTCTGACCCTGATTCAGCATATGAATTTTTTTTTTATTGTCATCCCCACTTAAGGCTTTCTCAGGCATCTGGATCTAATCCATTATCACTTCCAGATTTGACTATTTCAATCAACTCCTGGTTAGTCACCATCCATATAAATCTTGAAAAATCTTCATGCGAAAGTTAGATAACTTCCGTAGAGTTCTTGTCATCTGTCAATTGTTTCCTAATGTGTATTGAATTGCAATTTGGAATGTTTGGCATTAATACCTTTGGTTTAGTGTCAGACTTTGTCTGAATTTCTTTGAATACACCTTGATATGTTAAAGGTATAAACTAAATGCTAGTTGTTCCACTTGTAATATTTCTTTGAAATTATGAGACAGTGTAATCTGGCTCAGTTAAAAATACAATTTCTTAAAATACCAATTTAAATTCTATGTATAGATTCATTGTGCTAAAGTAGTTGAAGTACTTTTTAAAATGGCAAAATTTGGAAATGAAATACAAATTACATTTGATTACTTTCATGACACAGTTCATAATGGAGTTAAACCATGTAAATCAATTATTTCTGTTCAAAGAACTAATTTAGTTTGAAGTAAAGATACAGAATTGGGATAAATAAGTTGATTATTGTTCCTTTTTCTGATCATTATATACTGAACATCACTTGTGTGCAACTGTCATTAAAATGTGATTGAGTTGTGTCTGCTGCTCAGTGCAAGTACATTACTATTTTTGAAGTGTCATTACAACTTCTAGTTACAAATGTGATAGTAATTATTTGGTTATTTCTTTCTCCATTTTGTTGTTCAGGGAGACCACACAGTCCCCGAGGACAGAACAGCAGGTTGGTATTTGTAGATTATTTTCACCCATTTCAAATGATTGATTAATTCATTTTTTAAAATGCATTTATAGTTGATTGAATGCATATAAAATGGATTAACCAATAATTTGAAATAATACGTAATGGGGAAATTGCTTTAAAAATGTGTATTTGGTTAAACATAGAATACTGAAATAAGCATGGTCTGTATTTGGCAAAATCATGGCAGTTTTTTTTTTAACATCTGTTTCTCCAAGCATGATTTCATGAAGATAGGTTAGATTGTAGACATTTATTAGTTTTGTGCTATTTGGCCTTTTATGGAGGATTCAGCATTCAAATGCTACATCTTAGTTAATTTGGTAATTGACTTATTATTGTCACATCTATAAAGCAAAATTCTGAAATGTTTAAGTGCTCTTACTTGTTACTTTTCCATTCACAATGAAGTGTTTCAGAATATTCAACGGTAAGTTTTCTGAGGAAATTTCAGTCAAGTTGAATCCATGGGGAAAATTAAATTTTAGAGTTCTTTTGAAAAGGTAGTGTCTCAAGTTAATGCTTTCGTTAATATTGCTGTTTTATTTGATGCATGGTCTCAACCCATTTGTAAAATGTTCTTGTATTCTCCTATCTGTAGTCCTACTGAACTCTCAAGGTTATAACTAGACCAGAATTAAATTAATAATCGTACTACTAATTACTTAAAACAAATCTCAGTAAGTAGAAATATGAAATTAAATTTTGATCTGCTTTATAAAGTACAGTTCTTCCTCTAACAGAACTGGACATTGGTCTATAAGATGAAATTGCAAAGAACTAATGTCTATTAATGAACATCTCACTATTCTGTTGATCTTGTGATTAATTTGCCAAAATTTGTGTATTTTTAAATAAGTAAATTGATGGATATGGAAAATGCCCTTTAACTTTTCTGTGACAAGTTGTATGACTAAGCCAGTGTCTTTGGCTTGATTTGCATTTAGTTTAAATACATTAAACATGACCAATTTAATACATGTTGGATGTAGTCTTCAAATGACTCTTGGACAATTTGGTTTTTAAATGTCAGATTCTTCTATATTCTCTTTCTATATACAAGGTTTTTTTTAATCAGCTGTATGGCTTCCTCTCCTCCCTCCCCCCCCCCCCCCCCCCACCTTTACAATTTGAGGCAAACTGATTTCTCCTTATCTTTATGGATTAGCTTCTTACTAGACATTGAAAGAGGTTAATCATTGTTCTTGATACATTTTCCCCAGCATTCCCCACCTTGTGCTGAAAAAAGAAGTTTTTACCCTCATTACTTTACAATATAATTATATCCATATTGGAGGAATCTCAGTGCAATTGTATATATTCTAATAGCTGTCTTTTCATCTTTATTTAAACAAATTTTACTTTTACCTCAGCACCAGTTCAACACAAACCAACAGGAGGAGTTGATGTCTATGATACGCAGTCAACAGAGGGAGCTCTGTGAATTGAGACAGAATCAGTTGGAACTTGTACAAAGGCTCACTGATCACATGGATGCAGTCCAGGGCTCCATTATGGGGCACGTGGAGCGAATTATGGTGACACAGCAAGAACAAGAACGTATCCTTTTATTGTGTAACAACAGTACACAAATATTTAGCTGAATAGAGTTAGATGTTATCTAATTAGAAACACAAGACTGTAGAAAGGAAATGCAACTGAAGGTATTCTGGCTATTGATGTATACAGTGCGGTGGAAGCCTATTAAGTTGCTGCAAGATATACTGATTTTGCTATCCAATGTAAGTAATGGTAGCAGTCGAAGACGAGCCTCAACATAACTGATCGTACATGAAGTTCAACTGGATTAGTTGTTAACAAATCAGACGATGAGGATCTATTAATTATGTGAAAAGTTATGAAGCATTGTCTTTGCTAGACCCTCTTGATTGTAAAAAGCCTAGGAGAGTTGCTAGGGCTTGGGCAAAACTCTTCAATAGCTAATATCTAACTGACTACAAAGGCAGATATAGTTGTTGGAGTTCAGTCATTTTGTCTCCAGGATATCAATGCAGGGTTTCCTCTGACCTTTTGCTTGGACTGCAGCCTTCAGTTTTATTTCTTGATACTCAGTTATATTTCTGTTACTACATACCACCATTATGACAATGAGCTACTTCCAACCAGAAACTTAATGATAACCAAGGAATCTGGCAACTATGTCATGTGATTCACCTGACTTCACATAGCCTATCCATTGCTTATAAAGGGCAAGTCAAGAACAAATTAGAATTGCTATCCTTTGTGCAAGATTCACTCAAATAATACCTTGCTTTAAGAGGATAATGAAGTTCCAGCATCACTAAAAAAAAAAGCCTGGTACCATCCATTACAAAGTTGTTGCTGGTTTACTACTGTAAACACTTATTACTCCCTTCACAAAGTAGACAGATCCTGAAACTGTAATATAGATACCTGGAAGAACAAAGTCAACAGGCACTCAAGAACAATATTACTTGCAAATTTCCCTCCAAATTGCACACATTAAATGGTACAATTTCTTTGTACTTGTGTGGTTAAGGCTCCCTCTCTTAAAGGCGTTACACCAAATGGGCATCTTTAAACATGGAAGTGTTTAAAGAAAGGACTCACAGCTTTTTGAAATGAGAAATAAATGCTTTTTCAGTAGCAAGCAGAATTATAGATTTTTTTTAAAGTAATGTTTTCTATAATTAAATAGAATATTAGAGTATTACACCAGTGTTTCACAATCAGGTTTATTGTCACTGACCGAAGTCATGAAATTTATTGTTTTGTAGCAGGCAAAACAAATTCGAAGGTTTCAAAGGTACATTTAATGTCAGAGAAACGTATACAATAAACATCCTGAAATGCTGCTTCTTTGCAACCATCCACGAAAAACAGGATTGCCCCCAAATAATGAATGACAGTTAAATGTGAGAGCCCCAAAGTCCCCCCAGCTCCCCCCACCCGTGTGTAAGTGGCAGCAAGCAACGATCCCGCCCTCCCCCACCAGCAAAAAGAAACATTGGCACCCGCCACCAAGCACTCAAGCATGAGCATAGCAACAGCAAAGACACAGACTTGCAGTACTCCAAAGATTATTTGTTCACCCAGTATTTGACATACCACACGTGCTTTCTGTCCCTAATTTCACAGCGAGAGGGGAGATATAACAAACAACTCGCTGGTTTGTGATGTTAAAAGTCTGTTGCATCGCTTTTTTCTTGAGCTCTGTGCCCAAAGATCTTGGGTCTCTGGGCACACAACCTTAGATCTTACATCTTGCACGACAGTTTGTTTTGGTAGTAGGCAAGTTGCAGCAGGTCTAATTCCTTGCTCAGGCAGCAGTTAATTCTAGTAATGACCAACCTCTTAAAGCACTTCAGTACAGTAGATATAAGTGCTATCAGGTGATGGTCACTGAAGCAGCTCAGCCTGTTGGTAGGAAGTGTTAGGACTGATACCCTTTTGAAGGAGGCGGTTACCTCTGACTGCAGCAGTGAGAGGTTGAATATGTTCATGAATAACTCAGCAGCTGTTTGGCATGGGTTATCAGTATCCTGCTAGGTACATCAGAGCCTGTCTTGAAGAATCGTCTGACATGACCCTCCAAGACAGAGATCACGGGGTCAACAGATAGTCTGGATATCTGCTCAGATGGTGTAGTTTTATTTTCCCTAAAAAGCGTGAATAAAAGGCATTGAGCTCATCAGGGAATGAAGCACCACAGCCATTTATGCTGTTGGGTTTGCCTTGTAGGAAGTAATAACATGCAAACCCTCTCTCAGCAGATGTACATCTGGTTCTGTCTCCAACCTCGCACGGAATTGCCTTTTCATTCTCCTGATTGCCTTCTGTAGATTATAACTGGACTACTACTAAGTATTGCCGACCTTATGCCACAGATCTAGCCTTCAGTAAATTGAGAATCTACTGATTCATCCACAATTAACACTAAGCAGAAAATGGAGCTTGTTAACTTAGTAAGTCTATTATTCCGAGGAATAATTGTATTACTAAGTGAGGTGTGTCCAGGAAGGATTCCTGATACGATATATAGACAGGCCATTGAGGCCATTTTTGATATGATCCTATGCAGTGAACCAGATCAAGTGTCAGATCTCTGTGGGAGAACGTTTTGAAGAAAGTGGCCACAACTCCCTGACCTTCACTATAGCCTTTGAGAGGGATACGGGCAGATGCTATGGGAAAATATTTAATTCAGGGAGAGAAAATGATGATGCTCTTAAGCAGGAACTGGGGAGCATAAATTGGGAATGGAAGTAGTCAGAAAAATGCGCAACAGAAATGTGGAGGTTCTTTAGAGAGCACTTGCTGGTTCTATATGCTGATTCAGCCTATGATAGTGATGTTGTCAGTAAACTTGAATATGATATTGGAGCTGTGCTTAGCCGCACAGTCATATGTGTAAAGTGATTAGAGCAGGAGGCTAAGCACTCAGCCTTGTACATCTGTGTTGAAGGAGTTTGTGGCGGAGATGTTGTTACTAGTCCAAGCTGCGAGGTCTGCATGTGAGGAAATTGAGGATTCAATTGCACAAGAAGTATTGAGGCCAAGGTTTTTGGGGTCCATATTGGTGTCTAAGTTACTGAACAATTTGACAAGTTTGTCAAGAAGGCTTACAGTATGTTGGCCTCCATTAGTTGTGGGGCTGGGAGAAGGGGAATTGAGTCAGGAGCCATGGGGTAATGTTGCAGCTGTATAAAACTCTGGTTAGACCACGCTTGTGTTCATTTCTGGTTGTCTCATAAGAAGGATGAGGAAGCTATGTTTTATGCTCTAAATGAACTTGTGTCTCAAATTTAGAAGGACTTCAGCATAGAATGGTGGATTTCTTTTACCTTTGTCCTGTATTTTCCGCTTATGATTTTCATCTGAATGACTAATATTTCATGAAACAGTTACTAAATTTCATTCGTTGAATCCAACATCTGTGTGATTCCGCTAGTGACAATTGCAACAAGCGTTTAGCTTTAGGGTGAAATTTTATTTGTCACGTGGGCATCAGAACAACACAATGAAGTGTGTTGTTTGCATCTGCATCAACTATGAACACAGTCTGAGAATGTGTTGGGGTAGTCCATAAGTGTTCCAATGCTTCCGACACCAACCTCGCATGCCCATAGCTTATGAACCCTAACTTATATAGTTTTGGAATGTGCGAGGATAGTCGAGCAGCTGGAAGAAACCCATGGAATTGATCCCTGATTGCTGGTGTGGTCAAACATTACACTAATTGCTATGCTACCATGCTGTTTTGTCAATATCTCATTATGGTTCATTTGTACACGTCAGATTATATTCCATGAGAAATTTAAAATGCAGGAATATTTTCCGAGTAACTGACTAAAACACCTGTCACAAACCATTAACCAATTATTTAAAACCCAATCTGAGACCACATGGACTATAAAAATATTTTCTGAATGTATGCACATGTAATCGATTTTCTATGAATTTGAATGGAAAAGCATTGAGGCATCGTAAAATATGAAATAACTGGACCTCTGTGCTGTAAATTTAACGTTAAGTGGGATGTGTTTCTGTGGGAATGTACATGGGAATCATAATCATGATACCTAGCTTATAGTTATGGAAAAGGATAAGAAATCAATCAAGCATAAGTGTACTTAATTACAAGAGGCATACATTTCATGAACCATATGAGTGTCTTTGCCAGTTGCTTGAAAACAAAAGTTGGTAAAGAAAACAGGAAGGTGAAGTCTGAGGTCTTAGATACATAAATCCTTGGAAATGGTCTGACAAGTTGAGAATAATTTTGTTAAACAAGATGGGTTCTCATCTTAGGTTTTTTAAGAGGTATAGACTCCACAAGAAAAGAATCAATAGTTAGTAAAAGGCAGATTAGCCTTAGATGTGCATTTTGTTCAATTTGGACGCCATGCATTTGAAAAGACATCTGGATCTTGGAAGGCAGTTATTCATACTCCAAGAGACTACTTAAGGAAAATAGATATTATTTGTAGATTTCATTATTGATATGCAAGTCATAAAGTCTGATAGTTTCAGAATAATCCTCTGAAATAAATATTGCTGTTCAGGGACTAGAACAAAAAAGGTAGCCCATTTCATTGCAGGGGACCTATCTTGTTCACATTATGGATTGTTTTAATGATTTCTGAGCAGCACAGCAGGATACCACTTTTGATTTCATCTCTAGCTATAGATTAAGGAATCCTATGAATGCAGTTTGATGTCTTTGATCTTTTGATTTAATTATCTGAGATGTATAGTGATCTTCCTTTTGTCATAAGTGTCACCTCCATCATCTTTCTCTGTCTCCTCAATGTTTGATGGAATTTTGAATTTTTAGTATTTTGAACCCTGGTAGTTTTCTGTGTTATGACCTTAACATTTTGAACAGCAAACTTGTATCCCTTTTCCCCTTTATATTTTATTAAAAGCTTTGTTGGCTAAATATCATTTACCTGACAAGCTGTAGAACAGATGTGATATAAAGGAGCAAAATTGCTGTTTATCTTCATTCACAATCCGTGTGATTTTAAATGATTTCCCTTAACATTTAAACCTTCAGAAAGACGAACAGATAGGATCTTGGCAGAAGGACGTGAAAGAAATGGACAGTTTCAGGAGCAGTTCTCTCATCAGCTGTCTCAGACTTTAGCAAATTCAATCAGTAATCGAATAGAAAAGACTGTCCGTGATGAGATGAAGAAATCTTTACCACAATGTGAGTGAATGCAGACTAAAAACTGCTGAATCTTGAAGTAGATGAGAATTTAGTCATGTTTTCAATGAATATTCCGTAATTCTGCAAGAACAAAATATGGATGCTGAAAACAGAATATTGTTCACTGGCCAGGCAGCAAGTACAGAGTGAGAAAAAAGAGTTAATAGATTAATATTTGCTGGCAAAAACTGCCGCCATTTACCCCTATATGTATCATTAAGTTTGTATCTCCTGTGCAAAAAACAATTCTCAAATTTTCTGGATATGTTATGCTGGAGATACCTGTCTACCTTTACTATAACATTTCCAGTGCTCGAGCATGAATTTATTTCAGTTTTCCTTTAGCTAGAATTTTTACTTTGTAATCAGACTCATCATTCATTATATTGAATGGAAGGGTAGACTTGAAGGGCCAAGAAATCTACTCCTCTATCTATAATTTGCGTATATTCCTTTCTGTTCAATTAATGATTTTAATTGTTTTGCAAATATTTTGGTGATATACTTTATTTTATAAACGAGTTATTTATATTTTTTGATTTCTGAAAGTTTTTCATTGTTGAGCCATTCAAACAATCAAAATTTTTTAATAGGTTTGACAGTCAGAAAAATTGGATGTGATGTAGTTGGCTCCCAGTTTTTTTTTCAGCAATTTAAGATGTTATTGACCTACTCGTGCGATGACATTATGTTCATATCTCTGCTATTACACAAGGCATTGACTTTGGATGCAGAAAAAAAGCTTGTATTTAATAACTTTGTAGGTCAGCAGTGGCTCATTGCAGGTTGTAGCTTCTACCTCTCTGTTTCATGTCCATGAGCTTTCATTAGAAATATTGTTTCTCACTTCGTAAATGTTGCAGTGTTCTTGGTATTGTCCTGATGAGTATTCTTGGTATTGTCCTGCCAGAGTCCTTCCGAAGGTTCTTGGCCCAAAACATCAACTGTACTTTTTTCCATGGATGCTGCTTGGCCTGCTGAGTTCCTCCAGCATTTTGTGTGTTGCTCAGATGTCTAGCATCTGCAGATTTTCTCTCATTGTTGGTATTTTCTGTCAGATTCTTCAGTTCACTGGTGTTCTTTGTTGTTCTCAGTATAGGTCAGTTATCAATCTTGTTGCTGCAGTGGAGACCAAACTGCAATTTCTATAGAAGGAAATGGACAGTGGATGTTTTCATTTCTTTGCTGGCTATATGTAGCATGGCTTTATTACCAAAGGCTCCGTTTATTCAGTTCAAATAATTATCATGTGTGATAGGTCCTTTATTGATCACAGATAGTTGGTACTAATCTTGCTGAAATATTGTGTGATACTGCCTCTTTTCTGCAGCTACTAAATTATTGCACACACATCCATATGATAAACAGTAAATTTAATGATGCTATTAGTTTGATATTATCTGTATGTGGTGTAGCTTTTACAATATTTTTTTAATTGTTACGAGAGAAAAGCTATATACGTGCATATTTTTTGCAGTCTTGTCACATAATTTTGATTTGTTGAAGCTCCAGGTTAGCAGGTTAGTTGGCTGGTTTTGGCAATGGATTTTGTTTGGCCGTTTGATTGCATCAGCAAAGTAGTCATTTTGATTGCTCATTTCCTTTTTTTTTTGCCGTGTGCCTGTGTGCGTGTGAGTCTTGTGTGTCTGCATGCATCCGTAATGATGTCTTTTTCATGGCTTTTACAAGGCGCAGAGAGAGAGAGAGACTGTGTAGTGCGCCACTCCTCACACAGACATTTTCGCAGTATTTTTCCCTTTATTTTACGAGGTCGAGTTGCAATCTCGACACTCAACCCGGCATGGATGGAAAGCGTACTCGGGAGTGGACCCGACTGGTTTTGAACCCGGGAGCCTCTGCTCCCGGGTCCGGCGCTGATGTCATTGCGCCACCAGCCGATCCTGACTGCTCATTTCCAATTAAGTTAAAAGGTAACTAAGTCAAATTCAGGACTGTGAATCACCTTTTTTTTTTAGGTGCATTGTTCTGCCTTCAGAGACGAATTTGTAAATTAGTGGATCTAACCTTGGATCATATTTAGGTGACCAGCTAGAAGTTGTGTGGGTGAGAGTTTTTATTCTAACTTATATGGAGTAACAAAGGTGAGACTTGGAAAAATATGTAGGATCCAAGTATGAATATTTGCTATTAAAATCACCTGGCGATACAAAATGAAGGTTGATATTGAGAAGGGGGTTGGATGTGTTGGGTTTTTGAGCACAATTAGGTAGAAAAGTCACTTGGGTTTGCATAAGTTTGTAACAAATATTCATCAAGGCAAATATTTAATAGAAATTAAATACACTCAGCAAGAGCATTTATGATTACAAGTTAAAATTCCAAGTGTTTACTGGCAGCAGTCTTATGAAATTGACAGCAAGTAGTGATGAAAGCTTTTAAACCATCATTGGAGTAATTTACAGAACTCATTTTTGCAGTTCTTTTCTCTGCATGATGAGATGGGAGAAAGTAATTTCAGCAATTTATTTCCAGACTCCCATCTAGTTTAAATAATTTTAAAAAATTAATTTCATGGTCATTTGTTTCTGTCAAAATATTGCTATTAGCATATTGATTCAAAATCATTGAAAATATGGGGAAAGGGTAATTGTTTAAATCTGTTATAGGGAACCTTCAATCTAATTTGATTTTGGTCAATGCCTAGATTTTTGCCATCAGTGCAAGTTTAAAATAAAGCTTATGACTCAAATGAAAGTTTATGGCTCATTGCCTAACAGCGGTTAAAATCTGAGATCACACTTGTAATTAGAGGTCATCAATTTAGGAAAAGTAGGAAGAAACCTGTTTTCTGATGAGAGTGATTTTTTTTTTTGGGATTCTTCATTCAAGAGTGTTGAGACTCAGTGCTGATCATTCAAAGACAAGGGATGTTTTAGTTATTAATGAAATTTGGATCAATGCAAGAAAATGTCACTGAGCTAAAAGATCAGCTGTGTGTAGGCACAAGGGGAAAATGACTTTCTTGCATTTAACTTGTTATAGGGCTTTCTGTTGGTTGTGGGTTTGTTTTTCTACACATTCACTACTGCATACTTGTGAATTTGAATTTGAAAATGTACTATCAAGACCATATGAGGTCCTAACTTATTTACCTTGCGACTGAATATGAAAACTTCTGTCAAAGGGTAATTTTAACTAAATTAGTCATTCAGTAATACTGAATTTCTTATTGTCCTAGAAACTGAATAATATAATTACAGAATAATAATTTTTATTTTGCATAAGTATATCCATTTATGTAGTAAAACAATAATCCAGCATACTTCACGCTATGGTGCCATGATACTAGATTTTCTGGTTATTCGATAATAGTTCTTTTAGATCTAATGAGCGCGTGAAGTCTAAAGAGAGCATGGGAACTGGGGCTTCAGAGAATGAGAAGGGAGTGTGGCAAACATCACCTAAATAATTAAGATTTCTGAATGGCTGGATGCTAGCTTACTGGAATTTTACAGTATTTCCTTATATTGCTGCTGATAATCTTTGTTTCAACTCTGGCTGCAACCCATTGACGATAGAGGGAAGATGTGGCTTATCAATATTGTACAGTGGCATGCAAAAGTTTGGGCACCCTGGTCAAAATTTGTTACTGTGAATAGTTAAGTGAGTAGAAAATGAACTGATCTCCAAAAGTCATAAAGTTAAAGATGAAATATTCTTTTCAACATTTTAAAGCAAGATTAGTGTATTATTTTTGTTTCGTATAATTCTAGAGTGAAAAAAAGGAAAGGAGCACAATGCAAAAGTTTGGGCACCCCAAGGGATTTGAGCTCTCAGATAACTTTTACCAAGGTCTCAGACCTTAATTAGCTTGCTTGGGCTATGGCTTGTGCACAGTCATCATTAGGAAAGGCCAGGTGATGCAAATTTCAAAGCTTTATATTAAGGAGCCCTGATTCCTCAAATCTTGTCTCAGCAATCAGCAGCCATGGGCTCCTCTAAGCAGCTGCCTAGCACTCTGAAAATTAAAATAAATGATGCCCACAAAGCAGGAGAAGGCTATAAGAAGATAGCAAAGCATCTTCAGGTAGCCATTTCCTCAGTTCGTAAACGGCAGTTAACAGGAACGGTGGAGGTCAAGTTGAGGTCTGGAAGACCAAGAAAACTTCCTGAGAGAACTGCTCGTAGGATTGCTAGAAAGGCAAATCAAAACCCCCGTTTGACTGCTAAAGACCTTCAGGAAGATTTAGCAGAGTCTGGAGTGGTGGTGCACTGTTCTACTGTGTAGCGACACCTGCACGAATATGACCTTCATGGAAGAGTCATCAGAAGAAAAGCTTTCTTGCGTCCTCACCACAAAATTCAGTGTCAGAAGTTTGCAACGGAATATCTAAACAAGCCTGATGCAACACACACAAAAAACGCTGGTGAACGCAGCTGGCCAGGCAGCATCTATAGGAGGAGGTACAGTCGACGTTTTGGGCCAAGACCCTTCTTCAGGACTTAATGCATTTTGGAAACAAGTCCCGTGGACTGATGAAGTTAAAATAGAACTTTTTGGCTGCAATGAGCAAAAGTATGTTTGGAAAAAAAGGAGAGTGCAGAATTTCATGAAAAGAACCCCTCTCCAACTGTTAAACACGCGAGTGGATCGATCATGCTTTGGGCTTGTGTTGCAGCCAGTGGTACGGGAACATTTACTGGTAGAGGGAAGAATGAATTCAATTAAATACCAGCAAATTCTGGAAACAAACATCACACCATCTGTAAAAAAAAAGCTGAAGATGAAAAGGGGATGACTTCTACAACAGGATAATGATCCTAAACACACCTCAAAATCCACAATGGACTACCTCAAGAGGCGCAAGCTGAAGGTTTTGCCATGGCCCTCACAGTCCCCCGACCTAAACACCATCGAAAATCTGTGGATAGACCTCAAAAGAGCAGTGCATGCAAGACGGCTCAAGAATCTCACAGAACTAGAAGCCTTTTGCAAGGAAGAATGGGCGTAAATCCCCCAAATAGGAATTGAAAGACTCTTAGCTGGCTACAGAAAGCGTTTACAAGCTGTGATACTTGCCAAAGGGGGGTGTTACTAAGTACTGACCATGCAGGGTGCCCAAAATTTTGCTTCGGGCCCTTTTCCTTTTTT